>NC_138226.1:10297442-10897442 GCF_964197995.2 Scardinius erythrophthalmus | reverse complement strand
AACTATAATTTTCAACATTTTCAAAATCAATATTTTGATCGCTGACAGATCCACCATCAAGTGACAGTGACACTAATATTTGATTGCGTTCATTATTTGCTCTGCAGTAAATCGCAGAGCCATTTCAAGCTTTTCTGATGATACTTCATTCTTTTGTTTTTTGCCTGCTGTAACTATGAGTGAAACATCACTTCATCATTGTGTATTGTACTTCATTCACAGGTGAATTGCACTTATTTAGTCATCAAATATTAAATTATTGTTGTGCAGAAAAAAAGTACTTACACTGTGACACACCTCGGGTCGTTAGCGACCCTATACAATTTTTACAGGCATTCTTTTATAATTAATTTTATAATACATTGATTGAGGAATACTAAGAAGGTTGATGTCTAACTTTAAAAAATGAACAAGGAGGAGGGTAGTGAGTGACGTCCTGGGTCACTAAAGACCTGAGATATGCGTTGAAGGGTTTGAGGGGATTGAAAATCAAACTACCAAATGAAATATATAATAATAACATTCTTGGCTTAATGTTGGATGTTTGTGTGTGTCTGTGCATACTAAATTAATCCCAGTATTCTGTGATCTCCTCTATTGGCATTGATAAGAGCTGATAAAGCTGTGTGCTTTCTGAATGAAGCTTGTCTGATAACATTGCTGTGTTGCTTTTGTACTTAATTTCACTAATCATTCGGTCGATTGAAGATTCCTTCCTGTTTAACAATTTTCATTTTGTTTGTGCTTTAATGACCTTGTCCAGTTTTTTGTGTTTGTTAATTATCACCATCCATTGTTGTGAGAACACATTCTTTCCGTTCTCCTGGTCAGATCTTTTAGCGGCGCACTGAAATGGTCTCAATAGCTGTGAGGCATGAAAAGCACAAAACTTTAAATGGAATTTGAATGAACATAAAACAGTTTCTTCTTTTAATGAAGCCCTTTAGCATATAAGCATTAGTGCCATTGGTTAATGGCGCAAACCTCTACTGGTCTAAATGTATGCGTCACCATGGCAACCACCACCATGGAAACAGTAGCCATGTGACTGAGGAGAAATGAAGACTGTGGATCACACAAAGGAGCCTCTACAAAGATGTGACCATGTGGAAGTAAGCCGTTGAGGGCCCGGCACTGCAGTCCTTTTAGATCGCAGAAGACTTTGGGTTCAAGTGCTAGATTGGCCACTGGCATCCACAAGGCACTGGGGAAACCTTGCTACTTTAGTGAAATGGGGTTAAGGCGTAGTACATCTGACAGTTGTGACCCACTGAGGAATCACTCGTTTGTAATCCAGAGACTTTGATTCTAATAACCGCCACGTTTCGTTTTGCTGACATGATTGCGATATTTGCCTTGCTGCACTGGTTTTCCTATTAAAGTGATAGTTCACCCAAAAATGAAACTTTTATCAGCGTTTACTCACCTTCATGTTGTTCCAAACCTGTATGAGTTTCTTTCTGGTGTTGAACACAAAAGAAGATATTTTAAAGAATGTTTGGTAACCAGACAGTTGACGGGAGCCACTGACTTCCATTCATACAGTCTTTACTGGTAAATTACCAGTACATTACCAGTAAGAGATCATGCGTGAACAGGACCTTTTCAAAAATACCGGTAAATTGGTTCTGGCAATTTACCAGTAAGGGAAGTTGTACCATTACCAGTAAATTACTGGTAATGTGCTCTGTGTGAACATGGAATCAAGATTACCGGTATTAGCCATAGAATGTTAGCACGTACATAGGTACGAAGTCAGAATGTGCTGACATAAGAAGTCTGCTTTGGGCCAATCATAAAGTTTACAGTAAGCTTTTTAATAGTTTTTCTATTTACATATGCGCTAGATGTTCATCTTTGACTGTTGCGTGAAGTCTCGCAGCTTTTTCAAAGTGTCGTGCTCGAGACCCAGCCTTCTTTTCCATTCATCAGCGTTGTGGCTCTGCAGTTGGATACTATTATGCGCGTCTCGTGTTTTAAAGAGCAAAAGCGCGTTATGTTTGATCATCCCTTATGTCTGCCACTCAGACGTCAAAAAAAAATGCGGGCAGATGAAGACAACGGCGCTGCGTTTATTTATTAAAGATAATTTCCGATTACTGACATCACAGAATTTATCGGTATTTTGCAGCAGGTTTGTGAATGGTCTCTTACCAGTAAAAAGAACGCTGTTGCTTGTGTGAACAGCATACTTGTGTATTTACAAGTAAAGTCATTCTGGTAATTTTACGGTAATTTACCGGGATTGCTGTGTGAAAGGGGCTAATGGCTACCGTCAACTGTCTGGTTACCAACATTCTTTAAAATATCTTCTTGTGTGTTCAACAGAAGAAAGAAACTCGTACAGGTTTGGAACAACTTTAGGGCGAGTAAATAATGACAACATATTTGGGTGAACTATCCATTTAACGCTAGTTCATCTGCATTTAGGGCTGGTAATGTTGTTCCAACACTCCCCTACAACTTGTAAGTGACTTCCCATTAAAATAAAGCTTGTATTCTTCATTAATAGGATCAACAACATTAGCCAGTAAAAAAGCAAGTAGACCTCAAGAAAATAGTGAGTCTCAGAAGAAATGCGATCTCCTGTTGTTTTGGCAAATAAAGTCACCACAAATTGGCACTTTATGGATGTTGTCGTACTAGTGCTGGAAGAAGAAGCTAACGTCAGATGTCTGGATCTTTGGATGCTTTAAATAAAGAGCACTTTGAGGCCTATTTTGGTGTAGAAAAATTAATGATACAATAAAATAAATTTATAATACCAAGTTCAGAGAGGGCAACAGCTACCGTACATGGTTGAAATCCATGACTTGTGGTTATATAGATCTACTATTGAGTTTAAATCGTGCAGTATGAGACATAGCCAAATGGCTGTCTACTTGCTTTTATGTGGCAGCAAGCACTCGATTTTACGAAACTTAGTTTTATTGCTGTATGACACGGTGAAGATTCCTGTGCTTCTGAGTAACAATTCCCTGATTAAATTTCAACAGTGCCTTCTGGTATTATGGTTATTTTTTAAAAGCAATTTGTCTAAAACTATTTGTAAGAGCAAACAAAAACAGCTGCTGTTTAGTAATGATCTTAAAATATAAGTCAATGGAACATCCTGGAGGCTGTAAAAGCAGAAATGTGCAGCTCATTTTTTACAGCACTAATTGATCCATACAAAAAATGTGGTATGCGTTTGTGTTTATTGGCTTCAGTAAATGCTTCAGTCAAACTAATCACATGGGATGCATCATGCACAGTATATCTGGACCATATTGGTTATTTTTTCATTTAATTAAGCAATATTGGATATAATTGTGCATGCTCAGTTCTCATATTTTACATTTAAGTTAATTTGTTGTCATAAAATTTAGTTGTTGTAAAGTTTCATTTCAGTGTTATTATTTGAATGCATTAAGACTCTATATATAGTATAGTATATACACATACATCATTTTAACTGCAACTCGTTCACATTGTTACCAACAAGTAGCAATGTACCTTCAAAAATGTGGCTTGTATAATTAGATAAAGAAACAGTTTTAAACTTCTAACACACTTAACACCACTCATGAAGTGTCATTATGCTCACAATAGTGATTGTTTCTCAAAGGCAAGAAGAAGAAAAAGATTTGGAAATATCTCTTCTCTCTTTTATGAAGGAATGCTTTTTACTGTGTTGTGTGACAGACATCCGAGAGACTGCAAGACACTTGAGGACCAATGATGGCAGGCGTAGGACGTTCCTTGAGCGACTAGTTGATTGTGTGTGGGCTGAAGACAAGTGTGTGTGTGTGTGTGTGTGTGTGTGTGTGTGTGTGTGTGTGTGTGTGTGTGTGATGGAGGTGAATGTGTGGGCTGAAAGACGTTAATGTGTGTTGAGTCCTCTGTGTGGGTTGTGAATAGGTGCAGGTAAGTAGGTGGAGCCGAGGGGTACATAGTGACCACGGCCATTACCCAGAATTCCACACTCCTTTTCTTCTCCAAACAGTGGCCAGAAGGGGTTTCAGAGGTTTGTGGGGAGATGTGACGCCCATGTGTAGGCGGCAGTGTGTGGGCTGCCGCTCTGTAAGTGTGTATTGTTAAAGAGCCAGGCCCGTGAGATCGCTCTCCCCTCATCTGTCGGGGGCGGACCACTCTCAATCGTGCCACAAGCGCAAGGTGGCTCGAGGTTTCTGCGAATCGTGACTGATTTTTCTGTAGGGAGCTTCAGACCATGTTTTGGTGTGCACAAATGTTAGTTAAAAACAAGTTTCACAAGCTTCCATTGGAAAATGTTTTTAGCTTTGAAGGGGCTGATTTTGAGATTGCAAAACTTACTAATGGAGCACTGCTCACATCTTTTGTGTTTAATTCGGTGTATTAAATGAATAGTTCACCCAAAGATTAATTCAGTTATTACTAACTCATCCTCATGTTGTATCTGCAACCTGTTTTTCCCGTGGAAGACAAGATGAGAATTTTTTAAAAATTTAAAATTAGAAAAAGACCATAAAAGTAGTGCCTATATGAGTTATGCACTAAATTCTCCAATAGTATATTGTGAGTTGACAGACTGAGAGTTATATTGTTAACTTGATGTTGATGTTCAAAATGTTTTTAAACGTTTTTTTCCCCATGAACCTGTTGATTTGATTCACAAATCAAACCGAATGATTCATTAATGAATCCGAGTTTGACTCTGGCCCATTTCTTTAGTTAACAGCTCACTAAAATGTTGACAACAGTTGTGTGGTATTACTGCCATATATTTTGTTGAAACCGTGATCATTTTTTTCCGGATTCTTTTATATATACATAGCACAGTATATATAGCTTCAAGGCCCTTTTAAACTCCATTACAATCACTGACCATGATCAGTTAGGAATCTGTTTCTGTCATCTTCAATTTCTTAAGAACTTAAAGAGATAGTTCACGCAAAAATGTAAAATATCCGGCATAAAATAATGATTTGTTCACATATCTGTAATTCTGATGAATGTGCTAAATAAAAGCTACATAATACCGTGAGTATTAATGTTTCCAAAAGCTATTGTATGACTTCAGAAGACAAGGAATATAGTACGCAAGACATATGGATCACTTTTATGATTCTTTTATGGTGCTTTCACATTTGTTCTGGAGGAATCCCCTGATGTTGGAACTGGAATAACTTATAATGAGAAGTGACAGAAAAAACTTCTTGACTGACTTATTTTGCACTCTTGTGTTTTTCTTCTCACATAACTTGCTGTTTTGAAAATAGAATCGGCTTTGTATTTTTTAGTTGTGGTGTCAGGGCTCTATTGTGCCTATCCAAAGCACATGTTCTTGAAGCATCTCTAGCTGTCAGTCCAAACACCAGAGGAAAGAGAAGCCCTGAGAAAAACGTGTTTGCCTTCTCCCAAGTCCTATATTTAACAGCTGCTGACAGGCCATGCCGATGAAAGCCTTTGAAATGAACTTGATTTGGGATCAAATGGATCAGTATATGCTGGGATGTTTGTATGTGTGCGTGTTTCCTCTGTGAACTGCGAACTAAATTGTCCGTAGTTTCTCCTGACACATAACTTTGATTGTGTGGTTTCTGTGGAAAGCAGGAGCTGAACCAATCAGAGCTGCTGTGAGGTCTCTGTGGATTACATCTAAAACCCCCACTAAAGATTGGAAGATGAAATTTCCCAGAGAGTTGGTTCCTTGTGGCTCTCTGAAGAGTGAAAAAGCTGGCCTGGAAAAGACAAATGCGTCTGAAGTGACTGAAAGTAAAAAAAGTGGAAGCACAATGAGATTAGTTGTGTTTACCTCAGAGATAATCTGCATTCCTGTCTGCTTATGAATGTACTTGATTTAAGTCTGCAATGTTTCTTCATATATTTTCAACTTGATGCTGGATGAGGGAAGCTTTGCTATGCGTTCACATGGGAACCGTTTCAAATACAATCTGCAGAGGGGCAGTATATCATGGGACAAAGAAACTTCATATATAAAATATTATATATAAAAATTAATAATTTATATGGGCAGATATACACATTTGTCATTTTCATATCCCCTAATTTTACATGTAGATAACTCTTGTCATCACTAATGAATGTAATCTGTAGCAAAATCACAAAATTAATATACATTTCTTATACTTTACAATTTTTGATGCCTAAATTGATTGTTTCATTGATTTTTGTCTTTAGTGTTTTATTTCTTAACTTATTTCGACAAAATACTATAGAATTTTAATATTGGCCATTTAGAAATGTTTGGTCATAACATGAAAATAATTACCAACCAGAAGCAATGTCCTGCGTCTCAATTTGAAATATAAAATTGTCTAAAAAAAGATCAGCACAATCATTTTCCTATTTGTGTTCTGCGGAAGAAAGAAAATCAGGTTTTGGAAGAACATGAGAGTGAGTAAATAATGACAGAGTTTTCATTTTTGGATATACTATCCCAGCTAACAGAGCCAAAACCCTTTTATTACCCCTCCATTTTTTGTGTTTCCAACAATCCTACCTTATTCTGTGTGGGACATCCTGTTTTAAAGCTTTAAAACATAAATTCCTTTGAAAGGTCTGAAAACCAGCCCGTTTACATTTGCACTGCTAAAGACATTGTTCTGCCAGAATCACCGCTGCGTGCTCTGCTTGGTTTCCTGGCCGTGGTTATTGACATGTGCATCCCAGAGGTTTGGAGTTTGACTGCCGGGAAAGACAGTCCTTCTCGTGGAAAGAGTGGGTCTCTCTCAGTGGAACACGTATTAAACTGGCCCTGGGGTCAGCAGGAGCCGTGACCTATGACCTGTTTGGCTCATGAATGCTACCAGAAGGAGGTGTCAGGTAATGACCCTTCTGTTTCCTGTCTCCTGAGATTTTATCAAAGCAAGAGTGTAAATCGTTTTTTTTTTTAGAGTTCTACACTATTATAATCAGTTATATAAGATAATACGAGAACAGTTAGTGATGGTTTCACTTCTATAGAAATAAGTCTCCTTCAGGGTGAATTGAGAGGTCGGACTCTCATGAGGTATGTGAACGCATGCAGGTTATTAATGCTTCAGACCAATGCAACACAGAGGTAATTAGCAGTAATGCAACTGTGCATTTTTAATGGCAGCGTCGTGCTGTTCCTTATGAATGGGCGCACAGGAACCATAAACAAAAATTGGTTTCATTGACTTTCAGTGCTAATATCAAGGGGTGACATTAGCAGATACATTAAAATTTGTTGTCATATGTAATAGACATAGGGTTGATCTATTTGTCTGTCTGTCTAGCATTCTATCTATCTGGAAATAATGGTATCCATCCATCCATCCATCCATCATAAATTAAAATACTTCAATTTAATTATAATTTAATTCCTTTAATCACAGTTATGCAAATTCAACTGAATTGAAATTCAAAAGACATTTTCAATACAATTCTGAATGGCGCACAACTCTGTTAGGCTGATATGCACTTTCCATAAGATGCAGGCAGTTCGCAAAGCCCTGTGGACTGTGAAATCGAACCTGATTTAATATACAGGATTTGTGTAATAGCAATGGCTGCTACAGTATATTTATCTATCCTTGGAGAGGCAAAGCATCAAAGTGGATCATCTGAGGGACATTCGGAGCCCTGGAGAAACTACTGCCGGCGGTTTTTGTTTCCATCCTCTCTCTTGAAGGTCTTCCTAATGCTGTTATTTGTTGCCATGGAGACTGACTCTCTCAGCGTTGCCTTGGTAACAGTTCTGGTTGCCAGCCACCCACTGCTTGGAGCAGAGCGGAGTCTTTGCACAACACGCTTTGCTCAGTATTTAGGAAAGGGTTAGTCAGCAGCTTAGCTGGCCAAAACAAACACGCCAACATGTCTGTTTGTGAAAAAGGGATGAGATCTCAACATCTTACTATTTTGCTTGAATATTATTGGTTTAATTTGAGGACAGATCTCATTACTCCTCATTGTTCATCGCCTCAGGATTTAGTTATTGCCAAGCTGAAAGGATTCGCATTGTTCTGCAGTCACTGATTTCTCCAAAGACAGCACTTTTTAATGAATAGCGAGGTGAAATTAAATGAGGATGGCTGTAGGCAGGTGATGAGTTTTAATGGTTTAGCGTCTTATGCTGCTGTGTAAATGATATCCCAGCTGGGTCTGAAGTGAAGATGCGGTAAGCGCAGACCGCCTGTGGAGAGCAGCACCAACCGCATGGACGGGAGGAAGTCATGTGTAATGTGGATGGTTATGTATACATCCTGTGCCTTGTTTTAGCTGTCGGGAAGCTGCTGTCAGTGGACTCTTCACAGATGAGGTGCAGACCCACTCTGTCCTCTCGTGTAAAAGGACATGAACTTCTTAGCAGGGCGCCTGTTAAAGGAATAGTTCACCCAAAAATGTAAATTCTATGTGCATGAACAGACTGCATCAATTGGTTATTGCACGTCACATAACCAAACACCATAAAGTTTAAGGTTATATTATATTTAAAGGGATAGTTCACTCAAAAAGGACAATTCTGTCATTAATTACTCACCCTCATCTCGTTCCAAACCCGTAAGACTTTCATCCATCTTCAGAATCCAAATGAAGATATTTTTAATGAAATCTGAGAGCTTTCTGTCCCTCCATTGACAGCTACGCAACTACCACTTTGACGCTTCAAAACAGTCATAAAGAGATCATAAAACTAATCTATTTGAAATGAGCGGATCAGTCCAATTTTTTTTTTTGAAGAGACACGATCGATTTATATGATGAACAGATTGAATTTAGGCTTTTATTCACATATAAACATTCACCAACACTCATCAACCGCAATAGGTTTGTTCTTGTGCATAAAGCAAGTTCGGTTGAGCTTCTGTTTATGTTCGCTGATCAGTGTTTATATGTGAATAAAAGCACATCAATCAAGCGGTCGAGTCTCTTCAGAAAATAAACCGTTCAATTCATATGGATTAGTTTTATGATTTCTTTATGAACTTTTTGGATCGTCAAAGTGTCAGTTGCGTATCTGCCAATGGAGGGACAGAAAGCTCTCAGATTTCATCAAAAAAGATCTGCAGATGAACGAAGGTCTTACGGGTTTGAAATGACATGAGGGTGAGTAATTAATGACAGAACTATCCTTTTTATATAGTCATTGCATACATTGTTCAGTGTTTTAAAGTGACTGTGTCACTTTAAAATGGTGTGGATTAATTTCTCACTACCTTTATCAACCACTTGGACATAAACAGCAGAAAAATTCTTTAAAATATTTTTGTTTTCCCCAAAGAAAGCCAAACAAGTGTGCAAACATATAGCTGAGATAGCAGCTCGCCAAAGCAGTATTTAGTCCTGATAGTGTCACCTCGCTGAGTAATTCATAATGTGAGATCCGTTCGAGGAATGTTTTGACATATGCTAATGATCTCAGAAGATGAAGCATCATTGGCTGCCTGCTTGTTAGCGAGAGGAGACTTCATTAGCTTGGCAGGCTGTTATTGCTTGACATGTTTATGCTGTAGCTTATAAAAAGCTGTGAAATATCCATCTACTCTTTAATGTCTCACGCCTAACACCACTATGGCTTTGGGCTCTTCCTCAGCCCCTCTTTTTGGCCTGGTTAACGCTCAGAGGTTCAAAGACCCTGGTTCGGCAGTGATTGCAGAAACAGAGCCTCATCACAGCAATGTGGTAATGTTTAGGTTCTTTCTACGAGCAAACGCGGTTCAATACCCCTGTGAATGGTCTGGAATCAAGAGAAGCACAATTGTAGAGAAGTTTTGAGGTTGCGTGAGAATGAAGTGATTCATTCTGGCAGACAGAAACCCCCTCTTACGAGTCCGTCAGAATCTCGTTCATGCGATTGTTTATGCGAGTGCAGTATTTACAGTATGCTTCATTAATCTGATTGTTTGTCAGGATCCGTCATTTATGTCCATTAATTAGCTCTTAAACAAATATATCAGACATGGATCATTGATAATGAAGGTACTTGTGGATCTATAGTGTTAGGTTCCCCTGGGAGGGTCCTGTAGCATCCACATGGTGCTCATGTGATTGCCTTCTTCGGCATCTGAATTAGAAGAATATTATGTTGAAATTACATTCATGTAAACAGTACATTCAGGAATCATCAATGACCATGTAAACACAGCTGATGAGAAGCTCCAAAAACTCACTCATGTTTTCATGATGGCATGTTGCATCCTACACTGTACATTTTTTTTTCATGATTTGTAATCACAACATTTTTTCTTTTGTCAAATCAACTTAGATAATTCATGTGGTTCAGATAACATAATATTTTGAGTTTCTGATGATTAAACCAATTTCCTTCATTGTATTAACTCAATTTTTAAATTTTGATGAACTTAAAATTTTAAGGCAAACAGGTTACTTAATTGTTTTAGTTAAACCAAGAATATTTTTTACAGTGTTGTTTAACCTATTGACCTTTATGTTAATGTAGTAGCTTAGGTTGCAGACTCTTTTGTTAGACTTTTTCCTAAATTATCACTTATTGAATTACTGTACTGTTAAAGGTTGATGCAAAAATACAGTAAAACCAGTAATATTATGAAATATTAATACAAATTTCTGTAAAACTTAGCATTTAGTGTGGTATGATCCTTTAGAAATCTTTCTAATATGCTGATTTGGTGATTAAGAAACATTTCTTATTATTATCAATGTTGAAAACAGTCGTGCAGTTGTGTTAATATTTTTGTGGAAACAGTAATAAAATAATGTTCAGGATAGAAAGAAAGTTATATTATTTGAAACGGAATGTTTTGTAACATTATAAATTAGGGCTGTCAAACGATTAATCGCGATTAATCGCATCCAAAATAAAAGTTTGTGTTTACATAATTTATGTCTGTGTACGGAGTATAATTATTTTCTATATATAAATACACACACATGAATATATATATTTAAGAAATTGTGTTATTTATATATAAAATATTTATATATAATATAAATTATATATTATATAAATATATATACACAGTATATACATGCAAATATTTCTTAAATATATACATGTATGTGTGTGTATTTATATATAGAAAATAATTATACATCGTACACACACATGTATTATGTAAAAACAAACTTTTATTTTGGATGCGATTAATCGCGATTAATCGTTTGACAGCCCTATTATAAATGTATTACTATTGTCAATTTAATGCATTCTTGCAAAATAAAAGTATTAATTATTATTTATTTTATTATAGTGTATATTGTCATTTTCAGTTTTAAACTTTAGACAATTGATCTATTTTCATATATTGTGTGAATTACATTCCATTTTTTCCTCATTCCTTCTCGTTTAGCTGCTGTAACACTTGAATTTGTCTGAGTATAATGAATGAAACAATTGCTTAAGAAGAGTCAGCAGTAGTCAATTT
Source organism: Scardinius erythrophthalmus (assembly GCF_964197995.2). Taxonomy (NCBI): domain Eukaryota; kingdom Metazoa; phylum Chordata; class Actinopteri; order Cypriniformes; family Leuciscidae; genus Scardinius; species Scardinius erythrophthalmus. Next base: position 10,886,088 of record NC_138226.1, on the reverse strand, counting down.
TATTTCACTTGCATAGTGGTAACTGATTTCATCTGTTTTCATCACCTCTCCGGATCTACAGCTGGAGTCTAGGTCTTTCTCTGTCAGGAGTGAACTATGGTTAGTGAAATCCCCTCTCGCCAGATGCGTTTCTGGGGCTGTTACGATAATGATCTCATGGGGCTTTTTTCTTTTTCTTTTTTGGGCATGTGAAAGTGGGGATGATTTACAACGTGGGGAGGGATCCTTAAACACATTCACAGACTGCTGATTAGTGTTTTTTGCTGGTCTATCCCGTGGAGCCGTTACATCTGTTCTAAACCCCTCTCGTGTAACATGTAATGATTTTGTTTCTAAGATGGTGGTATGTGATCAAATTAGTTGATAGCTGATTTCTGTTGCATTCACTCTTAACAATAAAGGTTCTTTTTTTTGGCATCTAAGTTTTCATGAAGAACCTTTAACGTCCATGGAACCTTTCCATTGCACAAAAATGTTATTTAGATAATTCAGATGTTGTTCACACTAAAAATGGTCCTGTATAAGATCTGTTCACTGAAAGATTCTTTTGAGAACCCTAAATGGTTCTACTATGGCATACATTCGAAAACCTCCTATTGTGAGAGTAGATCAGCAGATATGTGATTAAATTTACACTTGACAGAAGGTTATGAGGTATAGACAGAGAATTAAACTAAAATAAAAACAGGTAAAAAGAGTGGAATCCTCCTTTTGTTATATTTTCCCCAGCAGAAGGACACCATCAAGTTGAACTTTAACCTTTGCTTCTTTACATACGCCCCACACTGTCATTGTGCTGGACTGCCATCTTAAATAATTCTGTCCTCAATGTCGCTCTTCCTTTCTTCTTGTTTCTCTTTCAGTCACATCTTTTTAAATTCACCCCCTCTCTTGTAATTCTTTCACAGCCTCCTTCTCATTCTCGGTGGGGGAGTGCATAAGTGAGGAGGATATGAGAGGAACTGGGGGTGGAAGCCCATTTAGTAGAGAAGCACGGCTGTTTACGAGAGGAAAACAGACCCTGCTGAAAGGACCCTTGTCCACTGGTGTTTGTTGACATGGCTGTTAAACCATTGAAAATAATTAGCAATATACTCCTAACTAGCGTTGGGAAAGGTTACTTTTAAAATAATGCATTACAATATTGCTTTACTCCCTAAAAAATTAACTAATTGGTTTACTTTATATGGAAAGTAATGTGTTACAAACAGCTGGGCCCAGCTGGGCTATTTGTTTTTTAATATCAAAAAAAGTTATTTTTGAGTGACATGTCTAAATACATTGCTCACATTGTTTACACAGCGCACACAACACCTCTGCAACTTACTCCCGATTTCTCTCAACATGGGGACAGAAGAGGTGTTAGTCAATAAATGGGAAAACAATGTAACTTGTGTTACTTATTTGAAAAAGTAACTTGGATATTTTGTTGTAAATTTTAAATGAATGCATGAGTTTACTAGTTACTTGAAAAAGTAATCTGATTACACAACTCAGATTACTTGTAATGCCTTAACACTGCTTCTAACACTCATTAATTAATTGCTCTAGTGAAAATGATTGTACAGCAATTAAACACTGTGATTTGGCCATCTGGTGTCCGATCTCCGTGTTTTCTGTTGGATTGGAGATGGGGGGTTTGGGACGGCAGCTGGGTCAGGGTCACATTTCCTGCTTTGTGACTGAGGGTCCTTCAGTACAGAACATACATCATATAGACAAAAAAGCCAAATTTTTTCAAAAAAAAAAAAAAGAAAAAAAGCAGGGATGATAATTTCCTGTTGGTACATGGTAGCTGGATTTTAGCTGTTCCAAGCTGGTCATTAGGTGTCCTGCACTCTTAAAAGTAAAGGTTCTTTATGGGCATCTATGGTTCCATGAAGAATCTCTAGCATCCATGGAACATTTCCATTGTACAAAAGGATTTTTATAGTAGTAAAAGCTTCAGATTTCACACAATAACTGTTCACTGAAAGTTTCTTTGGGAAAACCAGAAAGGTTGCTCTATGGCAGTGGTTCCCAAACTGAGGTAATAAATAATTCATTACATTTGTATAGCGCTTTTCTTGGCACTCAAAGCGCTTTACATAGAAGGGGGAAGTTCTGTCTTTTTAATGTTGATAATGTTATACAAGCAAGAATGCAATTTTTCCTAAATATCCACACAATTGCAAATGTGACATTCATTTTATACAAGAGTTCACAATATTGTCAGTATTGTTTGCTCTATTTTGCAACTAAATAATAGTTCCAATGAAAGCCACTGCAGAACTGCTGTGCTTCTCCAAGCAACACAGTGGTGTTACAATAGTAAACGAATATTTGGCTTTGAACAAATCGGGAGAGTCAATGATTCAATGACCCATTCATAAATACAGCCACTTGCTTCGTTACTGAATGAATGAATGACTCGATGATTCACTCATCATAGAAAGATGTTAAATGCCTTGCGGGGTACCTCTAAAAAGTTTGGAAAGCACTGCTAGATGGCATCACTGCGAAAACACCCTTTTGGAACCTTTATTTTTAAGAGTGTAGGGTGGCCATTGCCTGATGCAAGCTGGTAGACCATGCTATACAAGCAACACACCAGCTGGTCAGGCTGGTTTTTGTAAAAAATTACCAGCTTGAACTGTTTTATTATGACCATCTTAGACTAGAAATCATATACCCCCTACCATGTTCCAGCTACCAGTTTGGAACATGGTAGGGTATATGATACCAGGATTGTCCAACAAGGAAAAATCTTATATGTGCAATTAACCCAGCTATTTCCAGCCAGGCTGTGAACTCACAATTTCCCGTCAAGTTAAAGGGCGAGATTATTCTCAATCTGACGCCTGGGAATGTCGTCGGTGTGAAGCACTGGCAATCTGGTGAGTTGAAAAGACAAGTTTTGTTTGCAAACAGTAAGTGAGAAAGATGAGTCAAGTAAATATTGCAGTACCATTTGACAAGTGTTGGGAAGACACGTTCATTATGGATGCAGTTTGCAGAGTTGAAGGACATTGCCTGTGGTGTGTCTTTGAAGTACTCCTGGTCCCTCAAGAGGAGAGGGCAGATCTTTTTACGTCTCTGAATCCTTCATTAAATGGGAGCAAAGTGAGAGAAATTACATAGGAAAGAGTATTTATAACTATATTCAAATAACACACAGTCTATGCGAGTATTTGGACCCAAAACCAGCCAGAACGCATGCTTGGTAACCACAATATATTTAATATAAAAGTAGTTCAGTCTGATCAAAAATTTTGTTTTTCACACAGTATTTGTGTGGTGTTTTTTATTGTTAGCTTAGCAACATGCTAATATCAAACCCTGTTGTGTCTCTCTTGTGGTGAGTAGCAGTATTGTATTGTATGTGATGTTCTGTACAGTACATATAGAGTGTTCTAAATAAGTCGCTTATGAGGTTCCTTTTTTAGTTAAGACGTTAGTTAAGATAGCTACCCAGACAGTAGACAGTAAGGCAGTTCACTAGGTTTTGGAACAGAGCTAATGTCTCATTTTAGTTCTTTGAACAGCTCTTAAAGCCAAAATGGGGCTTTTTGGTGTTAAATTGCAGTTATTGTGTGGGTGTAAAAGTGGGATCTCTTTGTGGAGCTAATCAAAGGAAATGTCCTGTTATGTTAGTTGTTGTGTGCAGTTGCAGGTCGGGCCAACTGGGCAGCGCTGCCGGCCGCACCCAGGAGTTCAGTGATGTGGGCAGGGTGAGCGCTGCACTGGCCACAGAGGCCATAATGAGGCTCGCCACTTTTTCCATTCTGCTCGAATGCCTTGAAAGCAACTAATGGCCTCAGGAGAAAAAACAGCTTCGAAGCTAGTTAGCTGGTCTTGACCAAGCTGAGAGACCAGGTTAAATGAGCGAAGACAAGCACATTTATTTACACCATCTTAAAGGGATAGTTCAACCAAAAATGAAAATTCTGTCATTTACTCATGTCATCCCAAACCAAAGATTCTAAAATGAGAAGTGTCTATTTTGTCCATACAATGGAGGTCAATGGTAACCAAAATGGTTTGGTTACTCGTATTCTTCAAAATACCATCTTTTATATTCCTCAGAAGAAAGCCGTACAGGTTTGATACAACTTACTGTAAGAGTGAGTAAATTGTTTTTATTTCCTGATCTTTAAAATATTTATTTCAGTATGGTAATATATCAGAGACCAGCTTCATCATGCATGCTGTGTCTACACACATTTACATCTATATTAAAGGGATAGTTGACCCAAAAAGTCTGTCTTCATTTACAAACCTTTATGAATTTCTTTCTTCCGACATTCCTCAAAATATCTTCTTTTGTGTTCAGCAGAAGAAAGAAATTCATACAGGTTTGGAACAACTTGAGGGTGAGTAAATTATGACAGAATTTACATTTTTGGGTGAACTATAAGGCAATATTTTTTTCCTCTTCCTCAGCTTGCCTGATTTTTTGTCATCATAAAAAATCCATCTAGGTAGCTGTGTGTTTTGGAAGCTGATTTCTCATTGATCTAAGATAGTAATTAGCGGTTAGACTATCTTAGACCAGCAACAAACCAGCTTAAAATGGTCAACTTGGTTTTTGGAACATGATTGCTATCTAGCTTGTTCCAAAACAGTTACCAGTTTAATTTGGATTTTCCAACAGGGTTCAGCTTCCTCTCTTTCAAAAATCGCCCCTCTCTGCAGTCTCCCGCCCTCATACAGTATGTATAAGTCTCTGCACTGATTCTGCCCATGGGATGAGTATTTCACTTGAGAGGAATTTCCTGTGCTCTTCACAAAGCAGAACGGAGACAGAGAATAAAAGTCTGAGATGGAGAGAAAGTGTGAGTGAGAGAGAGAGAGAGAGAGAGAGAGAGAGAGAGAGAGAGAGAGAGAGAGAGAGAGAGAGAGAGAGAGAGAGAGAGAGAGAGAGAGAGAGAGAGAGAGAGAGAGAGAGAGAGAGAGAGACAGGAAATAGGAACTTGGAGCTTATTTTGACGCCTTGGCATGAGCAGACTAAATTACTCTAGCGAGATCTTCTCTTCGCTCTCTATCTCTTTCTCATAGAAAAGTGTAAGATCATATTTATATGTGCTTGAGCTGAATAGACAGGTTTATAGCTGAAGCCTGTTGCCCTTTGACCTGCCAGGTCTCCACCAGTAGTTTTTGGTTCTGTTTGCTCTCACATGTGAGATGACTGTGTGTCTCACTCAAATTGCAGTGCATTTGCATATTTGCTTCTGAGGCATTTATTTGCTCATGTATTCTAGTGGTTAACAAACTGAGCTGGTGATCAAAAGTTTGTTGGTTCAAACCCTGGTATGGGAGATCCTTAAAGTGTCACATTTGTACCCTTGAGCAAGGCACTTAACTCGTCTCTTCCATGAGGTTATTTCATCATTTTAAGGAGTGTTTACTCTGAAAGTGATTTGTAGAGACAAAGCATTATATAAGCTCAATTTTAAAATTACATTTTTTAGCTCAAACTGTAGAGCGTTGGCGCTTGCAACGCCAAGATCATGGGTTTGATTCCCAGGGAAAGCAAGAATTGATAAGAATGTAAAATGTGCACATTGAAATGTAATGTAAGTTGCTTTGGATAAAAGCGTCTGCCAAATGTAAATGTAAATGATAGGGCAGTGTTGACAGTTGGTTTGCTCCCAAAGAAAAGCAGTTGCATCGAACTATTTTGTTATATTTAACTAGTATTTTAAACATCAATTCAATTGAACCGTGTTGATCATGTCTTTATTTGTCGGTTTGAAATGTTGTTTAATAATGTATTATTTTACTGCTATTTTTGAATTAAAAGATGAAATAAATAATTTGTCAGTTTATTTGTCAGTTTAATAAGTGATTTATTAAATATGAATTCACTGGTACATTTAACTATACCTTAACTAATAGGTATGTCTGTTGATTTGTCAATTTGAAAAGTGATTTTATTTACATTTGCATGTCGTTTTTGCTCATGTCAGGCAGTGATGAAGATTTTATTGTGTTCTATATTAATAGCAATGCAATGGATTCATATGCAGAACAATTCTCTAATGGACGATCCTTTCTTCTGCCAGACAGACATGTTGCATCACTAAGATTGATCTCCTGTCCAGATATGGAGTTTAAAAGAATATGCATGAGGCTGGAATCCATTTCCAAATGGACAGGTTACACTGAAAAAATTACACATTAACCTGCAACTAATTTAGTCCAATTAACAGTAAGCACAGTGTTGATTTAGTAAGTCTTGGATATGTGGTATTGTGCCACTAAGGCTTTATAAATAAATCACTGTTTAAACTAAAGTGAGCTGTTAGAGTTATTTTATAATTAATAACTGCAGTTATGAGTCTCACAAATGAATAATAGCATGTTGTGGTAATGCTTGCAGGCCTTCTGGATGTTACATAGCTCCACAGAGCTGTAGTTGTGCGATATTTTCTCTTGTCATTTCTGCCATGTGGTCTGACATCATCCTTTGACTCCTTGGATTTTCTTTTCCTGCAGGACACCAGGCAATGAGATGTAGATCCCAAATCCCACTGTCATCATTGTACAGTGGTTCTGCTGTACTCCTTCTGTTTCACAACTAAACTCTTTTTTGAATTTGTGATATACATTTTTCCTTTTTTATGCCACAGACCTGCAGCTATACCTCTAATTATGATGTAAAGTGAAAATTCAAATGGTTACTTTAAATATAAAGGAAGAAATGTCTTTATACGTTTTTTGTACAGCCTTGGTTGCTGTAAGCTGAGTTTAAATGTGTTTTAGGAATATCAGAATTTATTGTTAGTTGTTGTTATTCCTTAATTTACTTTTTTCCCGAAACCCCTGTAATAGACAAAAGTGGGTAACTGAGAACAGTAGCCTTGTTGATTAGAGTGACTGTGAATTAGGAATGTGTTTAACTAAAGTGGACGTCTCTAACTGATCACATCAAGCTTAAGTCTTGATGTTAAGAGACATCTAATACCTGCTGATAACTTCTGACGGCAGTACCGTTGACCATCTGCTGTCCAGGAGGCTCTCAGTTAGAGACAAACTCACTGAAGGCTCTTAACAAGATGCTGCCAAAGCAGGATCCCTCTATAATGGGACATTCACATAGGTTCATTACATAGATAGGTTAGAACTATCCAACTATCGGTATACCTGTCTGTCTGTCTGTATGTCTGTCGGGCAGTCAATCTATTTATATATCATTTTTATCTGTCGTTCGTTCAGTCGTTCTATCTATCTATCTATCTATCTATCTATCTATCTATCTATCTATCTATCTATCTATCTATCTATCTATCTATCTATCTATCTATCTATCTATCTATCTATCTATCTATCTATCTATCTGTCTATCTGTCTGTCTGTCTGTCTGTCTGTCTGTCTGTCTGTCTGTCTGTCTGGGACATGCTAATTTGTTTGCCTTTATTTGCCTTTTCAGACAGTGATGTGATTTAAAAAAAAATATATATATATATATATCATATAATTAATTCAGCCTGGATAATTCCATTTCTGAGCCTCAATGTTGAATGAAAACTAACTGGATAATCTTTCCAGGGATTTCAGTTGGAATCTATAGTGTTTGACCCATTTTTCCATTTCTGTGATTTGAAATGGCATGGATAACATCGGATTTGGGCACTGTGAGCTCCCTCCCTGAGTTTTCAAGTGCCTTTGACACTACATTTCTAAATTGAGACCTTTTTTCTTTCCAGACACTAAACCACAAGACAAGAATGAGCTTGACAAGACTGATTTTGTCATAAATATGGTAGTTTCAAAAAACACTCTGTTCCATCTCACTTAGCAGCTGTGCGCGGACAACATGATTGTTTTCCAGTTGAAATGCCTAACAGCAAGGGGACATCCAGTAGTCTTATGGGAATAGAAGAATGTTTTTAAGAGGGAGGGAGAGATATCGCAGAGCTGCGGTACATTAGCCGTATAGCCACTAGTACTACTCTGTGTGTAATCATGTTATCCCTCTTAATAGAGTCGAGATATAACCCTGCCGAGAATCACTTGTTTGACAAGTGCTTATAAATGCTTTAGTTACAGTGTGGCTGTGTTTGCAGTCAGTGGTTACTTCACCAGTCAATATAATGTTCAGTGCACTTCAGTTGGCAGAAGTCATGAAATATTAACTCTGGGTTTAATCGTAAGCTGTCCCAGCGGCCTAGGTGCAGTTTTTTTTTTCAGCATAATGTTGATCAAAAAAGTGAGGTACAATTACTTTACTTGCATAAATTGCTGTATGTTCTGTGACCCAATCATATCCAGTTTCATTTGAAATGATCTACAGTAGTTATCTAAATTAAAAACGTATTTACTATTATACTGCAGATATTAACTGATTTATTAATTTTGGTTCTTTGTTTGTTTAATTAATTAATTAATTTAATAAATAAATAAATGAAATGTTTTTGTTTTCAGACTGTCAGTCTTGTGGATTGTTCAGTTTTCTTGCAAGTTACATCGTTTCGTCTTAAAGGAGAACTCCGGTCAATTTTAACATTGAGCTAATTTTTTTGTAAATTTGGAGTGCTGTCAATACAGAGAACAACGACAAAAATCGGTGTTGCCTACACCGTGTTATCCTCTTTTTAAAATTTGCACCCTGTTTGCTTCAATGGGGCAATGTTTAAACCTGCTTTTAGCCTCTTAACATCCTTGATGTGTCATTACAAGTGCACAGCTAATACCTGTATTTTCTTCCTGTTTTCGGTCGAAGTCCATAGTAATCGATTGTCGAGTTCACGCGCGTGATCATAGGTAACTAAACCTATGCGTGTGAACTCGAAAATCGATTACTACGGACTTCGACCGAAAACAGGATGTAAATACAGGTATGTGCGCTGACTGAATAAACATCATTTTTATTAATATCTTTCACATCTACTGCAGTCAGATTCACCCGTGTTCACTCTGAAGGAATCACTCACATTAGCTGTGCACTTGTAATGACACATCAAGGATGTTAAGAGGCTAAAAGCAGGTTTAAAACTTGCCCCATTGAAGTCAACAGGGTGCAAATTTTAAAAAGAGGATAACACGGTGTAGGCAACACCGATTTTTGTCGTTGTTCTCTGTACTGACAGCACTCCAAATTTACAAAAAATTGACCGGAGTTCTCCTTTAATGAGTGAGTCAATGAATCATTCTTTCAAGAGATTTTTTGAAACATACTGATTCATTCAGGAACAAAGTAGTGAGTCATGGGTCATTGCATAATTTTTATTATTATCATTGAAAATCAGTCATTCAGGAGCGAAAAAAAAGTCTTTATGTGTGACTTGATAGTTCATTCAATTAAACAATTAGTTTAAAACACTAAAACTTGTAACTATTTAAAGACTTTTTGTCTTGAAACTATTTTCTTAAACAGACAAAACAATATTGTGTCTAAAATGTAAGTTAGGCTACTCAATATTATCTTCTTGTTTTTGGTAGTGTTGTATAAGTAATATCACACTCGTAGTGCTTTTGGTCCATATGTCAACATGGCTGTGATTCAGCTGACTGATATTCTTTCTGCTTGGCTGCTCTACAGAATCTGCTTTTATCTAAAGCAATTTACAGCAGACTTTATCAGTCGCTCCAGAGTAATCTTAGAGTTTGTCTTGCTCAAGAGTCTTGTTGTGGATTTGTTGTGACTGTCGCTTGTGTTATTTCACGCTGTAGAGTGTCACAATGCGTCACTACTTTTGAAAAACTTTTTTGTGGTTGTAAATCTGTGCTGTCACAAATTTGCTCTGAAGTGCACACTTTGTCCTAGTGTCTCCTGCTGTAAATCAATTAGTCAAAAGAAACCATACAAGGCAGGTGTATGACCAATGACCTGTGGTTGGTGGGTGTGAGAGGTGATTATTTCACACCCTTTTAAGAGATTAAGGTCAATGTTGTTGTCAGTGCTTCTACATGTAAGAGCTTCACAGAATTAGTGTCCAGTTCAGGCACGTCGTGGATCAGATCTGTCCCATACTTTACAGGGATTATATTGGGTGGTCAATGCATTAGAAAAGTTCTAATCCCAGTTGAAGGTGGACCAAAAAGTAGGATCCCTAGTGACCGCACTACATTAACTTTATTTTATATTGTGATATTACATGAGTTAAATCTCAAAATCTATCAAAGTTTGTGATTGTCTGAATGATGATGTTTGTTCCGGTCTTTGTGAATCGCTGTGTTTGAACCAGTCAAGCTCTCGACTTTTAGCCAGCCAGAGCGTTTGCTTTGTGCCTGTGCAGTTATTATGTGATTGTGTGTGGTTAACCTGCATGTATTGATTAAAGGCCTGGCCCAGATGAAAGCCCTGTTATGTTAATTAAGGCCTTGTTTCTTTTTTCGGCTCTGCTCTCAAGAGCTTCAGTGGTGAAACCCCTCAGCCTATCTTGCTTTTTCTCTCTTCATCCATCCACACTTGCTCGAGACCAATTACGGTAGTATGCGTGGAGACTGAATGTAGATGTAGATATGCTTGGGGGAAAACTTGGTGGAATGTCTTGACAAAAGGCTTAATTGGAGTGTGAATACAACCGCTGTATCATTTAGTCCCAAAGTCTATAGAGGCCAAGGTATTCGCAAGTCACTTTACTCATGATCATCGATTGAAAACGCAGAGACTAGGACAAATATGAATGGGTGGGGCCATTCATGAAATTTTATATCTACTAAGGTAACCCTTAGTCAGTAAAACAAATCCAAATATTACAATATTAAAAATGCAATGAAAGCACGTACAATGCCACACTCTAGTCTCCAGTAATTTGCGCATGTAAGTATTAATTTGATTTTTAGCATTTTAATTCAATTCTTGACCGCAAAAAACTATTCACGATTAAAAAAAAACATGTTTCAAGATAGATACATATGCATTGGCAGGATTTGTAATCATTACATCAGGAAAACAAGTGAATTGTTACACCCCTAATGCGCTGATATTTGGTGAAAATTGACGGAATTGTGCAGAAAGAATTTTAGATGTTGCGTTTTTATTATGTTTTAGCCTGGAATGCCAGATGTTTTCTGGAAATGTCTTTTAAAATTTCAAATAAAATGTCACGTAGCCTGTATTCATGAGATAAATCAGAGAAATATTCATGTTTGGAGGTCTAGGCACAGTGCTACAAAGTGCATGCAGTTAAGAAGAGACACCCGAACCTGGATTAAACAGACTGATGTACATGAAAGCACAACATGCTCTGACTCCCGAAAAAGAATTTGTAATTTGTGCTTTAACATTTGAACAACAAACAGGGAAATCTTGTTCTACCTTCAGCTGTCTCACTGTAAGATTAGACAGTGGCATCAAAGACAACATGGTTTCTCACAAGAGAGGTAGAGGAGAGGCCTAAATCGACACTCGATGACAAATAAACCAGCTTTTGTGAGCAGAAGTGTGTGATTTAATGAATAAGTCTGACATGTACGGGTCTCAGGTGGGACGCCTGACAGTTTGCTCGTTTTTGACTGCTTGAGGCTGTGGATTTGGGGGGGTGGGGGGATTAGATCCAGGGTGCAGCTGCTGTTTGCTGGTTTGCTGGATTAGTGGATGTCTCTCCCCCTCATACTCACCCCACAGGAGGCCTAACCTTAGGGCAGCTATAGTCCGCCTCGATGCAGTCTGGAGTAAGTGTGGGCTCAAATAGCCATCAGGCTAATTAGGATTGATCCACCATAGCAGAGGCATGGTTCAGTCTGTATACATGAGCATCTGCTGTGGGGAAACTGTGTTTGGGAAGATTATGACTAGATCCTACTTGGGAAGAGATAGATTTGTTGTTTAATGACTGAGATAGTCCAAGGGAAATATGACTTGATGTTCAACACTTCATGTTTGATTATTGCTGGACAGTTGACACTTTCATAGAAGTTTTATATTTACAAGTCCTTTTAATATGATTTCATATAATGTATTTTTAATATAATTTGTTTGCTTAGAATGCCCTACAATGTCATCCAAGGCAGACAATTAACATTTGAGCTATTTATTTATTTGTTTATTTCATGTTTATTTATTCAAGTAATATTGATTTAAATATATATTTTTTAAATTGTGTATTTAGGTTGGTATTTCTGTATTCAAATAACATTTATTTATTCAAATAATATTTATGTATGTATTTATTTAATTAATATTTATTTATGTGATAATGTTTATTTATTTACTGGTTTTATTTACCCAAATATTTTATCTCATCAAACTCAACCCACTCCCCTCTGCCCACAATTTGTGAGACTCAATTATTGACTGTATTTTATGACAAGTATTGTATGAGTTTGTTGATGTTGCAAGGCATTGCAAATGAGTGCGCTGTTTTCTTATGTTGACAAATTATTATAGCTTTATATTAACCCTTATATTATGTTTGTTAAAATTTGAAAAATCGTACACAGAATCGAAACTAATACAAAGAGTCATTGTGGGAAAATTGTATGTATACGGCAACATAATTTTTTATTTGAATCCTCAAACTGGTGCTGCTTTAGCGCTACATACAATGTCTAGTCAATGACACAGTTCACCAATTTTTTTTTAAATTTTGTCTTCATTTATTACCACTAATTTCATTCCAAACCCATTTGACTTAATTCTGTTAAAAAACAAGAGGTACCGTTTAGTTCTAGATGCACTGTCCCTTTAAGGAGAACAGCTCCACCTCAGTTTCTAATAGGTCTTTGTTGCAAATGATCAATTGGAACTTTTTACGGTTAAAGGCTTTGTTCTTTAGACATGACTAAAATGTAAATTCACGGGGATTTTAAGGTTTATTTACCCAAGTACATAATGTCATCACACTGTCTTTGATGATATTGCAGGGCATTCCAAGTGAATGGATTTTGAAGTGAAGTGAACTACAAATATCCCCTGCTAGGGACCAAATCAGCAGAAAAGACAGTCTAGACTCTAGAGTGCACATGCTTGCTTTGCATGGCCCAGACATATGTGTTTTTAAATTACCAGTGCCCACCCTCATCCTACTCCATGCGGCGCTGGCACGCCACACACGGCTAAACCCATCAGACTCGCTATTTCAGGAAGGCAGACGCCCATGTTACCAAGAAAATGCATGAAAATAAGCGGACCTCAGAGCCTGGGAAGCTATAAGCATGAAATAAGATTTATTCAGCGGTCGGGGGATAATCATCCATAGTGAGGTTTGGGGTGGGGTTTTTAGGAGGGTAAGCGAGTTCTCCAGGCTTGTTTTGTGCCCCTCTGCCTGTCTGTAGTGCCTTCAGAATCCCACATTTGTTGAGATGATGATGATGGGAGAGAGCATGAACTGCCAAAGGGGGGAAATGAATGAAGACAAATCTTTTTCCTGCCCTAATGATGACGGTCAAGCAAAACATCAGCAAATTGAGAGAGAGAGAGAGAGAGAGAGAGAGAGAGAGAGAGAGAGAGAGAGAGAGAGAGAGAGAGAGAGAGAGAGAGAGAGAGAGAGAGAGATGGTCTGAGGAGAACGATAAGAAGCCAATATTTTCAAGGAAAAACTCGAATACGAAAATGAAAATGTTGTCATTATTTTCTCACCCTCATGTATTTCCAAATCTGTGTTGTTATTGTTAACAAAAAGTAAAACTATTAAAAATATTTTTGGTAATTAAAATAAAGCTAAAAATAAAATAAAATATTCATATTAGATGAAAAATTTTAACTTAAAAAACTGAGTGAAATTGAAGTATTAAATAAAAAAATTAAAAAATGACAAGCAAAAATACTAAAACTAAAATTAAACTGAAAATATAAAAAATAAAAGCTAATTTTCAATATTAATAAAAAAAATAATAGTGTATAAATAATACTAAAATAACACTGATCGGTATGCTGTTATTTTTTTCTATGGAACACAGAGGGAGATTTTTTGTTTATGATTCTACTATTTTCCATACAAACACAGTTCATAGTGACCATGTCAAGAAAAAAAGAAAAGAAAAAAGGGACCATATTGGACAATGGTCCATATTACTTGGATTTATATCCCATATCTCATATAAAATAAAGGTATTATTATACCATCCAACTGAATAAAAAGCTGACTTTAAATCAGTGATCATTCTAATCCGATATAGGACTTGTTCATGGTCAGTCCAGTGTAAAGTTGCTCCAATAAAGCCCTCATTCACCTCCACTAGAGTAAAGAACTGCTTGGAGGATTTATTGCATTGGGATGAGTCAGTTAGAAGGGAGTCTTTATCGAGGCCCTATGAACACCAGCTACTGTCAGATTGCCAATCCAAGTTTCCTGTCTGCATTGCTCTGGTATTTCATATGGTCTGTGACAGTTGTGGCCAACCGGAGATCACTTCAAAAAAAAAAAAAAAAAAGTGAAGATGAAATGGATATTAGGTTAGATTTCATTGCTTTGTTAAACTAATATTGATAGTTTAGGAATTCGGTTAGCACATGCTGTCATAAATATTCTTACAGTAGGACTGAGTTGGAACTTCTTAACAGATATTTTATGACTGTAATCTGGCTTTTATCGATTCAAGTACAGTTCCGAAGGTTTTAAGTTTGTTCTTCCCCTAATGGAAATTTGCCATAGTTTTTGCAGTCAGTCAAAGACTTTATATACAGAAATACGGTGCACTCGAATCACTATGAATGGGAGAAAGTGCAACACGCAATGTGGTGGAATAAGTCCCACTTTCTAAAGAAAAGAGCCAATCACCAATTGGTAAAGTCATAGTTTCAAAGATGGCCGCCAGGTGAAATGACTTGTCTTAAAGGGACTTTGAGTCAGTGCTCTGAATATAGAAACAATTTTCACTCTGATATTGCTTGTGAATTTCACAAATAATTACAAAGAATTGGAAAGTAAAACATTAAAAATGTGAAATTTTGAAAGTAGAAAGACTGAATAGTATTTTCTTGTAAAACATGCTCACATAATCTTTGTCTTATTTACGACTTTCAAAAATTTTTTTTTACAATGTGGTATTTGTAAAAAATACCATGTTAACCACTACAAAAACTAAAGAGATCTTCAGGCCATTCAAGTACATAGGACTACATCTTCCCAATGTTTCCAAGATGGCCACCAAGTGGACTGACATGCGTTTTTGGTTTGAAGCTAAGTTCTTCACCAGTTGCGTGAGTTTGGGGCGGGGCTCCGTGTTTTGACTGAACAATAGCAGATTGAGGACCCAGAAAAATGTGCGGTAGGAGTGTTTGGGGAAATCTTTTTAGAAACTACCATTATCATTATCTATAACTGTTACAATATAGAGATACTGCATTGTAGATAGATTTTTTAATTGTATGCAATGTCATTCTTTTCATCTGCTCTCCTTTTATGTAGCCTCAGAGCATCTGAGCTCGTTCTAGAACATTCTGCTCAATCACAGATTTTTTTCTTTTCTTTTTTTTTCTGCTTTTGCTTACATGTTAATTATATTATCATTTCAGCCACACATACACACACTCTCTCTCTTTCTCACTCACACACACACACACACACACACACAGCGCCCTACCCCTCGCTCATACCACTCTCCCACTTGCTGGAAGGTGGCAGTATGAACGGCGCATGCTAAACTCACACATGTGTCTCTGGCCATTGACGAGGAACGTGTATTGTAGCTGCTGAGGTCATGTGACTGATATAAGGGAAACTCTGCGGACACCTTGAGCTCACCTGCCACATTTCTTTCTCCTTTGTTTCTCTCTCTCCAGGTCCATCTGAGGTTCTCCGTCTTTCTCTGTGCTACACGCTAAAGAACAGGATCCTAGCCGCAGATCTCATCAGGTAGGCTCTTTATCCCTTTTTTCTCGCTTTTCTTTCAGTCTCCCTCCTGTTCTCTGCCTCCCTGCTCGCTGTGCTGCAGAGATGCTGCGTCATTGTGTGTAACGCTCTGGCACATAAGGTGAGTGAGAATCTGACAGGCTGATATGGGCAGTACCGGCATTTTCACATTCCTCTATGTTTTTAAATTTCCTCATTTTTTTCAGCTTTTGTCAGCATCTTTCATTATTTTGTGAATGTCTTTGATGATGTATCGCCTGTGCATTTTCCTGCTGTTTTTGAGAATCAGTGTACCTGTTAACTAGCATGCTGGACACATTGAAGCAGATGTGTATTATGTGTTGTCATGTAATTTTGTGTCTGTGTGTTTGCCGGTCGGGATAACATGCTTTTTGGAGTCAGGGTGACGTGATGGTGACTGTCTAGACACCCTCCATTAGCATCACCATAGACTGTCCAGATGCATAACAGTGATGGTGGCAGTGATTTAATGATGGTGTGGGTCCCCAGGGGTGGGTGATGTAGTAACTTAAATACTACATCACAGTATGAGCAATTGTATTTTATAGTATTATACAGTTACCATGATATACAATTACTCATACTGTGATATATCAATATATGCTACATTTATAGCTGAAAATTCAATAAAAAAATATTCATATGCTATGCATCTGTGTGTATATGTATATTATAACTGATTATATATGTGTGTGTGTGTACGTACACAAACACACACACACACACACACACACACACACACACACACACACACACACACACACACACACACACACACACACACACACACATATATATATACTGTATTTTCTTGCTTTTGAATACATTTTGTCAAAATCTCATGATGTAAAAGAAGAAGCGCTTTTATATCATGCACAGGATATTTAAAACAGTATATTTGCTTCAACTAGATGGCAAATACCTGACTAAGACTCTTCTCCGCTCTTTAAATACAAAAAAAAAAAAAAAAACACAAGCCTTTATAGACAAAGTGTTTATTGAGTAAAGAAAATGGTGTACTTACTCAAACACCAGTTCTCTATTTACCTTTGCATTGAAAACAAGTAGAGACTGTGCGCGGAACTTCATTCACAATAGAGGCGATAGAGTTATGAGGTTTGACCGATAGTTTAAGGATCCAGTGGAGTGACAAGGTTTTACCTTTCACAACTTTTTTTAATAGCATTCATTTTTAAAAATGATAGAACAAAAATGACAAAATATAGAGATACGAGGTTTCCGCCCACAATATATTCTTATTTGTAGCATTTCTTTTTATTTCTTTTACACAGCACAACTGACCACCTGTCACGGCACACTAGTGCTGCGGCACAGTGGTTGGGAAATTTACTTTAGTTTTTAATTTACATATAATTTTTTATTGAATGCGTGTGTGTATGCATGTGCATTGTATACAAGGATATATGTATGTATATTTATTTATTTAAAATCTATATAGGGCTGTGTCTTTTGTTGTTTTTTCCTTAGGGGATTCGGTCAGTTATAATTTTCCATGTAGCTTTTTTCTATACTGTAACTGATAATATTCCATTTCAAGAACAGCTTTCAAACCATTGCTCAAGTTGGATGCCAATAATACTTTTATTTCAGAGCTGTTCTCGTGCTGTAGCAGAGGGGAAAATTATCAGTATATAACAATTTAGCTTTATGCGAGAAATAGACTGACATTTAAATATTTCTAGACTAGTATAGCGTGTAAGTTGTATAGACTACATTTATTGTGCTTTTTCTGCCATTGCACATTAAATGCTGTCATGCCACCGAGCAGTATGTGTTGCAGTACACATATTGTAGGGCTGGCTGATCTCAGAATCTCACTAGAGACAGTTTCATCACTGAATAGTTGACAAAAGGAATTCTTGGTTTATATTGTTGTTAAACGCCATCGCCCACTCCTTTCCCAATTCTTTTCTCCCCCTCAGCTGTTGTGGTCATGACAGAAAGCATGTGCCATACGCGACGTGACCTTTTCTCATTCATTTATCTCTGTCCCTCAACACACCGCTGTGTCTGTGCTGAATAAGGTCACGATACAGGTGACTGTAGTCTTCATGCATCATGCCAGAAGGCCATTGACAGTTTCGTCTACTGTCTATCCCTCTCCTGCAGTGCTGTAATGGCAGAAAGCTTGATGCAGGAACCAACTGCTGTCCTCAGTGACACCGACTGCTGCATTGAAGCACAGCCTGGTCTCAAATATAAGAAAAAGCAATTATGGTTATATATGCACAATATTATTATGTACTGTATATTAAAAAAATAATGTACAGTTTATTCGATTATCATTAATCTAATATATGCATAGGTTTATGTGAATGCATAGCACATTAAGTATGTGCTATGCATTCACATAAACCTATGCATATATTAGATTAATGATAATACCATTGATACCATTGATTTTTAAAATATAGATGACCAATAATTTAATCAGTGATATAACTGACAGTGTTTGAATAAAAAAAAAACCTTGGTGCGCAGAGTGCTTAGATATAGAGACACATGTTAGTCGGTTGTAACACATTATTTTCTCTTGCCTGTTGTCATTTGTAAATATAGTAAAAATACAGGTTTTGAGATTGATTAAAGGGGTGTCATAATGCTCCCTTTTTTACAAGATGCAAAATAAGTCTCTGATGTCCCCAGAGTGTGTATGTGAAGTTTTAGCTCAAAATACCCCACAGATTATTTTTTACAGCATGTTAAAATTGTCTCTTTTCGAGGGTGAGCAAAAACGTGTCGTTCGTTTTGTGTGTAAATGCGTTTAAATGCAAATGAGCTGGTGCTCCCGGCACAGAGGGCGGAGCTTCAAAAGCTTGTGTGTGTGTGTGTTAGCAGCTTTGATTACCTTACGCAGACAAGCACTAAAATATCAGAAACTGTTCTGCCTTTTATGTTTAAACTGTTGGACAATGATGGAGAGACTCAAGAAGAAGTGACAACATGTAGAATGCAACAGGACGTTTCTGAAAGGTTAGTTGATGAATTTATGTTGCTGATGTGGAGTTAACTATCTTCAAGTCTTTGAGTAGCATATTGCATTTGTGTTACGTAATGTATTGCGTGTGAAAAGACGCAACAGCTTGAGCAGACTCACAAAACACGAACGTGCTGCACTACAGCAACTCTTCCTCTTCTCAACATGGACTGTGTGTTCCCGGGGGTGGGGTTTATGTAAATTTTAGGGTTAGTGATGGGAGGAATGTCGTGTAGTCCCTACCAGCCGTAGGTTGTAGTCCTTAAAAAATGATTTCTTTAAAAGCAAATAACTTCCTTTGCTTTGAACTTTGCAGATGTTGTTTATGCTCAAACAGCAACATTACACTCTAACTCAGTTGTTCTCAAACTTTTTTGGTCGCGCCCCCCTTTAAACCTTTAAAAAAATCTGGGCCCCCCCTCCCCCAAAAAATAAATTATATATATATGGGCTGTCAATCTTCCTCTATAATAGGCTACTATTCGAATTCCATTCCTTATTGTAAATAATATTCGAATATTAAATGCTCAAATTCATCCTATTATTAATATTTACGACATTACACAGTCTTATGGATCGCAAATGCGTGATATTGATCGGTCTCATATCTTGAGATAAACCGTCAGTTTGTCTGTTATTGCCTTTTGGCGGACAGCTGGTATCAGAACAAGCCCCGTGATGAGGAGAGGCTTGCCTGTTTTAGCGACGGTTAAAAAAAAAAAAAAACGTATACTTTTCTCTCCGTTTTGGCCTTCCGTCCACAATGAGATGGCGTTTTTATTAATGAAAACGCACTCCAAAGTGGATACATTTGAAAACGCCGTTTTCACGTTGTAGTGTGGAATGTGAATCAAATTGTTGATCTCCGTTTCCGTGGAGACATTCCTCTCCGCGATTTTTGACGATACAGCGTGGAAAACGTGTTATGATTCAAAAACTTTGTTTATCAGACGAAACAAAAGCATTTTATATAAGCGGAACGTTTTTTTTACAATGAAATATGTGCAATGATAAACTTACAAGTGATTTAGGAAATTATTGAAGGCCTGCTTTCTCTATTTCTCCTTGAAAAATAAAAAAAATTACAAAATAAAATAAAAACGTGCAATGCAAACAGGAATAGTTTTAATTTGTCATGTCGTTGAATCAACAGTAAGAGAGAATAATAAACCAGAACTTTAACTTTTAATTCATAATTAAAAGTTAATATAGCAGCTTTGGAGAGTGCCTCACGAGCTCAGCGTCTGGTTGGTCTTCTCACCAGAGCGCGCACGTCCGCTGAAGAGTTTTTTTTCTTTGGCGAGCAACTTCTAGGTTGGGCTTGTTCCAACGGTCTGAAGAAGAACGATTCAGTGTAATTGCCGTTCGTTGCCGATTTATAAAAGAAGAGCGCTATCACTACCGCTTTCACGCACTTGAACGCCGTAGTAACGTAACAGCTGTATTTTTTTTTATTTATTTTTTTGCAGATCTCCCGCGCCCCCCCTGCAGTAACCTTTGAGAACCCCGCGCCCCACACTTTGAGACCCACTGCTCTAACTATAGTTAGAAAAGTGAAATCATAGTCAACCACCCCTTTAACTGTTTTTGTTGAGCATTTTCACTTCAGCACAGATATTAGACCTCCAGTCATTCCCAGCTGGATATGAGTCCTGTGAAGAAAGTGTTTTTTTAATGGAAATGTTTGTGCATCATTGTTTGCAGTTTTACTTTTCTTAAAGGAACATTTCAAATGAAGGTTCTCTAATCCAAAAATTCTCTAATAATGTATTCACCCTCTTGTTGTTCCAAACTTGTGTCAATTTCTTTCTTCCATAGAACACAAAAGGTAAAATTTATAATTTTTGTTCTATGAAAGAATGAAATCCATACAGGTTTGGAACGAAATGAGGGTGAGTAAATTATGACAGAATTTTCGTTTCAGGGTGAACATTCCCTTTAAACATGCTCATTACGTAAAGAAAATTTTAAAAGAGCTTCTGTTCTGAAAGATGCCAAATGTTAACTGATGGGTTCATGTTTTTTATGTTGCCGTGACATGACATATGTCAGTTGTGATGTATTTAAACTCTTCTCAGTGCGGTATGGAAGCATGTGAAGAGACAGAATTGTTTACTTGGCAGGCACACAGACTCTTTCATTGGGAGGCACTGCAGCAGGGAAAGCAATGATGTAATGCCCAAAAGGGGGAATTGGTCACCCCCTTCTTCTCTGTCTGGCAGGGGCAGGAAAGACAGACAGACAGAAAGACATACAGACAGACATACAGACAGACAGACAGACAGACAGACAGACAGACAGGACACGGTCCTCAACCTGCTGACAGAGAGAGAGAGAGAGAGAGAGAGAGAGAGAGAGAGAGAGAGAGAGAGAGAGAGAGAGAGAGAGAGAGAGATGCTCTCAGTCTGATACTACAGTCACAGCTTCCGCTCATCTCAGGAACTCCATGAACTCCATATATGATGTCATACCAGGTCCTGCAATGTGATCATGCTTTGTTATTTAGTGCATTCCATGAAATTAGAGCGTGAAAGGTTTCAGAGCATTCCCACACTTATATTCCATACAGGGGTATTAAACCTAAGCTGCTTGTCTTTCATTTTGAGGAGTTGTGACTGGACAGGATGACTTTTTATTTTCTTCTGTAGAAAGTAAAAACATATATATATAAATGAAGACTTCAGATGCAAAAGCCTCTAAGTCCATCTAACGATTTTCTTTAATATTAAAATTTTTGCCAGGCTCCTATGTATAGGTTTCTACCTAAGTACCGACATTTCTGAATGGGCTGAGGCTGGGATTAATGAGAGAAAATCTGTTTTCACTCTCCCTATTCTCCAAATCTGAGCATAATTGATCCAAACTCATCAGTTTTGACAATATTACAGCATTTTGCCTTTTACAGATTATGCAGCATAACAGAAAAGTCAAGATTTGTTGTCAAATTTGTTGTTAATTCCATAAATTTGTTACAAAAGCAGTGCTTTAATGACTAAATTGGGGCTGCTTTAAAAAAATATGAATTTCAGAAACAACCTCTCTGTAAATTTTCTCTCAAACCTCTCTGAAAGTTTCTTATCTCTAATCTCTAATTCTCGTCTCTAATCACAGCTGAACGGTAAAGCATAAATTAAAAATAAATCCTGGTAAACTGTACTTTGTCTGTCCATTTAAAGCAGGTTTAAACAGTCTTTAGTGGGAAATCTGCCTCTTAAAACAACAATCCCACATTCTCTTGATTTATTAACAACTCTACACAGAAATGCTTGTTTTTTATCCCTTGCTTGTTAGCAAATAATTATTCTTTAATAGAAGAAAACTGTCTCCAGCTTTATTACAAAGCCATCATCTGCTATAACAGAGACAACCATTTTAACAATCTCATAAATTAGATATTAGGAAAGCCCATAGCTCAGATAATATTACTATATAATGAAAGATAAATCCAAAATCCATCAACTGATCTTGTCATTTTTATTAGTATCTTTACAAGAGAGTGAAATGTGATGACTGACTCTGGGAAAAATAATACACTGTTTAATACTGTTTAACACTGTTTAATGATATCTTTATTATCACAGGACAAAATTTGAGATGTCTTTTAAGGCAAGTTTAAGAATACAAACTCATCCTTATCATGAATAACTAAGCCATAGTCCTTAAGTAATTAGTTCCCTATTTTCAAGGGTGTCTTTACCAGTGTGGCTCTATAAAAACAAAATCTGTTTTAATTTTAGTCTTCTAATGATAATGTTTTTTTTTTGTTTTTTTGGCGGGACGGCTCACATAAAATGTCCACACTACCTGAAAGATTTCACTAAAAATAGGTGTCCCTAGGAATCACACTCGTCTCTGTGGCCGCCCTAGGCTTTTTGCACATTAAAGTTTGCTGATAGTGGGTTGGATGACTTAACTCTAGAGGGAAGAGGTATTTAAAGTCAACATGTAATCAAAATTGACTTATTTATTTTCTTGATGCACACATTCCTGGTCTACTTGTGCATGTTTTTCTGGATTAAAAAAAGTGTAATCCTTTGTATTACTTGCTCTGCCTTCTAAACAACTTTGCTTTTCAGATTGTCATAAATCCCTCTTTCTTTTCAACCCCTACCCTCCAACTTCATAGACATTAGGCAGGTTAAGTAATAGACACCATAGACACCATATTGAATTTAATGCAGATGAAAATGAGACTGTGAGTGATAGATGAACAGTCTTTTTTACAAGGCCATTCGTTGTATAAAGACCCCCCCTCCCCTACCATTTTAGAAATATGTTGTAATACAGAATAAAAATATCCTTTGAATTATAAAATATAATGTATGTTTTCCCAAGGCAGAGGAAGATGTTCTCGCAGTCAGGAAAATGAAAGGCAGATGAGCACTATAGATCTAGAAGTTTTTTACCTCAAAGTTGTTGAACTCTTCAGAGACTCTTCTCTCTGCTATCAAGCCATTTTAGTTCTAAACTATTGTGGTTTCATGGAAATGCACATTCTGGAGTGCATAAAGCCCGTCTGTTGGCCGTGTAGTGTTCATAGACCACAGTGCTGGGGTGAGATAGCAGTTCAGCAGAAGCATATTTATGCCATCTGCCATTCTTCCTGCTTTAAACATGCAGATCTGCTCTGAACATTCAGCCATACAGCAGCTCTGCTGTCATGTGTCTATTTTTCACTCTGGCTTCTGCCTTTTTCAGGTTTTTGAATAATGTGCTTGATTTGGAGTTTCTCCAAGTTAACGCAGTTCTTTTTTTCCCCTCTCTTTCTCTTTTTGAGTTGTGTAGTCAGTGAGTTTATTTGAGGGAGGCACAGGGCTAATTTAGACACTGCTCGCTCTGAAAATCACATAATGACATCCTGAAAAGAAAGCGAGATGGCCACACCAGAGCCTGCGGTTAACACAGATCTTTTCCAGACAGCACTGGGCCCATCCTCCCCCCTCTCGCTGTCCTCCCCTGCCTGTACTGCCTAGTGTTCAGGGTCCAAAATGTACACTCACTAAGTGCCAATATGATTTGGCTTTGGTGAGTAAATAAAACTGGCCGGTAATTTTAGGAAGGAACTGCAGCGTAATAAATTCAATGCAAATCATCTTAATGAGTTTAAAAAAACAAAACATTTTTAACCATCCTATAGTTGTGTGATGTAAGGTACAATATACATTGAGAATACAGTATATATTTAATTAAATTATTTCATTTTTTGTCCTAATTGATCTGGCTTTTTGCTTTGTTAAATTGATCTTGTTTTAGGGATATTTGTCTGGAAAACATGACAAAAATAGTGATTTAAAAGTGATTTATTATATTTATATATAGTTTTGTAATTTATACATATATGATTTTTTTTTTAATATAGATAAAATAATGCACATTTTAGTTACCAATGCCATTATAGTGTGGAATAGAGTACTTTTTTATAACTTTGTTAGTATGTAGGCCTACTTGTGTGTTTTCAGTGTGTATGCATGACAGTTGTTTGCTTCTGTGTGTTGGTGTGTGTTAAGGACGCATTAAATCCCATCTGCTGCAGCAGTACAGTGTGTCAGTTTGCTGCTTCTGGGACTCGTGTGGGGCTCTCTATGCCTGCGAGGGTGGTATTATTCTGTCTTGTTGTAGTTCTCAGTGTGAACATGCCGCAAAGGGCCCTCATGTTCATGCAGTGTGAGTCACTGTGTGGAGCGCTTGCATATTATCTGGTGGCAGAGAGGAAAACGCTACATTTTCACGTCAGATTCCCTGAAGCGCAAGTAGGGAGTCGGAGCTCTGCTGCTCATTTCTGAACAAGAACACCAGAACAAGATACATAATGTAGATAGATTTAGACCTGCTATTTGTATTATTTTGCAAAGTTATTGAACATTTTTAGATGCATTTCCCAGCGATGATATTATTTTTAACCCTGAAAAGCCATTCTTTTGTTTTAAATTCTCCTTTTGTGGTCCATAAAAGAAAGAAGGGCATATGACATTAGAACATCACCAGGGTGAGTAAATGATGACTCAATTTTTGTTTAGGGTGAACTATCCCTTTAATACTTTCCCTTTAAAACTAGTCTGCCAGAATGTCTGCTATTCTGATATTGATTACACACCATGTTAACACTGCAGTACTGTTGTATAGGGGATAACAGATAGAGGATAAACACACCAGTAAACCATTAAATATGTCCATCTTTTCATTTCAGATTTTTCTAGGTTATTACTGGCACTCTTTATAACTCTATCATTCACACAAACAGTCCCAAAAGCTGAAGGGAATATAGAGTTGTTCAGGTTTATCTGGAACCAAAGCTACAGTCATGAGTACATTATTCTCCATAATAAAGACTTGTTGAAGCGGCTATGAATGGAGTTGAGCAGAGGTGACTATTGTGTCAGAGCTGCTGTCATACACTGATAACTAGAGCTCTTTATTTAGTTCAGGCCTGTGGAGATGTTCTCTTGTGCCTCCATCAGAGACTTGTTTGCCCACGAATGGCTGACAGAATGATGCAGTGAAAATCTATGTCAGGCTTTCTTTATGTCCATGGAGTGTGTGAAGGAGATAAATGGTCTGTTTCAAAACATATTGAGGTGCCTTGCTGTTTACAGTCTATAAAGGCAACTTCTAAGGCATCTTAAATATAAATGTGACTAATTTGGACAGCTCTACATAGGCTTCAATTTGCTGTGTCATCAAACAGCACTCCTTACAATTGATTTCAATAGAATTTGGTGTTAGCATGTGCTAAGCTAATGACGTTTATACTCAGAAAATACAAATATTGGGTAAAATACATTTTTATTTAGATTAAACTTATTTCTTGGAATATTTAATTTACTTTTTACTTTATTTATTTGTTTGTTTGTTTAATTAGGGCAACTTACAATAGATAGAGTAAATCTCAATGAGAAAAGATACAGACCATATGCCTGAAGCTTTCCAAAACCCTGGTCCTAAAAGATTAGTACACATAGTGTACGAACATGAGAAATTTTTGAACTTATTTAGTCTTTCTTTCCGCTTATCGTTCTGCATTGAGGGTTTGTCTTCTCTGTGAAGTGGCGTTCAAAAGTTTGGGGTCAGAAAGTTATTTTTTAAATGGATGCAGCAATATGAAAATTTTGCCCGGTACGATAACCGCTAAACGATAATTCTTTATATTTGAAAGCCGATAACCCATATATTGGCTGATAAATCCAAATTTTTCATACTTTTTGAGAGCCGGATTACAAAAAAATTTAATAAATTGATCCAAAATGACAGTAAATACACTCAGATACTTCAAAAGATGTCAAATAAATTATCTTCTTTTGAAATTTCTATTAATCGAACAATCCAGAAAATGTTTTTTCAACATCAATAAGAATAAGAAATGTTTCTTGAGTATCAGATCAGCATATTAGAATGATTTCTAAAGGGTCACGTGACACTGAAGACTGAAGTAATGGTAGCTGCAAATTTAAAGCATAATAAGCCTTCATGTCGGTAGCCTAACGTACTGCCTGTGTTTGCAAAGTGAGAAAATTAAGGGTTTTGCAGTCTATATAGGTGTGCCATTCAGTACTAAATGTGTGTGCTGTAGTGAAGGTCTGTCTCTTTGGTGTGTCCAGGTGTGTGTGTGTGTCGTAGACAATTGTACGCTGATTGCCTATTGCTTTAATGCGATCTCATTAAAGAACTAATGAGCTCATTCTGTGTGTTAGCAACACATACTCCCATGTGTTCTTCCTCCCAAATTTCTACAGATATTTTCTTTATCAGTAACAGCCTTAAAACATTCACTTAATATATGTATATGTTTTGCAGCTAACAGTGTTTCCTCATGATCTGTTTGCAGGTGTTTATCACACTGAGAGACTCTTCCAGGCCCTGAAGCCTCCTCCTAAGTACGCCACCAATCATCACTGGAGTACCACCACCTAGACAGGTACCAGCCAATCCCTGCAGCACATCTCTCTCACGACCAACACAGCAGACCTTATTACGACTCCGCACGCATTGCAGTAACATGTCTTATGCAGCGCCTCTGATCTTTTATACTGTACATATTTTCATACATATAAAAATGTCTTTCTTCTGCTAAACACAAAGGAAGATATTTTGAAGAAAAAAAAGAAAGAAAAAAAACTCATACAGGTTTGAAACAACTTGAGGGTGAGTAAATGATGAAAGAATTTTCATTTTAAAGTGAA
Source organism: Scardinius erythrophthalmus (assembly GCF_964197995.2). Classification (NCBI taxonomy): domain Eukaryota; kingdom Metazoa; phylum Chordata; class Actinopteri; order Cypriniformes; family Leuciscidae; genus Scardinius; species Scardinius erythrophthalmus. The sequence continues at coordinate 10,859,170 of NC_138226.1, read as the reverse complement.
CTATTCCTTTAAGCCAAGTTAGTTCACTCGACGGCCATTTTGGCAATAGTCCCGGGCAGCTATTTTCTATGCAGTATAAATATATATTCTATGCAATATATAAAATTATAAAAGAGAACTCCTTCCCTTTTAGGCATTGTGGGTCAATTTTACATTTTTGCGTGCTTGTGATTTCAGACACACTAATTATTTTCTTACTTAATGTACGTATATAGCAGTTGGACCCTGTCCAAAATGCCGGCCTCAGTAACAAAATTCCACATTTTGGTGACATGATGCCACATAGGTGATAGTAGTCTGTGGTGAAGTGTGCTCCAGTGTGGCCTAAAGGGGGTGTTTGTGAGGACCCTTCTGAATAATACAGTGGCAAATGGGATATCCTACAGTCTTTTGGATCTCACAAACATGTTTTAGGGAAGGTCACAAGACCACAAGTATATTTCAGATGGGCTATTTGGGACAGTGCCCTAGTCTCAGAGTCAGGGTGCATTTTATCAGTCCGCTGGGAAACAGAGTCATGTTTACAAGTTCCCATGCTGATACAGTCTTATATCTGATTTCATAAGTGATTGATAGATTTACATGTTGGCCAGACAGCTTTATCCTGTCCAGTCTGAAGTCTAATTCACACTGCGCTAAGAAAATGATATTTTTGTTTGTTGGGTCAGTGTGAAGCAGCCTTAAAGGAATATTATGGGTTTAGTACAAGATAAATTGATAGTGCTTATTGCATAAGGTCGAGTAGAACAAAAATTTATATTGTCCCTCTTTTTCTTAAAAAAAGAGCAACATTCTGGGTTACACTAAAGCACTTACAATGGAAGTAAATGTTAATGTTTCAGTGTTATTTTACTATTATTTATATACTATTATAGTATTTATACGTTTTTCATCTAATATTCAAATATTTTTCATCTCTATTTCAATTAACAAAATAAATTGTAATAGTTTTAGTTAACAATAACAGTATAACCACAAGATGTTAAGAATATGCATGTACTTGACTTTTTCCTTATAAAATCATATTATATAGTTTCTTCATTGCCATGACCACATAAACTTTAAACTTTAAAACAACTGTAGAAATGACAATAACAACTTTACAGCTCAAGTATTACACACATTTCAACCGAAGGAGTGCTTGTATAAAAATGACAAGCTTCACATTTCTGTATTTAAATCCTCTAAAAATGTACCCCATTCACCTGTTTTTGCAGTAATCAACATTGTATCAAGAATGCTGTTGATTGTATTGAACCTGAAATATTCCTTTAAGTGAGCTTCTGCTGTGTAGAATAGACTATGCTTATCAAATGTCTGGCTATTCAAAACTGCCCAAGATCCACATCCAAGAACCTTGTAGCCCTGAATTGTAATACAGTGGTATAATAGTTACAGTTGTAGATAGAGGTGGAGGGAATGTTTCCAGTACACAGGATCTGTGAGTGGGTTGAGCGGGAGGCAGAGAGCCCTTCAAGCTGCTGATGAGCGTGACGCACACCCGCAAAATACCAAAACAAAAGACAGTTAATAAGCAGTGCTTTGCTTTTCTCTCTGCTTCTGTTTTCATACGAAGCTGCAGCAGAAGGGCTTTTCATTAGCCTTCCTCTCTTTGCTATTGAATGCACATCGGGCCCTCTGAGAGCCGGAAAAACTCTAAGGCTCTTCCAATCTAATGAATGTTTACATGTTCATGTTGATAGGTAGGAAGTGGCTTGGCGGGTCGATGTTCCCATGTGTGGACGCCCACACAGAGACGTGTGAAAGAGATTTTTTTTTTTTTTTTTTACTGGAACACGTGCAGCTGTTGGTTTTATAGATGTTTGCACATACGTGTCTGAGTGTTAATAAACGTGCATGCTCATTTACAAAATGCATGTGACCAATCTTCGCCAATAAAAAAAGATTAGCAAGAGGCTAATCTTGTAATTTTTTGGATTAAGCCAACAGTTTCTTTTTATGAGTCAACGCTGAGTCACTCATTAAATGATATTCAAGCGATTGTATTGTACTTTGTGAATGAAAATTTGAAACTAATTTGGCATCTATACACAACACAATTTAATAACTCTTCTCCCTTTCTCCATTTTCGCTAGCGTATAACCCTCACCGCCGCACTAGCATCCATATTAAGCCTGTAGGAAGTGCAGAGCAGTGAATGGTGTCACGACCACACTTATGCAAGCTTGTTTTTAACAGGTTTCACAGCAGATGTGTAATCTAGCCTGAAGGCTTTAATTGCATGTGTAAGATGCTGCAGAAGTATCATTTGTATCGCAGATTCCAATAGTCCCACTGTGAATTTTTTAACTACTCGAGCTCCCGCAGCAAACAATAATGATTTAAAAATTAGAGGAAAGCCAGAGGGAAAACAAAATAATGAGACGCAGATAGACACTTGTCATTCTCTTGTGATGAGTCTTATGCAAGTTAATGAGATGAGTGATGTTACTGTTGCTTGTCAAAAAATCCCAAAGGAATGTGCAGAATTTCTAATGGAAATCTAAAGCAGGAATATATATAATATTTATTATCCTGGACAATATATAATATATATAAATTCTGGACAAATATAATCTATGATCCCCGCATACTTTTACAACTTTTTGAGTGAAATGTGTAAGCTAAAAGTTTACTTGAGAACTTTTTGATCTTAATGCGTCTCAGTGGTCTTTTTGAACTTGACTATTTGCTATTATTTATGCAACTTACAGTATTATCATTAACCAGCATTAAATGAGTGTTACTTATTGACTAGATTTTTAGAAAGGGTTACAACAGTACTATAAAACGATGCCAAAAATTCCACCTGTACAGCCTAGATGATGCTAGCTAACATGAAAAGATGTTTAAGAGGTGAAAAAAAAAGAAAGAAATTCTTTAGAATAACATGCACAATGAAATGTGTGTTTGACTTTGATTGATTATGGTGACTGGGATTGTTCATTCTGGATTCTGATCATAGGTGATTTTTTTTTTTTTTTTTTTAGTTTAGCTTCAGTTAACACTACCGTTTAAAAGCTTGGGATCAGTACGTTTTTTTTTTTTTTTAAGAATTAAAACGTTTCTCAGCAAGGATGCATTAAATTGATCAAAAGTAAAAAAGTAAAATAAATGCTGTTCTTTTGAACTTCCCATTTATCAAATAATCCTGAGAGAAAAAATAATGGTTTCCACAAAAAATATTAAGCAGCACAACTATTTTCAACATTGATAATAATAAGAAATGTTTCTTGAGCCCTAAAGCAGCATATTATAATGACTTCTGGAGGATCATGTGACACTGAAGACTGGAGTAATGATGCTGAAAATTCAGCTTTGCCATCACAGGAATAAATAACATTTTAAAATATATTAAAATAGAAAACAGCTATTTTAATTTGAAATAATATTTCACAATAATATTATTTTTTACTGTAAAAAATCCAGCCCCAAATGGTACTGCATTTCTTGTAATATTTAATTCATTTATTTGTTTGTTTGTTTAATTAGGGGAACTTACAAGAGATATAGTAAGTCTCAATCAGAAAATATACAGACCATAATATACAGACCATATGCCCGAATCTTTCAAAAACCCTGGTCCTAAAAGACTGACAAACCCTCTCCACATAGTGTACAAACATGAGAAATGTTTGACAGGATACTGAATGCCCAGCTTGATAGCTTGAATTTCTCACAGATACTGAGACAGTCTTAAATGAATAATTCAAGAGGAAATGGTACTTCAGCTGTGTTTCAATAGAAGATGATGTCCACTCCTCTTTGGCTGACAGGCTGACTCTTTATCTAAATCAAAGCTACAGGTTTATGCTAACCTCTTTCTGTAGCAAATAAAAAGGCCCATAAAACACCTGCATCTGTGTCTTCGTTTTGCAGCACTGTACTGTAACAAAGACAGTTCTCAGTCTACATCTAACATAGTCCAGTTGCAGTTCTATCTTCCTTCTGGCATGTGTGTATGTGTGAGCCGAGAGCTCTGCAATGGGGCTGCAGGGGAGTGAGCCAGGTCTCCGTGCGGAGAGAGGAAGAGTGGGGGAAGGAATGAAGGATAGTACCTATTTAACCTGCAGTTAACAGCAACTGCCAGCATACTCTTATGTATATTACTTTCAATGTGTAGAAGTTCTCCAGTGCTTGTCTTGGCAAGCTGAGTGTTTTTAAACACGTGAGCTGGAATTTGGCAAAAACTCATGCATAATCAGCGATGCATCTGACTGACAGTTTGACTTTTTGAATTGGTGATATGCACTTTACGGAAAAAAGTGTGACACTTAAGGTATAACAGTACTGCACTGGAACAAAACCCTCCAATGGTACCCTTGTGTGCATTATCTACTACTATATGGTGCATACTTGTACCTTAAAGGGTCACTTCCCTCAAAAATGAAAATTTTATAGTAATTTATTTACTATCATGTCGTTCCGAACATGTATGACTTTGTTTCCTCTGCGGAACCTTTTTTTCTTTCTTCCAAAGAACCTTTCAGTGAACAGTTATTAAAATAATTTTAAAGAATTTTTCTTAGTGTGAAGAACATAATGAATAGTCTGAAGAAACTTTTTGTATTATAAAGTACCTTTTGTGCAATGAAAAGGTTCCGTGGATGTTATAGGTTCTTCTTGGAACCATACACTGTTAGAAAAATCTGTAGAAATTACAGTATTACTGGCAGCTACTTGCCAGTAACTTACTGTAGATTTAAATTGATGTTATTTGCTGGCAACAATTTGTTCAAAATTAAATGAACATTAAACATTAGCAAGTCTTTATCTTTACAGAATAAAACTAAAATAACATCCTCACGCAAAGCATTCCGGGAACCAAAATCTGAAGGAAAAAAACAGAAAAAGGTTGATGAAGATTTCTGGTTCCCAGAATGCTTTGCATTAGATTGTTATTTTATAATTTTATTCTTTAAAGACAAAGACTTGTTAATGTTTAATGTTCATTTAACTTTGAACAAACTGTTGCCAGTAAATAACATAAATTTAAATCTACAGTAAGTTACTGGCAAATAGCTGCAAAACTACAGCAAATTTTTTACAGTGTAGATAAAACCTGTATTTTTAAGAGTGTAGGAATTGGTGAATGTATTACATGCATTTCCATATGGATTTTATCTCCATTTGAATTCTACTGAGTTTTTGCTTGTGTATTTGTTATGTGCTTGAAGTGCTTTGAAATGATGTACAAAAGGGTTTAAACAAGGGTTTAAGTGAGGATTTCTACTGTCATGTGGGTTTGGAATTAATGTTCATCCAGACGCAATTTCCTTTTTCGTTTATTCAAATACTGTTTACTGTCAGCACATGCCACATTCCAAGGATTAATCCCAGCCGCCGTGGTGTGCCTGTTCAAATTTGGGTTTATTTTGAGTTATTTTGAACTTTCAGAATAGAAAAGTTGAAGTCTTTGAATGTCAATGCAAATGTTCTTCTTCTTCTTGGGCAATTTAATGCCATACCCAGTGGGGAGTTCTGACAGCATGATCAAAATCCCAAACAAAACAGTTTGGGGCTTTGACTTCACAGCTTCACAGACACCCCTAAAGGTTGCAGGGTTTGGATAGGGTGCACATATCACACTATCTGCTCAGGGACGTGCGAGTGCCAGGGGCTTCGATGTCTGCCAACTGGCTCTAGTTCACCCAGGGAGAGTTTGAGATTTTTTTCCTGCTTCCCTTTCTGGGAAAAAGAAGGTCAGAGCTGTCACTTCCATCTGGGTTGAAAGAAATGGCTCGTCTGACTGCCATCCTCTCTCAGCCAATTAGAGCGTGCTCCTAAGCGCCACACTTCGTCCACCAATCGCAGCTGGGAATGCATGGAGGGCATTGGGTTTAGTTTTGGCATAGCACCAGCTACAGGCAGATTATCATCTACAAGTTTGTCTTCTCTTTATTTACTCTGACAACTACATCAGCGGGTGCAGGGCCGTGCACAGACCTTTTGAGGGGCATGTGTTGAAACTGAAAAAGGACACACCCCTCCTTTTTTTATATATATATATTTTTTATATTAAGATTATTTAATAAGCCTATACATAAAAGGAAGAAATGGTCTGATTTTCATAACAACTTCAATAACAAAATAATAGTCTCAAAAGCTTTAGATTTATTCACTATTAATAACAAACATAAAATTAATATAGATAATATAGATATACAGGGTTTCAGGGCTTCTTTAGCCCTAAAGGACTAAAGCCCTAAAGCCCTAAAAAAAACATGTTTTATACATGTGAAGACGAGCGGAGAGTATAGAATACTGTAGATTAAAAAAATAGCTAGATAGCGAATACGTGCATATTAACAGCCTTGAATTAACCATAATTTAATATTATTACTATAACATGATTAAATGTTAATACATTAAGTGTATCAGCAATCATAAATCCAAGAAGAAATTTCTTAGAAATATGTGACGAGGATCACTCAGTCGCTTTGTGTAAGTTCCAGTACGAAACCGCGCCGGCGGCATCACATTACATTTTCATCAACAGTTTATAAACTTTGTTGTAGCTATATGGGTGCTCAGTTTTTCCTGTTGTAAAATACATTTGGCCAAAATCTCATTTTCTAAAAGATGAAATGCTACTCTATGCACAGGTTATTTAAGTGCAGGCTATGTATTGGTTATGACCAGATGGCAAATGCTAAACCTCTCTCTCAGGTCCCATGTCTCAGTCAGACATCAAATAAATCAAATATGAGCCTTTATAGACATAGTGTTTAGTACTTATTCAAACAACAAGATCTTTGTTTACCCTTGCTACACTTCGTTCAGCTGCTGTCTGCTGTGCGGCTGCTGCGGAACTTCAGTTCATTCAGTCAATATAGATTGGGCGGAGTTATCAGGTTTACTGACAGTTTGAGGATCGAACAAGATTTACACAAGCTCTTTTTAAGAACTTTCATTGCCTAAATATTTGTAAAACAGTGTATTTTTCCTCAATTTCTGAAATTTGCCCAATAGTCAAATTTGATCCCATAGATTCTTGCCAGTTTGTTTAATTTCCACAAAATAGCTAAAAAGCAGTTGTTGACTGGTCTAGGTTCATACTGAAAAGCAAGAAGTGCTTTTAAAGAAAGTGGATGTTAAAACTGTGGCTGTGGATGTGTTTTTGATATCCTGTCAGTTCTTTTTGTTCTTATTTTAGAAGGAACATTTGGTTTGGGGGTCATCTGAGGACAGGGTAACAGCTTGCCCTGTTCTTGACTTAATCTCTATGCTGGGGACCAGGAGGCAGGTTGGCTTCCTGTGGTGCTGATTTCCCAGAATGCACCACAGAGCCCGCACTGAGGGATGTGTGATGATCAACCCAGTTTCTGCAGGAGTTCTCTTTCATGCATTAGCCCGGCAGGCCAAGAATGAGGAGTGTTCTCTGGCCCTTTATGCACTCTGTCCTCTCATGGATGTCCATTTCATCAGCATCCGCCCGTGTGCAGGAAGAGCCCCTGCAGTGCCACAGCAGCTGAGAGTAAATTGGAATAAGCAGAAAGTCATAAACAGATGCTTATGATGTTCTTTTCTCAATCCCAGCTCAGATTTTACGGATAACAGATTTGTGGAGAATAAACAAATGAGACATATGGCTCTATTTTGATCTGAATTGTGAAATCAGATAAGATGTATGAGTTTAGTTATGTTAAGATGAGCGTACTTTTTTATTAAAGGTGCAGTATGTAATATTGACAGCTAGCGGCTGAAATTGGTACTGCAGTCCAAATTCAAAATATCGGACTCAGCGCTTATACGGGTTGCCAGTTTGAGGACATGCCTTACACTGTACGTTGATGAGTTGATTTATCAGTATTTTAATATGCCTCTGGTCATAGAGCTTTTTAGATGGATGCAGAGACTTTTTAGGTCAACATAAAATGCACATTTCAAAGTAGAATAATTGGTTGTTGCATTGTTTTTCTGTGAAACACGTTTGTGAACTTAGCATGCTTCCTAGATATCTACAAAAATAAATGCAAAACTTATTTTTATGCTTTAGCGCAGTCAAAAAAATTACATATTTGCCAATAAAGTCAGGATAAAGCATAATACATTTAGCTTCTAAAGCTGAAATCAGGCTAGAGACAAAATTATTTGAGGTCGGTCTTGCCAATTTTGTAGGTTAACCTTTAAGTTAGCGTCATCCTGGTTCCATCGATAAAAACCCAATAGGATTTTTCCATTGACTTTTGGATTAGATGTGTAAATCTATGTAAATTCGCCGCAACACAGGCTCATTAGAAAAACATTCCTGTGGCAACATTTTTGCAAAACACAAAATACGTACTAATACGTATCACTGCAGTTTCTAAAAGAAATGAACACTATAGGCAGTAAAACAGCAAGCACTTTTAATCGTTTTCACACACATTTATGATTACAGGGCAGATAATGGATTAATAAAGACTTATTAAAGGGGTAAAACAACACCCTTTTTACCTCCTCAAAAACAGCTCTGTTCACAGCAACCCGTTTCGGTGCATGTCTCTTTAAATGATAATGAGCAACTGCTCACCCCACCCCTCTCTTCCGTGGGGCGTGTTGACACAAGACAGGTAAAGTGCTGCCTTGGCAGACAGTATACAAATGGCTGAGGGCAGAAATATGCTAATACGGGACAGTCCGTCAGTGGTCGTGGGCGGATCATCAGCAATATGACATCATATTGCTCAGAAAATCCAAAACGACTTGATTATTGAGAGTTTAGGCTTTTTGAGGATAAAAAAAAGGAGTGAATGGATTTTTTTCATTGAATGGTGGTTATCCACACACTGCAAAGACACATTTATATGCAAACACCATATGAAAGCGAATTTTGCATCCGATGACCCCTTCAAGATTAAAAAAAAAGTTTTCACGCAGCTCCTTGCACAATTATGACCTCAAAACACTTTTTTACCATAGTGCATGATTTGTAAGCGAATATATTTTGGAGTTTGCATTACTTAACCAGCTCCATATGTTCAGTTTTACTGACTTATTAAGCTTGCTCAGTAGCTCGCGGAGAGCTCGGGTACAAACCCCGTGAAAGACGAGTAACAATAAAAGAGCTCAAAATTAAAAATCAAGGTGAAATGTCATGGTTTCGATTACATTTTTACAAAATATATGTCAACCCTGTAGCACTCTATAAGCAATTTGACAATGCTTTTAGCAAAAAGACTAAGACAATTGGCTCTTGAACTTAAAGGCGTGACCACCTTTCTTCCAGCTCAGTTTCTCTGCATTTTTCCTCTGATTTAGTATGTTTCCTACTCTAGCTTTCTATTAAACCTGGCATTGTATAGGCTACTGGGAATATTGTTGGCTCTGTGATGAATTGCTTTTGGAAGTTGCTTTGGATAAAAGCATATGCTAAATGCATAAATGTAAGTGTTTTGCTGAATTGAACGATTTCACCCCTTAATTTTTATACAAGTGACCCATTTGCTCCTCTTTATACAGTCTTTGGCTTTTTGTTTGGGGAGAAGTACTCTAGCATCTTTCACTGGTAGGTCAGGTTTTTGGGCTGGCCTCATGTCTGGTATACTCCACGGTATCCAGCATATGTCCTGTAGATCAAGATCATCAGAAGCCTGGCGCTCAGACCTGGTACTATACCACACCTGCTGTCGCTGCGGTCTATTCCCTCATGCTTAATTAGTGTTATTATCATTTCTGTCCACCAGAGTGTGCTGTTTTTCAGATAAATATTTCACTCTGATGCTGATACTGTAATTTTATCAGTTTATGTCTTGTTTGTTACAGTGAGACTGAGTGCAAAATTGTGTATTTGTAAGTGCACAAAGTAAGTCTTCCTAAAGGCTTGATGCTTGTCCAAATGTGACCTTGATCATGCACAGACTGTGAAGTGAGAGAGAAAGTGAGACAGTGACAATGAGTCAACATGATTTTATGGGAAGTTCTTTCTCTAAATCTGAACATTGCCAAATAAACAGAGAGTCCCCGTCAGTCCCCAATAAATAACTAGTCTCTGAGCCAGAGGTCTTCAGCTGTGGCGAATGTCCTTGTCTCTCTGCCACGCTGGATAGACTTTCACAGATACAGTGATTTGCAGCGACAAAGTGGCCCAATGTCATTTTCAGTGAGAGTTTGTGATCTGAGACGACATGACCAACATGCGGTTGAGAAAAGTTCAAACTTTATGTAAATGACCAGGGATGTAATGTGGTAGCTACCAATGAAAGTGAAGACAAAGGAAGGCACACGTTAATAATACTGGCACAAAACTATCCGTCCGTCCGTCCGTCCGTCCGTCCATCCATCCATCCATCCATCCATCCATCCATCCATCCATCCATCCATCCACAATACATCTGCAGATTTATTAATCTTGGTTAATGTTTATTTCTATATATACTAATGTATTTTTAACATTTTGCATAAATGACCTAATGCATTTACTAATGCTACTTAAATGAGCTTTATTGTAAATATTATATATTTATTTTTCTTAGTGAAGCTGTCCTGTGCCAAAGTCATCTCCTCAAAGCATGTTGTGGTTGGTTGCCAGGGTGTTGCTGTGTGGTTGCTAAGGTGTTCTAAGTGGTTGCTATTTTGCTTACTGTCTCAAGTCAAAAGAGTCCACCCTGCTGTCCTCTATTATTTTGGCCAGCACCATACTTGACAGTTTGAGCTACAGGCGCACTTATACATGCTGTGTGTTTTCAAGCATTCAGGAGTCTCTCTCCATAGTTTTCTGTAATTTTTTTCAAACTTTGTGAAACAGTTTTCATCTCCACATATTTGAAACTCTTTTGGTGTAGAGTACCAGTGGGAGCGCTGCATTAGATTGCATTTTTTAGTCTAGGTTTAATGCTTTCCCATGATTCCCCAGTTAATCAAGATCTCAGCGGGTTTCCGTCATGACTGCGGCACCACTGATATTCAACAAGCGATCAGACCGTAATCTCAGTGTATCTGGCCTTCAGCAGCCAAGGCTTGCTGTTCGTTGATTAGAAATTCAGCATATATGACACTGATGATATGGCTGAGTGACTTTTTGAGACTGCCCTTGGCCATTGCAGTTGGTTTTACAAGTTAATTTAAGCTTCATATCTTGAGATTTAATGTCTCTAGACTGCAAAGGTGAATGTGATTTTGCCAATACAGACATGTTCCTGGATCAACATTCCAATCAACCAATCAGTTTGAGGGACAAGTTTACAGTTTATGTCAAGTTTAGGCTTACAGCCAGGGTTAGGTGCTTCTACATCAGTGTTATTCACTTATCATTTCCCTCTGATTTTAAGGATACGTTATGGGTAGGGTTAGGTTAAGGGGTGGGGATAGGGTTAGGAGGGAAATATTTGAACAGGAATGTTTTTCTGTCATGACAACTCTTGGTGAGATTGGCATGGTAATGGTAATGGATATGGCAAAGTAAATGTATTTGGTCTTGGCGGAATTGGCGCTGCTGCAGAGCAGTACCGAGACTTGCTATTGCAAAAACATTCACAGACATTGCTGTGAGCATGTAAGACATGCTGCTGCTGCACATGTTACATACATGAAATAACCCCCTGTTGCAGATCTATACAGGTGGAGCTGGGGAAGGTGGGGGGGTTTGTAAAGCACACTGCAACACCACCGGTATTTGAATGTTGAGCCGCAGCTCATTGGCCACTGATGCAAAAGCAACCAATCAGCTGCACTATGTAGATGACGATGCAATCGCTACCAAATTGAGGATCTATCAGCCTGCACCATCTAGAGTTTAATGCCAGAACTTGGTATTTCCAGGGTCGACAAAATAATTAATCCAGGAACATGTCTGTCTGTGTCTTGGCAAAATCAATTTTTGAGTGTACTGAATACAACACATAATCTCTTTCTTATTCTAACCATCTATCTCTGAAATAAGGTGCTGTGATGTAACTACTATCTCTGTGACGGCCCTGAGCTCTGTAAATAGACAAAAAGAACAAGGTGGAAGTTCAGAAAACAGCAAAATTCACAGCACCTTTAATAAATACAGAGCATACACAAACTAGATTCATTTAATTTAAAATAGATTTATTTATTTTATTTATTTGTATATATTTATTTTATTTTATTTTATTTATCAATTTTTATTTTTATTTTACATTTTATGTTTTTATTTTTGTCATTGCATATAACTAGGGTCCCTCTTTCAATGTATGTCTTTGTTTTTTGTTTTAGTTTTTTGTTCATTTAGTGGTCCAACAGGTGAATATTGCAATTGTCTGATTTCATATATACAGCACTCCCCTCTTCTTCAAACCACATCGTTTAAAGGGATACTTCAGGATTTAGCATTAAGCTTTGTATTAGTAGAAAACCTGTAGTATTTTCAAATTACCGTGCTTTCCACCCTCATATCCCCCTGAGACGAGAGATTTATGTATTTTTTGGCCAGAGGCTAAAGACTACAGCCAGTAGTAGGGGCTGTCTCGCATGTTTTCAACCCGCCCATAGGAGGAGTATAGTGTCAGCCGTCTTTCTTTAGAAGCTAAGCTAGCAGGCTCTTGTTCTGTGGAGAAAGCCGAGTAGTAAGAGAAAGCTGAGTAAAAGGGGTTACCATCCTCTTTTTCCCGGACATGTCCTGCTGTCGAGATCGTCCAAAATGTCCGGGATTCGGCTTTTGCGTTCTGCAGTCGCCATTCATTGTTTACATGCACACCTTTTGTTTCAGTCTAACTGAATTCATTCTGATCGGTGAATCTGAATGTAGTGAACGCTAAAAAAGTGATCGGTTGATGTGCGTTTTAACATTGCTAAGAAAATTCCCGCTCCTCCGTGAGAGATACAAGACCGGTGCGTCTCAGTAATGACGCCACCGGCCTCGCGCCGTTCTCCCGCGGCCGTCAGTCTCGTCCTGCTCGCCACAGTAAACATAATGAATGGCGACTGTAGAACGCAAAAGCCGAATCCCGGACATTTTGGGCGATCTCGAAATCCCGGGCAAACTCGTCACGGAGACTCACTAGTAGCCTAGCCTTGTTGTTTTAAACTGCGCTCTCTTTCCGGTAGGCGTGACTTGGGAGTGGCCTCGTAGGGCAGCGAAGCAAGTGCATTCTGGGAGTTGTTGTCTTTCATCCACATAAGCCAAAAATACATTTTCTGGATTTTCTCAGTCTAGAAAGCTCCAAATTCAAAAATAATTTCACACTTCTTCTACATGACCTATTTTAAATACACATTCATCTTTCCAGAGGTGAAGTACCCCTTTAAAAGATGATTCATGTCTGTAGCACAAGGTCAAAATGCAATACTTATGGTTTGGCGATTTGTCCAAAGTGATGCTTGCCTTAGCAACATCACTAAATTAAAGTAACATAATACCTCATTTTGGATTACACAGCCGTTTCCTTCCACCAGGAATCACAGGAGTTTGCTGAGGAGTTACTTTGAGCAATCAGGCAGAAACTTTTCCTATAATCAACCAGTTGCAATAATCCTAAAAGCCTTGATAAAGACCCTCAGTAACACAGAGAGAGGGATTGAGATTGGAAGGAAGTGAGAGGGAAGGAGGGCATCCTCCCTCAAGGAGTTACTGTCAGTCAGAGAGAAGGAATGAGTCATGGCTGATCAAAGCCTCCATTAGCAGCGCAGACAGACTCTCCTCGTGCTGCTCAACAACCCCACAGAGCAATTAAGATATCATGAACATCTCTGGTGGCCCAAAGTCATCTGAAAATCCACTTCTGGGCAGAACCGAGAAAGAGAGGGAGTGGGGATGTCACGTTTTGGTTTTGTCATTGTCATTGTCATGTTTCTGTATCTTGTCATGTGATTCCCTGTTTGTCATGTGATCCTGCCATGTGTCTTGTCATTGGTTAATTGTCTGATCATTGTTCACAGGTGTCCCTTGTCTTGTCATGAACATGAACATACAAACAGTGGTCTACAGGAAACAATACTTGACCAAGACACATGGCAAACATGAGGGCTTAAATACACAGACTAATTACAAGACAAGGGACACCTGTGAACAATGATCAGACAATTAACCAATGACAAGACACATGGCAGGATCACATGACAAACAGGGAATATCATGACAAGACAAAGAAACATGACAATGAAAACCAAAACGTGACAGGACGAGAGAGAGGGCAGAGTTCGGACGCAAGCAGACACTTTAAATTAAGATTTACAAGCTACCACTGCACTCTAAAACTTTAGCTTTAATTGCTGACACACTGTGTGGCCTCTCTCGCCTTCTCTTTCTCATTCTTTCTTATTTATGGAGGGTAAATGCCCTTGTTTTGACATACATTGCATCTTCTTTGCCCATGTAACTTTCATAGCCGACAGGAGACGGTGACATTTGCTATTACCTACCCAATTCAGTGGAAACACATGTTCTGTCAAGTGTATCGTCAAAAAACAGGCTGCTCTTCCGTCCTTTACTCTCATTTTTCATATATGTTGTGACAGGTGAGATGTGAAGAAAGTGCACTTCACACTGACATGCTGCTGTCCTTTTTCAAAGAATCTGCTGTCAGATTGTGTGGTTTTCAATGTAGCACAAATTAAATCTGGCATCTACCAATGTTGTCTGGTCCTGTTTGCCACTTAACCATCGCCCATGTATAAAGAAAGACACTGACGTGCAACATTTAACATTTTACAGCATCATTACTCAAGTTTTCAGTCACATGATCCAAAACATGCTGATTTGCTGCTTAAGAAACGTCTCAGGTTACTTGCATAACCCTTGTTCTCTGAATAGGGAACGAGACGCTGCGTAGTGATGATGCAATGGGAACGCCCTCAGGGCGGTGCCGATTGTCTGAACCCGTATAGAATCACGCCAATTCATTGGTCTGATGGCGCGGGCGCCTCCTCAGTGGTGCTACGTCACTCACCCTTTATATAGTGAACGCGCCATCTGCTCCTCAAATTTTCCAACGATGAAGAAGAAGAAGCCCCTAGGTAGCAAGAGGAGTTTGGCAGCGAATGCAGTGTCTCGTTCCCTATTCAGAGAACATGGGTTACACGAGTAACCCGAGTTGTTCTCTTTCATAGGTTCACGCGACACTGCTTAGCGATGACGCAATGGGAACGATATACCACACACGCCAAGCTAAGCGCTGCCGGATCTGGCACAACAATGAACTTTTCAATAACTTTTTTTTTTTTTTGTCAGACCAGACTCAACTAGAACCTACTGTAGGCGACCAGTTCATACAGAAAGGACCTGGGAACCAGGGGCCGCATCTAAATCCAAGTTATAAAACCTAATAAAAGTATGCGGAGAGGACCAACCTGCCGCCACACAAAAATCCTCTAAAGGAACTCCCTTGAAAAGAGCCTGGGAGGACGCGATACTCCTAGAAGAGTGAGCTTTAACGCCCAGAGGTGAAGGAAGCTTCTGCACCTCATATGCCAGGGAAATTGCGTCTCTCACCCAGTGAGAGTTCCTGTGCTTAGAGGCGGCGAGCCCTCGGCGGCCAGCCCCAAAGCATCCAAACAACTGAGACGACTTGCGAGAGGTCCACGTATTCCTTTTAAAGCCCGAACAAGGCAAAGCAAATTATGCTTCTCCTCCTCAGCAGAGGAAAAAGGAGGAGGACAGAAAGAGTGAAGCATAAACACTTGGGCGTTCCCATTGCATCATCGCTACGCAGTGTCGAGTGAACCTATGAAAGAGAACATTTCTTATTATTATCAATGTTGAAAACACTTGTTCTGCTTAATAAAGATTATTATGAATTACTATGAATAGAAAGTTTAAAAGTAATCAAAACATTTTGTTACATTATAAAAGTCTTTACTGCACTTTAACGTCAATATAATACATCGTTGTTGAAGAAAAGTATGAATTTCTTAAAAAAAACGTACTATGTATAATATATATGCTATATGCTAAATAATAAAATCTCTGATTTGAAGGGTTAGGCAATGTGATGAGGTCACGTGACAGCAATATACTATAATATTGTTTATTCACAATGCATTGTTATATATACAAGCATGTACAGTATTATGCAGCATTTAGTTAATAGTAAGCTCATATTTCCGAATATAAAGTTCATTGACACTTTCTGTAGGCTGCATAAGTATATGGCGAATGTTGATTGCATGACTTTAAATATCGATTGGCATTCTGCCCCAGAGGTGTTCAGTCAATGTATTAACATCAAGCTGAGAATTTTATTTTCTGATCTTTCAGGAGTAAGGAGTGAAGCCCTCCCCTCTGATTCAGATGGCAGACGGTCGGCAGCCCGAGGACAGTGGCCCCCAGTGGTCATCTCCGGGAGCACAGGGCTCATCCTCCCCAGGTGCGCATGGAGAGAACGGCTTCTCTTCCTCCTACAGGGCTTGCCAGTCTGGTGGTGGCCACGCTGGTTCTGCCGCCTCCTACGCCAAAGAGAACGGCTTCAACGGAGACCTGACCTCTGGACACGCTGTGACTGCTGGTGAGAGCCAGATAATGCAATAATTATACATGACATTTCACAAGAGATTTTTTAAAAAGATTTTTTACACTAAAGATGAACTGAAAGCCGTTCAGGATTTCTTTTCCAAGTTTTTACATTGTCATATGGTAGAGGTCAAGTAGTCTTGGCTAGCCAGACTTGTGAATTGTGGCAAAGCATCTGGTCTTCATTGCAGTTTTTTTCTGGCCAAGAACTGCACACTTAGACAGGAAGAGGCTGTAAGATTGTATGTGTGTGTATATACAGAATATACTATTGTGCAAAAGTCTTAGGCATGTTAGTATTTTCACCCCCCAAAAATGGTTTTAAGCCAGTAGTATATATCTTTTGTTGTAGTGTGTCAGTATGAAAAATCAGTTTACATTTCCAAACATTCATTTTGCAATTAAATGTAATAATCCAGTGAGATTTATATGCACAAGGAGTCTGACAACAGTCGGTGCTCAACACGGAGATCTGATCTCCCCATCGAGTCCATCAGTTATTACATGAAGAAACAGAAAAAAACTGAGACAGACTAAATCCAGAAGAACTGTGGCAACGTCTCCAAGACTCTTGAAGAAACCTTCCTGCAATATATATATATAGCAACACATATATACACACATACAGTATATACACACAATGGTTTTACATGTGACACTGAAGAGCCAGCGGTTTACATTTTTTTTGTGCAGTATGCATGGATTAGATGGAGTGTGCCATCTGAGGCTAAAACCAGAAGTCAAGAGGGCAAAAGTAAAAACAAAAATGCGTCCCATTATTATTATTTTTGCATGAGCGAGGCTGGAAGATGGTTGCAAAGTTCCTATTGCTGGAGGCTCAAAATGACTGAAATGTTATAATAGATAGTAGTTCAGCAGCCAAACTACATATTACCCACAGACGCTTTATCTTAATATTTCATAAAAAATAACACAAGCTCTCTGCGTTACATCCTGCATGACAGCTATAAATGCAAGTGAAAGGAATGACATAATTAACCAAGAGTCAGAGTGAACAATTATGTCTGGTTTTTCCCATTGCAATGACAGACTAGGGTTAATAACAGTCTGTGTTGCCATTTTTAAAGTCATGGTGTGTCGTGCATTTGCGCTTGTATCTCCAAAGCAGTTTAATCTTGTTTTTGGAGACCAGAGAGAGACGTCTCTGAAGAAGGAGGCTTGGCCAGAGCTTTTCCGTCTGGGTATTTATGAGGCCTCAGGGGTGTATGAGGAGTAAAATGAGGTGGTACTTTTCTCATGTCAGCACAAAAAAAAAAAAATTGTAAAAGGAAAGATTGCAGGGATGCTGAACAAAGGTCTGACAGAGTAAATTGCAAGGGAGCAGCTGCCATGGCAACCCTCTAATAGTGAAAGCTGCTGCTGTTCACCCTGCTCGGGGGGAGGGAGTGGTGCTGTTAATTATCCCGGTAATGATGGATCATAACTGCCTATTACATGCACACAAACAATACCAGCACTCCTGTATTTTGTAAGGGTATACATGCATGCACAGGCACAAGAACACACATGCACCATTACAGGCATTTAACGGAAAATCTCACAAAAAGTGTCACAAAAAGTATTTAACCCCAAAATCGGTTAAAAAAACCCAAAACATTACCATTACATTTTTTGGGTCAAAACTTTATTTTAAAGAAATGAATACTTTTAATTAGCGAGCACACATTGCATTGATAAAAGACATTTATAATGCTACAAGAGTTCTGTTTTAAATAAATTCTGTGAACTTTCTATTCATCAAAGAACAGTCAACCCTGAATCCATTTTAGTAATCCATTTTATCCAAAGCAACCTTTGAAAACCTTATATAGGTTAGATTAGTTATACTTTTGAATGGTATATAGAATTTAGCACGAACAGTTTTCTTATTTTTTAACCATTAAGATTTATTTACATTGTGACATTATGTCCTTTACAATTTACCCCAAATTTCACATTACCGTAATGTTAAAAAATCAGATTTGTGTTACTTAAATGTGAAAAATTATCATTTTAATTGTATTACAGCCCTGAAAAACATCCTGCCACACACTTTTTTCAGCATAAATTAACTATTGTCATTATGCATACTATTGCGTAAATATTTTTATTTTCATATTACAGTAGGTTATTTGAAGGAAGGCGATACCCGTGTGCTTAATTGTCATGATATTAAAGCAGTTTTTATCTTAAAAATATGCTTCACTTTGTTTATACAAAATATTGTTTCTTGTATTTTCTTTTGACTTTTGGGTGAAATGTTTCTTGAGGAATCACATTTAATCACATTGCTGCCTGAGAGAAGCAACTGCGACATTGAAGAGATCTTCTTCATCATTTTTCTGTCATATGGATTGCACTGATGTTAGAATTCATACTGGGTGGGAGGGGTTGAGCAGAGGCATTCTGGGAGTTCAGTCAGGGCTAGAACAGACACATCAGCAGAAATGTTGATATGGAAATGTGTAGATGAAGAGTTAGATGGACAGATGAAGAGACAGGTCGTTCTAAGTGTGTCCCTTCTCACACGAGACCTGCACTCACTGAGAGAAATCGCACAGCTCACCTAAAACTGCACATGCATTTTTTATTAATCATTATGTATTTATTTTATTACTGTATATTGTTATTTTTAGGTTTTCATGACTGTTATCCACCCTCTCTCTGACCCATAGCAATAGATGTTCTACTTTGTCCTTAAAACCGAGTTTCTGGTGATCAAATAGACGTCATTAAAATGTGCTGTCATATTTTTATGAATTTGTTTGTGAAATGTCAAATATTTGCAGAACGAGTCATTTTTGTTCTTAAAGTTACAGTTTGTTTTCAGAGTACATCAGGCTTTTTCATCTTAAAAGATCAAGTTAAGCTTGGAATCCATTTATTCTATAGGCTATTCACTTTTTTCCAAATACTGCTCTTTTCATGTAAAGTTTACTATATGTCGCCGCTGATATTAAGTGTACGGTAGGCAATGTGTCATATGTTATTAGCAGTTTTATGTGTTTATGAAATCCTCTTGCTTTCCAGTAATCTCTGTCCTCTGTATAAATCATCACAGTTCCCTTGTCACCTCCATAAATACTTAAAACAGCATAAAGCTGTGCAGAAAGCATCACCGCACCAACCCCTGACAGTGAGTGATGGATATTGACTTCCCATCTCTAATGCTAACAATCCTTCAGCCAGGGTGTGAGTTAACATCCCTCATGCATTTCTCATTAACAAACTTGCCATTATAAATCACTGTGAGCCAAGAGAACAACTTGTTTCTTTTGCTTGCGTCTGTGTGTTTAATTAATGATCCAGGTTGTGTTTTCATATTTCAGTTTGCTATCGACGTGAGCAGAACTGCTCGCTTCTAAAGAGAGGGTCTAATGATGTGTCTCTGTGGAGAGAAAGACCTTCCCTGAAAATAGTTTCTCTGCCTCTGTGACTCTGTGAGGGTGAGATTTTTGAGCCAAGGGCCATTGGCAAGGCCAACACGTTCAAGGGCCCTTCAGACACACAAGAGGCGCTAGACCGAGATACTGACAGCGCGACATATGACATTGCTTTGCATAAAGAACGGGACACTTGAGAAGCAGAGAGAGAGAGAGAGAGAGAGAGATTGCTTGCTGAGGCAGCTGCTGGCTTCAATTATAGGGGCTGTACTGAAAAGTGTGCTGTCCTGGAATGGTGCGCAGGATGGGCGGAACAACATAAAGATCGCTCTATTTAAGCCTACTTGTTGGCATATGTTTCCTTCATTATCATTTCATTCATTCATTCATTCATTCATTCATTCATTCATATATTGAAGATATGAAACTTTGGCGATCAACTTGTCTAGCATTATTTGTAGTATAGACTTGAACTACACATTGAATCTTGAATTAGTTAATTCATTATGACTTCATTAATAATTTTATCATACATTTTTCTTTTATTTGTGTATAAATTAAATGTAATTTCAATTAAATTCATTAATTTTATTTCAGGTCTATTCTTTTCTATTCTCTTAGCTCACCAGAATCGGTAACACTTTACATTAAGATTTAATTTGTTAACCATTAACAAACAATAATTTTACTGCATTAATTAAGTAATTAATTAATATGAATTCATGTGAATCTCTATGCTAAAACATATTTATAATTTCAAGTTGAACACACATGATTCAACAATAAACAGTAGTATATTTATGCAAATGAATATTAACCTAGATTACTAAATAAATGCTGCAAAAAATGTTCGTTCATTAATTTGTTCATTCGTTTGTTCGTTCGTTCGTTCGTTCATTCAAGATATAAAGATATGAAACTTTGGTGCATAACTTGTATAGCATTATTTAAGGTATAGACTTGAATTATACCCTGAATCTCTTAGGCTTATTAAGGGAAGGTTTGAATTAGTTAATTCATTATGACTTCATTAATCATTTTATCATACATTTTTCTTATAGTTGTGTATACATTTAATTTAATTTAATTTCAATGCAATTCAATTCAGTTTATTTTATTCTATTCTATTCTATTCTATTCTATTCTATTCTATTCTATTCTATTCTATTCTCTTACTGGATTTGGTAGCACTTTAAGATTTAACTTGTTAACAAACAATACTTTTACTGCATTAATTAATTAATTAATATTAAATAACGTTAATCTCTACATATTCTAAAACATTTTTATAATTTCAAGTTGAACAAACAATGAACAGTAGTATATTTATGCACATGAATATTAACTTAGATTAATAAATGCTGAAAAAAATGCAGTTCATTGTTAGTTCACAATACCTGATGGATTAACTAATTAAACCTCAATAAAGTGTCAGGTTGGGATATTTCACAATCCACAAGTTTCAGATCCACTGATTGCAAGAAACCATGAGATAGCAGCACAGATGCAGAGAGTCAGTAATATGTCTGTGTCACTCACACACCGAGGGTGGCAAAACCCACAGCAGAGGCATGCTGGGAGACGTTCAGATTGGGCCCAGTGTGTTGCTGTGGCAACAGCTCTGCTCTGTGGCGGGGGAGTCCTGGCATGGAGTACCAGCCATCCCCCTCCTTCTCCCGGCTTGCTTTTGGCAGCAGGAACGACTAAGAGTGCACTGGGAAGCATTTGCCTCCAGACAGCCATAACCGGCACTGCACTTTTTGGTAAGAAAGCTTTGATTTTTCTAATGGGTTGGTTAGAGGTTCTTTCTAGGTTTAACTGGCTTCCCTGCACTAGAATAACAGGTTGTTAGCATATTTGCACTTGTGGAGTAGTGCAGATTGTGTGTATATATCGCATGTTTGCTGAAAGTGCCTGCAAATATATTTGAATTTGAATCTTACCACCTGTCTAAGGGGTAAATACGACTGTCCTTGTGAATAACAGATATGTACAACGCAATATTCTTCATCTTCTTAGGTGTGCAGCTGTGTTTGTGCTTGCGGGTTGGTGTGTACTTTTTGGGGTATTTGCTTTTTGGTTGTGGTTGCTGATGTCTCAGGGATGTGAGCTATTGTTTGCTGGAGGCAAACCCATCTGATCAGCAATCCGAGCACATCTCTCGCAGACGGGTGTGGACAGACGCGAGGGGGGAGAGGGGGATGCTGGGCAGACACACCAGCACATCTGTCAGACACAAAGACTGTGATAGACTGGCCAGGTTTGCACTGAAAGTGAATCTATAGTGTCACTGCTTTACAGACACGGTCTAACAATGATGCAGGCGGCCAAGGAGAGAGAGCTATATGCTGAAAATTAAAGAGTAGGAAGATGCCAAACAATATAGCAACATCTGTTTTGTCAGAGAATGAGCATGAGAACAGAGAGAGCTAAATCTATATTAATGAATCAGTTTGCTCGGTATCTGGTCATGTTCATATTCTCTGCCCTCCTGCTGAGTCATGCAGTAATTGGCTGTGAAAATCAGCTTATGTAATTTGTTATTTCATATTCATTATTACATAGTAAACGTCCTTTTTTTCCCAAGACATTATGCAGTTTATTACATTTTCAGCAGCTGTATTTATAGATGAAAAACACTTGAGTGAAGTGCACTCTGTCATCATGCACTTACCTTGAAGCTGTTCCAAACCTGCAAAAACCTTTTTTCTACAAAGCATAAAAGTTAAAGTTTGGTCACACTTTAGATTAGGGTCCAATTCTCAGTATTAACTATAAACTACGACTTTTGCCTCAATAAACTCCTAATCATTGCTTTTGAATAGTCAGTAAGGTTGTTAAGTTAAGTTAAGGTGAGTGGGATTAAGGGATGTAGAATATGGTCATGCAGAATAAAGCATTCATATGTGCTTTAAAAGTACTAATAAACAGCCAATGTCATAGTATTATGCATGCTAATAAGAAACTAGTTAATAGTGAGAATTGGACCCTAAACTAAAGTGTTACCTGAAATTTTAATGCATTTTCATGCAACTCCTTTCCATACAATGGAAATTCAATGTGACCATTTAGTGGCCACAATAAAGTGGTCCAAATGACTTGTGCAATAGTCCGTCTTCTGTATCATATGATGGTTTTGTGCTATTTAAACAAATGAAATCTAAGACAGTAGTCAAATATGCTATAATTGCAGCATTCAATTCTCATTCTCATTCTGTTGTGTAGAAAAGAGCTGTATTAAAAATTCCGAGTCAGATCTTTTTAATGAATCGGTTGATCCAGTGCACAAAACCTGAATGATTCATTTATGAAGTTCAACTCACTGATTCAGTGTTCCACTGCTCAATGAAAATGAAGATATTCAGTGAATAATGACTTTAAATGAATAAAGTCCACTCAAATTTATTATATAGCACTTTTCACAATATACATAGTTTCAAATCAGCTTTACAGAAAATCATGATTTTAATGTTTGCATAATGTTTGTTTTCATAAAACTGTTACTGTATAATGTCCACAGTACTTGTCCTCTAGTTTTTGTCCTTTTAAGCCTAGGGACATTATTCAGAAATTCCCTTTTTGTGGGGAAACATGAGTGTGACTAAACGACAGAATTTAAATTTTTGAACGGATTATTTAATGCGACTCTCCTCTAGAGAAGCTGGTCTCTATCTTACCACTGGTTGATGGTGTATCACAAACCCGAGTGTGCGTGGGTGAATATCATTCTAATGGCATCTGAACAGAACTCTTTTCCATTTCTGTGTGTGTGTGTGTGTGTGTGTTTGTGAGTGGGTGGGCGGAAGCTGGGGCTGTAAGGTGGGCGGAAATTGTGCCTGAAAAGTGCACAAGAAACAAAAGCGATGCATTGCTGACTCCCATCATGCAGTCTGTTTGCACTGGAGAGAGAGTAGGAGTAGCAAATGGTCCTTAATCACTTTGCATCTCTTCAGAAAGCTTTGACGTAAGCCCTGCTGCAATGTTTTTCTGCGTCAGTGCTAATGTGTCAGCCTTGTGTCTGAACACTTGTTAGCTGATCATTGCAGCATCAACTTCGATTAAATCGAAATCTCCTCGTGCTTGCATGTTAAATGATTTATATTGCAAATGCTGTAAAGTTTAATGGCTGTTTACATTATGCTGTGTTTGTCATTGGACTAGATGTGCTTTTGGGACACATTTTAACTCATACTCCCACACAGTGCCTACACAGTTGATTTTGTAACAGGCACTGTCTTTTGCAATGATCAGCTGTGGGTGGCCATTTTAACACTAACTAGATCCATCTTGAGGATTAAATCAGACTACTGATGCCACTGAAATGTATCTCTTCATCACTGATGTGTTTGTAAGAATTCAGCAAGTGTGTAAGTGTCTTAAAGCACAGAGGGATACTTTTAATAGCGCTGTTTTAAAGCAGAGTCTATCCCTGGATGCGTGTTGCCAGCCAATCCGTGGGCTGTATTCCTCCCGCTGCTTAATCGGTTACAGTCTCTTCTTATACCTCCCCGATCTGCTGTTACCATGACAATTTACTCTCTCAAAGTGCTGCCAATTTTCTTGCCATTTTGAGCTTTTTGCTTTTCTTTTTAAAACGTTTTCCTCCGTTTTAGGCCCTCTGAGTTAGAGGTTTAAATTAATATTGTCTGAAAGGGCAGAGATAAGACTAAATTACACAATTGGAAGTTCCTTTTATTTGGTGTGAAATTGTATTTATAGAAAACAATAGTTCTGTACACTCAATCTTTAATAATGTGCAGTTATGCTTTCAGTTTGTCTTGCTGCTGTTAATTGGATATTTCATTTGTATTTTCGAACACGGTTTCCTAACCAAAGCGACAAGTGATAAAAAGTTCTTGTCTTGACAAGCTGTGATTGCCGGAAACAATAAGCGACGGGACATTTTATTGCTTGGTTTCTATTACTGTATAATTACTGTAATTTTTAGCTTCAGTGTAGACAGATAAGTGTCACTGTAAATTGAAATCATGTGACACTGAAGAATGGAGTAATGCATAAGACACTTAAAGGGGAACTATGCAGTGTTTTTTTTTAGCTTAATTTACCTTAACTGAACAGCTTCTGAGTCACTGGAATGGTTATATAAATTTTTTCGGGTTGAATGGTGGCCGTTTTGCTTCCCCCTAGCGCCTGTGAGCGGAAAAAACACCCTTGCAACTTTGGGCCGGCGGGCCGCTGGCCTCAGCGTCAGGAAGTATCGCGTGATATCAGGTCTCGCTATGTAACAAATTGCTTTACGGCACTGCACACATACAAGTTTATTTGCTCGCCTTCTGTGTATCATACATACCTCAGTGGACATGGCTCCGTGCATTCGCCGGCTTCTTTGAAAACAAATGCGCATGACCAGAGGGAGAAGATGGGAGGAGGGTTTTTACGACAGTGTTGTCAAATATATATATTCCGAAGCTGTAGGGGGAGCTCTATAGAGAAACCGGCGAGCAAAAAACGAGAAAACAGTGACGCAATTGCCAAAACTGCATAGCGACGCTTTAAGAACTTTACAGACCCCAAACTTTTTGCATTGCAATAAACATCAAAAGTTGTTGTGGTCTGTGTTTGTTTACAGGGAAGCCTCTGAGATTGACCAAATGATTGAAAACCATATTAATATTTGTAATTAACACCAATAAAGACCTTAATTGTATAAAGACGTTATATGTGGTCACAGTTGTCTTATAGTGTGCTCACAATGTAATACAATCTCATTTTCATTGGCTCAGCACCAATGGACTCTTATTTTGAAATTCTGTTTAATTTTCCTTTGTTCCTGTATCCCTGCTCTGTTTAGTTTCGGTTACCTTCGTTTCTGATTATGTTCTCTTTTGTTCCTATGGTTACATATTATCTGAACCTGTCTGTCATTATGTTCGACTTGTATTTGTACTCCCTGTTAAGTTTAGTCTCTGGTCGGTTCTCATTTTAGTTTGCATGGTTGCTGATTTATTTCCTGAGTGTTGTTGTGTTCGCAAGATTTTTACAGACAATTGTAGCCCTTTCTGAGGTCTGCTATGATTTTTGAAGGGTTAAAAGTATGACAAAAGTAGTGAAAAAATCCTGCCTGGATTGATACAGAAAGTATGTGTAAATATCTGCCCGTGTACATGCTCATGTGGGCGTGTGTTGACACGTGTGTGTATGTGTATGTGTCGAACAGAGCAAGTGTCGGCGCGGATCGTGCAGGAGGTTACGGCAGAAGCGGTAGCGGTACTGAAGGGAGAGCAGGAGCTCCATCCGGACACTGCCGTCAGGCTGCCATCAGGTAGGCCTGTAGCAGAGCATCCTGGGATACTGGAGGTTGGCCACACTCAGGTCTGCTCTTAAAGGACTTTATTGCGTTGGTGAGACATGGAAAAAAATGGAACGCAATGGGAAAAGTAAGGGTTTCTTTTTTGGTTGAAGGCGCTTCTTAGAAGGCTGTGTACTGACGATGGTCACTTTGGAAGTAATTTGACCATTTATGAGTCGTTGTGATTTATTTTGAATGCTGAGGTAATTTATTGAAGATCTTGCAGTTGTTCAGACCAACAGAACATATTCCTTAATGGAATAGTTAGAATATAACTTGTTAGAATATTTTTGATATTTTTTCAAATTAATTTAACTTTCTTTATTCCATTAACACAAAAGGAGAACGTCTGAATAATGTATGTTTTTTTTAACAATAAAGAAAAAAATACTTTATTCAGCAAGGATGCATTAAATCAATCGAAATTAACAGTAAATACATTTTAATGTTACAAAAGATTATTTTAAATAAATGCTGTTCTTTTTAACTTTATATTCATCAATGAATTCAGAAAAACTAAAATGTTTCCACAAAAATATGTATATGCAGCACAACTGTTTTCAACATTGATAATAATAAGAAATGCTTCTTGAGCACCAAATATTACAATGATCTCTGAAGGATCATGTGACACTGAAGTTATTTTAAATTGTGATAATTTTTACCATATTTTTACTGTAACTTTAGAATGGTAGTGTACATTTACAATTGATGGGAACTGGTACTTTCAAGCTTAATAAAGGATATAAAATCACCATAAAAGTATTATACCATTACAAATTTTCTGAAATCATACAAGAGGTTTAACCAAAATATACTGTAAGTAATTAAACATTGTCAGTAAGTTGAACTCAAGTAATGGATCAGTCGGATTCATTAATGAATCATTCAAACCAGTTTTGTGAGCTGATTTTATTAAACATTTTTATTAAATAAATATATTAAAAAACTCAAAAATAACGCTCTTCACGAATCAGACATCACTAACAAGGAGAGCTACTTGTCAAGATTTTCATTTAATTTGAATTTTCAGGTGAACTGTTCCTTTAAATGTTGACATATTTTGATGTTTGTCAAAGATAACATGGAGAGACAGTACACAAATAAGTTTCATTTATGATTTTTTTTTGCTTTCCGATCTCTTTGGTACGTGATAATCATTGTCGTTGTGTCTGTCTGTTCCTCACACTGTGAGTAAACTGATCAAAGCTGTGGAAAGCATCACCAAGGCACTTTCTTTTCCTTCATAATGACATATTTGCCCTGACAGCTGGCCTGTCCCAGCTCCTTTCTGCTTGGGTTCTGTAACAATCCGCTGGCTATCTGTGTGTGTGTGTGTGTCACAGGGCAGAGAGGGCCAGAGTGAGGGTGAGCCTTGAGCCCTCTCTGTCTTCTGTAGCTTGCTAGCATCATTGTAAAAGTGGTGGACATTTTTTTTCCTGGTTTCTGTGGTAGTGCTGCATGTCGTTTGTGTTGTGGTTTTATCTGAGCTTTCTTGGTTTTGAAAGTGCATTCTTGAGTGTGTGTTGCCATTGTTATGTCAGTTTCAGTGTTTTGACAGTGACTTTATAAGGACTGGGCAGTTGCTGCCGACATTAATGGTCGTGAATGTATGTAAACTCGTAACTCGTAATAAGTTGTTGTTTGAAATGTATGTGAGGAAGGAAGAACTGTATGTGATAATGTGTATTTGTTCACTTATCTAATAAGCTAAAACAGTAAAAATGTATTGCAAATAAATGGCACACATGAACTTAGATCATTTACAGGTTTGATCATTTGTGGTTATCCTTTTCTTTTTCTTATTACAAATACAGTAAATGCTTCATAGTCAGACTTCACAAGAAAAAGGGGAATAAAATAAAAAAATATAATCCATAGCTCCAAGTTTCCCCTTGCTGTGCTGGAGTTAGTCAGCAAAATTAGATAATGTTTTCTCGACTAACACGTTTGATGTTGAGTCAGTCTGTCAGAAGAGCTCAAAGGATTAGTGATGGCAAAGCATTCGGCATACCAATCCTGAACTTAGACTTCTCTCTGCTCAGCATTTCCTTAGAAACTTGACACGCACATACACACGACCCTGCATTTATATCTTCGGGGGGGAATTTTACAATCAAATATAGTGTTGTTAAACTCTTTGCTCCTTGGTGTCTCGTTGTAAGCTAATATAAGCTAATTACACTTTATCCCTTCATGGCTCTATTTTTCCTTGTTAAAACATGCCCACTGGTTTTCACATGGTTTATTTTTCTTGTTTGGACATTTAAAGAAATTTTGCTTTCTTAAGATTAAAAAAGTCACACCAGAGCTGGCTTGCATTTTGTGACCTTGTTCCCTCCATGTATTTTGTATCCATTGTATCGTTTCTTGTCGCTCTTTACTATTTGCCATTAAAAGGCAATCATGAATGAATGAAAAAATAAATAAATATGTGAAAAATTCATAAATTTGTAGGGTCTGTTCCAAAACCTTGTGAACCTAGTTGACTTTTTACGATACCTACACTACAATTCAAAAGTTTGTGGTCGATCATTTTTTCAAATGTTTTTGAAAGTAGTCTGTTATTTTCTGTTTTAATTAGGGGGATATTATATAATGTAATGTATTCCTGTGATTGGAAAACGGAATTTACAGCACCATTTCTCCAGTCTTCAGTATCACATGATCCTCCAGAAATCATTCTAATATGCTGATTTGCTGCTCAAGAAACATTGATTATTATTATCAATGTTGAAAATATTTTTGTGGAAACCCTGACACATTAAGCTTTTATTTAAAACATAAAACATACATTTTTAAAGATTCTAAATGTCTTTACTGTTTGTAATTTTTGATCAATTTAATGCATTCTTGCTGAATGAAAGTATTAATTTCTTTTAAAAAAATCTTGCCAATCTCAAATTTTAAACAGTAGTGTATGTCGGAACAGAGCCAAAATGGGACGGCAAATTTGTAAATGTGTTGATCTGATCTTGATCATTGTCTTCTTCTTTTGTTTATTTACAGTGGAAGACTCTGCAAACCTGCCGCCTTCACCTCCACCGTCCCCAGCAGCGGAACACTTTGGGCCTTTGGATCAAGGTAGGGTCATGCTTCATGTGTGTATGGAGAGAGGTGAGGTGAGAAACACACTGAAAGAACTTGAACACCTTTTTTCCCCCCATGAGTATTCTAGTCACCCTCTGACCCTGGCTTGAATGAGGGTGTTCTATTTGGGGACGCCTGCTAGTCCCACCCCTTCCAGGCTGATTTCAACCCTCTCACAGTGCCCTACAGATGCCCACACGCCGCTGATCTGTGGGGTTGGTCTAAAGATTGATGGAGTGGTGTTTGCAGGATCAACTTTGCCTCCTTTGTTGACATCATTCAAGTCGAACTCCTCTTCCTCATCCAGCATCTTCAGCTCTTAAACATGGCCTCATCTTCATAATTGCTAAATCCGGGAGCTTATCTTGATCAAAAACCCAAGCCAAAGTGACCCCACCCCTTTCTAGTCCTCGTAACCAATCAAACCCAACCCCTCCTTATACCCCGCCGAACCATGGATCTTGACTCTGCCCTGCATGAAAGCCATAAACCTTGAGCTGAATGCTGTACTGTCTCACCTGCAGCTGATGTTTCCAGGCTGTTGCTGAAACCGTGTGGCATTCAGATTGCCTGCTCATCCTCTCTCCAAAGCCCCCCTTTAGAGATCTGTTGATTGCTCCAAACCTCTCTCAGTTCCTCTGTTCGTCCCTGTCTTTGGATTTGCATGTTGTATTGTAGGTGCTGTTGATGTTGTGGGCTTGTGCTCGTTCATCGTTTTGACTGTGTCTGTCTCTACTGCCCGTGGTAGGCCGATGCCATGCTGAGATCACTCTCTGAAGCTACTTAACTAAACATTAATGCCACTAACAGCCTTAAGGAGATCATTAAGTCATTAAGCGGATACGTAAAGTTAACATGAAATCAAAATGGCCTCTTTTTAGTACTGTACATAATACCTTGTATTATTGTGTGCATATCATCGGTGCGCATTATTCTAAAGAATTAAATCATCACTTTTTACACCTTTGAACAACTTTTACTTCATGGCTTTATGGTTTTACCTATTTTTGTCATTTAAAGTTAAAATTAAACTCACTTGTAACTACATTTTATGACATGTATTTACAATTTTGATCACAATTACAATTAAAGAATCTTTTATAGAGTTATGTATATCCAAAATTGTTTAATCTTTTTTTCTTTAGGTTGAATTTGATTAATTTTACTGTGCCGTGAAGCTGATAAACCTAAATACAACAACATTAAATATATATATATATATATATATATATATATATATATATATATATATATATATATAAAACATTTATTTTAAGTTCTTCTGTGATTTTTTTTGTGTGTGTATATATCTATACAATATATTATAGAATTTTAATATCAGCCGTTTATCAGTTATTGGCTAAAATATTAAAATAATTATCGACTTATCGGTATCAGCCAGAATTTAAATATCTGGGCATACCTAATATTAACCAATCACTCGTTGACCCTTTACCAAGCCTTTTTTATTTACTGCTCACTAAATATTTCACATTACAAAAATAAAATGGGTTGTGAATGACGTTTCATATTGACTGTCAGCAGACACTAAAGAATGATACAATTTCATCCTCAGTTTAGACTTTAGACAAACCTATAAAATGTCATCAGAGATGTTCAGACTCTGGTTATGGCATAGCGCCACTACGGTCACACTTTGTGTTTCTCGACACTGTGTGTTTGTGTTTGTGTTGTGTGTCTTTCTCTTTTCCGTACACATTACACATACTCCTCTCTCGTTTTATTTCTCACTTTTTCTTTTTAGCTCTCTTTCCCCTTATTTTCTCTCTCTCTCTCTCTCTTTATCTCCTCCCTTCCCCCTCAATTTTTGCATATTCTGATTAGCCTTCTTTTTACTTTCTCTCTTTCACTTGTTCCTTTTTTCCTCCCTTACTTGCTACACCTTTTCTATCTTCCTCTCCTTTTCCTCTCTGTCTCTTTGTCTCTGTCTCTTTGTCCAGATTTCCCTGCAGTTCTTTTCCTTGTGTCTATTTGTAGATGTAGGGGATGAGGAGGAAGCAGGTCCTCTCCGCCGCTTCCAAAATTCTCGCGAGAGGTGCAAGTTCCTCGCCCCCTCCATCTCAGTGTCTGTGCCTGAGGATGACCCCTACCACTCTGACGAGGAATACTATGAGCACCCTTTATTCAGCCCAGAGTGGACGCGCTCTGGCTCTCGCCCCCCAGGGCAGGCCGCCGCGTTTAGACAGATCGAAGGTGAACCTCGCATGGTTCCTCTCTGCCATTCTCTCCTCCCTTCCTTCTCCTTCTTCCTCCCTTTCCTCTCTCTTTCCTTCCACTTATTTCTCCAGCTCAGCATCAACACCTCTCTCTCTCTTGCTTTTCGCTCTCTCTTTCTGGTCCGCCTCTTCCTGTCTTTTGTCTCTGTTGTGTCGTGCCCACTCTGACCGAAGCGTGTCGTGTGGGGGTGGTATCTGTTTTTGTACCTTGTTCATCGCAAGTCATTTGGATTTTCTGCAACTTTTGTGCCGTGCAGTACAAAGGCACGAACGTTTGTGTTTTTAGGCAAAATCCCTGCTGCTATGCATGTAGTGCTCAGTTAAAGGAGGAAAATCACTGACTCTGAAAATGAAATCCAAATGACTTGCAGCATCAGCAGGACATTTGTGCATGCTGTGCACATTTTCTCCTTTGCCTGTTTGCCGTCTTCTTGTCTCCGCATCTGTCCGCCCGTATGTTAGCCAGTCTGTCCATTTGTACTTTTGATTGTCCCTCATCAGGCCCAAAAACGTACCCATGCGTCTCAACAGGCCCCTCACATTTCTCCAACCTGCTGATGTACACATGCTGTAGATCACAGGATGACTTTCAGCTCTTCACATGGTGGCCCACACACACAAGCATCTCTGACCTTATTGCATCAGTGAAGAAGGGGTAATCGCTTTCAGGGTCAAAATGACTCAGTGAGGGTTGTGTTTACAATTTAAAGGAGCCATGAACTGATTTTTTTTATTTATTATTTTAAAATGTTTCCTGGGGTGCACTTACTAATGTTAGTATGATTTTTACTTAAAAAATGGTCATAATATAGAAATAAAAGACCATTTCATTTTCTACCCTGATTTTAGCCCTCTGATTTGAAAGCTCTGTTGGAAGGGGCGTGTCTACTGTGAGACTTCACTCAGTGTAATCGCCCACTGCAGTTACTGGCTAACATCTTGGATATGAAATAATGCTGAGACATTCACATAGTTAAAAATAAATAACCACTTTCCTAGAATTAGGATCCTTTGATAGGTAAGGTTATTTTAGTCCAGTGATCTCTTCTCATCTCACTAACCTGCCAGTGGGCGGGGCCAAAGACGCGATGATGTAGAAGTAGGCGTTGATTTGATTCTACAGAGGTGGGTCTTTCGCCGCACTATTACGTCATAATGTAACAAAATTTCAAACAAGATGATTTCTGAGCTAATAGTATAGTACAATGACCGCATTATGTTAAAAGATCATGACCCCTTTTTTTGGGAACCAAGAGCTTACTGCAACCAAAGGTTTTTCAGCTGTTTTTCATGGTTTCTAAACAGCTTTGTTTTATAAGCTGCGAGCTTGCAATCTGAATCAAATTTTATAAAAGAAAGACTGTTTGCAAAATAACTCAAGACAATAAACTGATAACACACACTCTATTGCAACCAGAGCAGTCTTTTTAAAATCTTTAAACGAAAGCAAATCTTTTTAATGAATTGGTCAAAAGTTCTTATTCATGTCCAATTCGAAATTAACTGAGAACTGTTAATGAGTAATGTGTATTGTTTGTGAGATAACTGACTTATATGACAACATGTATAGTTAAAGCAGTGTTGTTTTAGTATTATTTATATACCATTATAGTATTTGTTCATTTGAATGAACTTTTAGATTTTGAAAGCGAATTCAAATTAATAAACACTTTACCAATTTTGAATTAGCTTTTATTTAGCTGTTTATTATTATTTAGCTTTCATTTTAGTTTATATCAGTTTTAAGTTTAGTATCTTTAATACTTTAATGTATTGCAGTTAGTTGTGAAGGCATACATGAAGAAATACACATGTTTTCATATTAATGTATTTTATTTTTATAAATATTTTTAGCTTTAGTTAACAATAATAACACTTTTTTGAGTTTGAGTTTAAGGTTGTGTTGCTTCCTCAAAAGAACTAAAATAATGCAATAAGTGGAATTAGAATCATTAAATCCCTTAGAACTTTCTACATCTGACATTGAGTTGCTGCCAATTTGCGCTCTCTCTCCTATACCCTCTCTTTTCTCTCTCCTTCCACTGCAGCATCCTGCTGAGATGTGACCTGGTATGGTCTGCGTCGCCATATCTAGCCTGGCTCCCAGCAGAGACTATTGCAGTTTCTTATCTCCCTTTCTCTCTCTCTCCCTATCTCTCTCTCTCTATCTCTCTCTCTCTCTCTCTCTCTCTCTCTCTCTCTCTCTCTCTCTCTCTGAACTACATCATAAGCTTTGTTCTGAGTAAAAATTCTGCATCTCCGGTTTCACATTCATTCTGACATCTCAATAGTTCCCTGGCCGGCATTATTATGGTGCTGTGGGTTTTGTTGGGTCTCAGTTGTGAGAGACAATGCAGATGCACACAGCGTTGTGTGCCAGTGTGTTGTGTGCAAGTAATGTTTCATGTTCAAGAATAAAATTGAACAAATGAAGGAGCTGATATAGAGTATTTGTCATAAACTTTTGAAATGAGCATTGATAATGTAACTGAGAGGTACATATTTGGAAACGAATAATCTAGTGATTTATATTATTATTTTTTTCAGCCTGTAGGGAACCCCCATTGATTATTGAAACTGATTTAAGCAATTACAAGATAGATTATCTGCTGAATATCACCATGATATTATTGGCTGTAAAAAGAAAATAATTTTATACACAATATGACCAGTATTGTGTCTCTTTTTACTGGAAAGTAATTCCAATCTGGCCAAAGTAAAATCAACTGATGCATGTTACAGAGCAAAGCACAGCCTGTCTGAAACACTGCAAACACAGACAAGCGGAGTGATCAGAACTGATTTTTTAGTCAAATACATTATTAAAAATGGTTCTTTGAAATTGTGAGAAAAGGATCAGTTACCTCTGTTATTTCGATCTTATCTGATTTTCCATCACAAAACAGTGTCACATTAAATTGCTAATATATACAATTCTAAAACAGTATGTACAGAATTAGATTGCATATTCATCTTCTTATTTTATCTGCTACCACTTTTTCTCAAGGTCAGAGAAAACACCCATACATACAGCAAAAGTCATGGCATAACTGATAGAGCTGAAAGTGTCCCACCTTTTAAGTAACCCAAGTCTGTGTTGTCTATAGTCTTGATGTTTCCACTTGTCTCCCTCTTTATGAAGAAGAGGAGACCATAGAGAGTCTCTCAGCTGCGGAGGAGGAAGAGGAGGAGACTTCAGAAGCCGCAGCAACAGCAGCAGCTCTAGAGGAAGAGGAGGATGAGGAGGAGCAGTGGAGTGGGGAGGAGCCTGAGCAGGAATCCCCATCTGAGCTCCTAGAGCGGGCAGAGGTCATAGGCGAGGCCCAGGCTCTGCCCGGCCTGCAGGCCGAGGCTGAGGTTCACACGCAGGCAGCTACTGCTGCTGACGAAGCCCCTAATGGGAGATCTGAGGAGGCAGGGGGGCAAGAAAGCCTTGCGGAAGGTGTGTCCATCCTTCTCACAACCTGCATGTTTCTCTCTCCCTTCACAAAAAAAAGCTAAGCGAAAGCATCGTGAGAGCTTTCTAAGGGAATGTGGGTGGATGGCTCAAATATCTCCTCTATCTGCTGATGCTGCAAGGCAACACAGGCTTGATGGTGACCAGCTTCTGTGGCCAGAGCTGTGTGTTTGTCTGTCAATGTCTTTCTACTAAATTGCTTTTCCCAGAGCAGCTACCATCTGCTAGCTATCTGATGAAGCTTTTTCTGAACTTTCTGCTTATTTCTCTATTGACGCTACTGCTGCCAGGTCGACCTCTCTCATTGTTTTCCATTGCTCAGTTAATTTTTATTTGCCAGCTACATTGCCAGTTTGTGGGTGATTTTTGCTGCATGCGCCAACAAAACACCTGTTTTTACAAGTAGGATTCTATTAGAATCCTGTTTTTGTGATATTGTGATATTGTGTTATGCTTTATTTTCAAAGGCATTTGAAAAGCCAAGCTTGTGGATTCAAATTTTATTTGTTAATTTTCATTTTGCTTTTTTCTTCACGTGATCATTGTCATTTCACATGGTTAATAGAAAATGTAGAACAATTTTGAATAATAAAAAACAATGTATTATTTCATGAGTGGTATTTTAAGACAATTACAGTCGGCCACATGTATAAGTATAATTTATACCCATTTAGTGCTTAAAATGAGCCTCATTAAACAGTACCTTGCACATTGTTGTCTTTTAAATTCCACCAATATTTGATTATCTTCTGAAAATCAGACCCACAGTGCATTTTCCATAATCTCTGAATATGTATTTGGCAGAAATTTTAAGATCAGCTATTCCATCTTGCTGCCGGTGTACTGACGTCAGTATCGTGTTTGGACCACCTCCTTGGATATTTCATCTTCATTTTCTGGACCTCATCCACGCAACATTAAATGTTCTGGGTCTGCATGCTGATCCTGTCATATCCATGCCATCACACCATCACTGAATTGGTATGTGTGTATCATCGGCTGCTGCTATTTGAAAATGGAAGTTCATATTACCAAGAGCTTTGGCTGTCTGTGTGGTGGTTGGCCTGGCAAACTTGTACTTTGAATTATTAATAATGCAATACAATGCAGACTACTTGAGATTTGCTTTCAGCTG
Source organism: Scardinius erythrophthalmus (assembly GCF_964197995.2). NCBI lineage: Eukaryota > Metazoa > Chordata > Actinopteri > Cypriniformes > Leuciscidae > Scardinius > Scardinius erythrophthalmus. The sequence continues at coordinate 10,823,165 of NC_138226.1, read as the reverse complement.
TGAAGATGGAAGCAGAGCGGCCAGAAAGCGAGAGGACAGATCCCATTGGCATGGACTTCACTGATTCCGCAGTGCATCGAGATGATGAACTCCCATCTTACCAGAGCCTTACCAGAGACACAGATATGCCAGAAAGCCCCTTTGCTCGAACATGCCCCATGGAGGATTTTGAAGTGCCTCCAAGTTACCAGGATCATGCCAAAGATCCAACTGAAAAGCCTATTGTACAAAGTGGTGCTGTAAAACAGCCTTCAACCGAAGCAGGTGACTCCAGCAATATCCATGAGGTCAAACCAGAGCAGATTCAAGACAAACAAATGGAAAAAACAGCAACAGAGGGGGACATGAAGGACAAATCTGGCATGTCTGCTTATTTTGAGACCACTACAATTAAGACGGATGCCGCTGGGTCTCAAGGAGAAGGGTATTATGAGCTGAGTACTACATCAGAAGAAGAAAAGGACTCTATTGGTAACCTGCCACTTCCCGAAATCAGCTACAGCACTTTGGCTCAAACACACTCTTTGGAAGTCCAGCCAGATCTTCCAAAAAGTAGCGCAGACACACTACTTACCACTTCACCAGCAGAGAGAAGAGATGACTGCAGACTATCTCCTGGAAAACTGGCTCTAGATCAACGAAGTTACTCTTTGAATATCACCATTGGGGCAGTGAATCATGGCGATGCCCAAGGAAGTCCCAGAAACTTCTCTCCATTGGCCACCGACATCATGTCTCACACTAGTGGGAGCCTTGACGAATCTGCCGATTACCTTCCTGTCACAACTCCCTCAGTTGAGAATATCCCTCAGTTTCCACCACTGATCTTGGAGACAACTGCCTCTGTCACAACTCCATCATCTTCACCTCCCCAAGCAACAATCACTGATGTAAAGACAAGTCCACAGACAGAGTCTCCAGAATCACCTGTCCAAGCCAAATGCTGTTACAAAAATGGCACCGTCATGGCCCCAGACCTGCCTGAAATGCTGGACCTGGCAGGTACCCGATCAAGGTTGACGTCTGACAACGCAGAACCAGATATTATGAGGAGGAAGTCTGTCCCAATGGACATGTCTTCTATGGTGAGTGATTCTTTAGCGCATTTGTTCAAAGGTGACCAGGGCCAGATGGCTCCAAAGAGAGAAATGCAGCTGGAGGAGCAAGGATATTGTGTCTTTAGTGAATACTCTGGCCCCATGCCATCCCCTGCAGATGTGCACAGTCCAATGGAATGTTCTCCTCAAATCTTCAACACAGTGATATCAGAGGAGAAAGAAACTGGTCTTGATGCATTTGGAAAACAGGAGTGTCTATCGACTGAAGATCTGAAAGCAACAGAGGTTGTTACACCACAGGCAGAACCAGCAAAAGAAAAATCAAGGAATGAAGATTCCTTTGAAAATGAAAGTGCACCTTCTGGAAAACCTTCTACAGAGTCTAAGCAAGATGAGTCTGATCTTTTAAAGACTGAACCTTTGGAAGAAATCAAGAGTCCAACTTTACCTGACAATGAGAAAGGACAGTTAGACAAACAAGCTGAAACATTTATTACACCGAAAGTGACGGTTACTCTTGAGGAACCAAAGCCTGATTTTGATGTAGGTACTAATCTTGCAGCTGAAACCGATGCTGAAATAGCTGCCTATGAGAGGCAAATTCGCAAATTGGAGATGGAGGACCGACCTCTGAGTGTAGAGGAGGAACGGGAACTCCAGGAACTCAGGGAGAAGGTGAAGAATAAACCAGACCTTGTGCACCAGGAAGCTTATGAGGAGGTGGATGCAGAGGATGCGTACCAGCTCACTGGAGCTGCAAAGGACAGAATTGCTCGGCCCATCAGACCATCTCCAGCATCTTCTGTAGAAAGTGCTACTGATGAGGAGAAAATGCATGTTGGCGAGTTTGAAAAACCTAGATCACCAGGTAAGAAAGAGGCTCTCAAAACAGATCCTAATAGATTATCTCCAGTTGGGTCTTTTGAGAAATATTTTAGAGAGGAAAGACCTTCTGAGCAGGAGGTAAAGCAGAAAGACTCAGTGGAACCCCTCAAAGAGAAAGTTGCTGAGGAGAAACCTCAGCAAGCTCCTTCAAAGACAGATGAGGGTTCGGTTGACACCACAGTGACACAAGAAGTAGAGGAAGAGGTAGAGCTTGCTAAGGAGCCCGAAGAGGTTATGCCAGAACCAAAGCCAGCTCTAAACTTGGATGAGAAGCCAGTGGTAGATAAAACTGAGCCAATTGAGGTTGTGGTCGAAAAAGAGGAGGTTAAAGAGGTTGAGAAAGAAGAAGTGGAAGATGAGGAAGTCTTGGATGGGGCCAAAGCTGCAGAAGATACTGTTGAGTCTCGAGCTGCAATTGAGTCAATAGTGACAGTGGAAGATGATTTTATCACGGTGGTGCAGACCATCGATGAGAGCGAAGTCTCTGGACACAGTGTACGTTTCTCAGCTCCCTCTGAAGAAAAACATCCAAAGCTCCTCCAAGAGGAGGAAGAGGAGGGGGAGTCCGTGGAAATGGCACAGGAAGTGGAGATGGAGGCTCCCAGATTAGAGGAAGTTGTAGATGTTCCAGAGCCTATTGAGCCTTCTGTATGTCCAGCCAAAGAGATAGAAGTGCCAGAGAGTGAGGCCCCAACTCAAAGCTATGACGACTACAAAGATGAAACTACCATTGATGACTCCATCTTAGACAGCTCCTGGGTGGACACTCAAGGTGTGATTTTAATACCTGTTTTGCATTAAAATTTGCTCAGCAAATGACAGAATCTTTCAGAATTGTTAACTTGCGGTCTATATTTTCAGGTAATAAATTAAAAATAAAATGGTCATAAATTAGCTGGCTTGCCAATAAACAGCAATACAATTTGTCATTTCATTATTTCTTTGAGAGCGTAAATTAGCTGGCTTGCCAGTATACAGCAATACAATTTGTCATTTTATTATTTCTGTGAGAGCCATGTTGAATTTCAAGTAAATGCATGTTTACACCCTGGTATAAGAGTAGCTTGCCTGTTTCACTTCATGTACTCTGTAGATGATGATAAGAGCATGGCTACGGAGAAAATTGAGCCTCTACCCAGAGTGATGAGCCCTGTCAAGAAACCACCCGCAGAGAAACCAGTCAAACAGAGGGCTAAAGGTGGCAGGGCAAAAGGACGAATCACCACCCCTGAACGTAAACCTATTCGCAAGGAGCCGGTACCCATCCAGAAAGATGAGCTAAAGAAGAAAAAAGGTTTTTGTTGCTGGAGTGACATTGTTTATTATGTATATCCTGTATTTATTTTTTCCATTATGATGGGCATTTTCTATAGCCCTCCACATGTTTTTTTAATTTGATTTTATTTAAACAAATTAAATACTTAAATCTTTATGTTTATTTCCACTTTGGATAGATGTCATGTATCAAATGTAAAATTTTGTATTTAGATTTTTTTTTTTACTTAAAAAGTGCAAGCAATCTTTTGTTATGAATTACATTTTTATTAAAAGAAATTAATTTATCATGCTTCAACCAATCATGTTTTCTTTTACCCCCCCACCCCCACCCCCCATGACATCTATGTTAAATTATTCTTTCAATAAAAGATTAATTGATATTTTAAGGGGAGTGACTGTATCTCCTATTGTCCTGAATCGTACTGCTGCTGTGACTGTCCTTGATTCTTTGTCTCCCTCTTGTAGCTCTGATTAAGAAGGCTGAGCTCACAAAAAAATCTGATATTCAGACGTGCTCTCCTTCCCGGAAGAGTGTTTTAAAGGCTACCGTAAGGCACCCTAGACCTACTCAACATCACGCGTGTGTTAAACGGAAACCCACAGGTGATCTCTGTCACAAGGAGCTGTTTTGCAATGTGGCTGGCAAACATGGGCATTGGCATGTTGTTTTAAGAGTGATGCTTGTCTATTGATTTATTTGTTTTTCTTTTCATGTATTTTATATAACAGATTGTTTTAGTTACATAAGTTTCATGTTCATGCAGTGTTTGTAATGAGGCTCACTGGTGTTTTATTCAATTGTTTTGTTTATAATGTTTTCATTTTCTTATAGTATGACCTTTCATTTTGTTGTCTGCATGTGTTCTCTCAGTTTTACATGCTTGTTCACACTTTGTTTTCTTTTCAAAGCGATGCTGCTTATTGAATGTTGTGCGTGTGTGTCTTGGGGTTAATTTTAAAGGATGTCCTTCTGACTTAAATGTGTTCGATTTTAAATATATGAGGTGAAGCATACAATAATCACTATTTCCTCTCATTTTGTAATGTTCCTATTCTGTTGTATACAACATTCAGGGACCAATTGCATTGGTCTCCAGGCAACTGGTGGTTTGAGTGAGTTCTGGGCGCTTGTTTAAAAGAAATGGCCTCCATCCCTCTGGAGGAAAGGAACTTACTGTGCCATAATGAAGTTCCACTGTTAGCTTTCTGAGAATTGTGCTTAAATTCATGGTAGACATCTGATACATTGCTGCAATCCCCCAATTAGACTTTACTGAAAAGCCTCTTATATAATACAGTTCATTTTCAAATTCTCTGTTAAGCTGTGCCAAGTTGTTTCAGAGCAGATCTTTCTAGTAGCTACAGAATATTCAGTTGTGAGTAACAATCCATTTCATATTTGATCCTAAATAGCCCAATTAGAAATACTTTGGCTTGAGCATTTAAAAAATAAATCTCAGTTAATTTTCAGAGAGAACTACAAGTAAGCCTTTTGTTGGTTGATTTGCTTGAAAAGTTAAACACTTTGGTTTTGTGGCGCTTTCAGGAAATTAATCTAGTAGTTGACCAGCCCACACCACAACATTGACTCAACCAATGGTGTGAGTTTAGGGCAGCACTATCTGTATATGTATATGTGGCTGCTTTTGAATACAAGATTACATTTGCAGTGTGTTTGCTTGAGTGTAATGTTCAATACGTTTTATTTTCATTAGAGAGGATATATCTCTAAGGTCTTGGAAACAATATTTCTCTTAATCATTCTCAGTCTCTCTTTTTCTCTCTTTCTCTATGCAGTGTCTGCAGATGGTCGACTGCCCTTCAGTGTGGCCAGGCACTCCAGAGATCGGGTGTCTGTAAGAACCATATCAGATTTCAATTTTATACAAATATAATGTCCCCAATTCAGGTTGTCGATAAATAGTCGAGTCTGTACACTAGGGATCCGCTCAAGTACTCATAAATATAATAGGGTTTTTACACAAACATACCAAAGGTCTTCTTTTTAATTTTGTAGTTTGTTTGTAATTTTGTAGTTTGTTCATATACATAATATATATGGAATTTAATAAGTATTCTAGATTAAATTATGAATAGTGCACACTGCTTTTAAACTGAGCTAACAGAATGTGACAGAGCTGCATTTTGAGCCTCTGTACGCAGTCCCCTGGTTTCCACTCTTTGTATTGTCTGTACATCACATCTCATTTCTGCATTGTTTGTTTTACAAGTTTGCATGACTTTTCCATCTTATTTCCTTTAACCTTAAAGTGATACATTGTGCCCCCTCAAGCAGCTTAATGGCCCTTGTACTAACACCACATTCAGTGAAACTCAACACGTTTTCTTCTTTTTTCTTTTCTTTCATTTTTTATTGCCCGAGTGGTTATGCATTCTGCCCAGAATTGAATCCCTTGTTTTCCCCAAATGTGTGGTCAGATGTTGCTCATTTCGTTTGTGTAAACATTCTTTCATGCTGACTTTTAGTTCATGTTTTTGGTTTCATTTTCACCGTGCATGAATCACTCATCTGTCCGTGTTCCTCTCATCATAGACCTCCAATCCCACAACACTAACAAAGATCCCTACCTCTAAAATTCGGGCAGAGGCTTTGTTGCCGGCCCGGCCGAACTCCGCCAGCTCCTCCAATAAAAGGAGCCCGTTGGTCGAGGCAGATCTTTATGAGCCCCGTCCTTCTTCAGCGGGCCCACAAGTTTCGCTAAATATATATGTTGTAAAGGTAAGCAGGGAGCGAGATGGTTCAAATGACTATTTGCTTCTGCACTAGACACTTGTAACTTTCCAGAGAAAACGGCATCCTAGAATTTGTTAACCTTTTGTTTTGGATGCACTATTGTTTTAAGTTCCCAATGATTCCAACATGATTAATGATTCTGTCCTCAGGATGGTGGTTCTCGGAGCCCAGAGAAGAGGTCATCCCTGCCACGGCCAGCATCCATACTAACCCGTCGCTCACACATGGCTGAGCACGAGGAGAGTTCCACTTCCATTACCAGTTCTGGCTCCACAGCACCACGCAGGCCCACATGTAAGAGGCATCACAGTTGGAGTCAATGTTTCTCAGTTTCCTTCCATATTCCCCCTTTTGCTTTAATGGTATGAGACAAATTACCATGACAATGCAAAACAAGCAACCACTCTTCTGGGTTCTTTAGACTTGCAGATTCTAATGAGGATATTGGGTAGTTCTGCGGTTTCAATGATCTGCAATGTTGTTATAATAATTTAATTCATAATAAACTGATGACAAGGCATAATTGTTTTTTTTGTTTAAGCAAACCCAGTTGTTTAATGCGCATCCAGACATCTAACACAACACCTCTAAAGCCACAGTAACGTGGCATATAACAGTAAAAATAACCTGCAGATGAGCAATATGCATCTTTATTTCTTTAATACATGTACAACCCTCATATATAATAATATTTTATATTGATCAGACTTAATTATCACTTATTTTGATTATACAGATTGCTTAATACAGTCAAAATGAATACAAGACATTTTCTTAGTATTGCATGGTTTTTATTTCACAAAAAGCCAGTATGCGCTGCAAGAATTGATGAATAAACTACTGATGTTGCCTGAAGAATCTGAATTGCTTGCTCAAAGCTTTTCGGAACCATTTGGATCTTTTTTTAGACACATCTTCTCTGCTTCAGGATCTACAGACTTTCTTTAACTCATACATACACTCACACCCTTTCTTCCCCTGCTCCTGTAGCATTCCGTACTGAAGTCAAAGCAGAGCGCAGGACAGGCAGGTCTCATAGTATGACAGGTATAGAGTATCATCCCTACTGTTTCACCCTGTTTATTGTCAGTCCTTCATACCTGCTGTCCTGTGCAAGGATACAGTCACCATAAAAAATTCATTGCCATTAAAAGTTATTCATCCCAATAGCACATTTCGTTGCAGAAGTGGAGCTGTAACACTAATTTAAAAAGGTGAATAATTTTCATAGGCACTGTTTTACACAGGGATTTTTTTTTTTTTCATTTGTACTTTTTTTCAGTTATGCATGTGAGTACACTTTTCCGTTATGTGTTTGTGGCATTTAAAGTGTCCATTAAATATTTTTTTGATACATAATGCCTTTTAAAAATCAATAGTAAGATTTATTATCTATCATTGTCGTCGTCATGTGGGGTCCAAAAGTCTGAAAAAGTCCACTATGCAAAGAAATGACTTCTAAACTAGTATTATTTTACTTTCCCAGTAAGAATATCTAAAAATGTACATGAGAAGCAACATTACATAAGATATTAAGACTTGTTTTCATAAACTGAGCTTTCCCTTGATTTTAAATGGCTTATTGACACTAATCAAGTGAAAACCTAATTTACTTGATCAAAAATACAGTAAAAACAGTAAGTGGGACATATTAATACAATTGCCTGATTGGAATTGGAAAAGGAATGATCCTTAAGAAGTTATTCTAATTGTTTATTTGCAGCTCAAGAAACATTGCTTTATATTATTAATGTTAAAAACAGTTGTGCTGCTTAATATTTTTGTGGAAACCATGATACCTTTTTCAGGATACTTTGATGAAATTTCAGAAGAACAGCATTTATTTGAAATAGAACTTTATAGAACTGACATTTTGAATTAGTTGTATGTACCCTTGCTGAATAAAATTGTTAATTTGAAAATAAAACGTACTGTACCTATATTAAACATACATTCTCTAAGAACAGGTCTCAGTATCATATCTGTTGTATTAAATTAGGGAAAAGCTAAATAGGAGCATTTTCACTAGTGGACTTTAGACTGCACTGTATTATTTATGTGATTTGAAAAATTTCACATACATTTGCTGATGTTGCACTTCCTAAATCCTAGCATTTAAACTGCTAATTAAGTTCTGTTTCAACTGTAGGCACAGAGTCTGCTCGGTCCCGCTCGGCCCGCAGTGGCACCTCCACACCCCGCACCCCCGGGTCCATGGCCATCACCCCTGGTACCCCTCCCAGCTACTCTTGCCGTACTCCGGGAACCCCCCGCACTCCGGGCACCCCCAAATCTCTCAGCCTGCTGTCACAGGAGAAGAAAGTGGCCATCATCCGCACACCTCCAAAATCCCCGGCGACTACACCCAAACAGCTGCGCGTCCTTAACCAGCCGCTGCCTGACCTCAAGAACGTCAGATCCAAGATCGGTTCCATTGACAACATCAAGTACCAGCCCAAGGGGGGCCAGGCAAGTCCAAATGCTCCCAATTCATCCTGATTTCACCCCAACTGAGGCTAATAGCCAACTATCCACTCTTTGTCCCCCTCCCCATCTGTCTTTCTTGCTGTTTTTATGCTTCTTCAGGGTCGATTCTTTTCCCTGTGTGCACACTGTCATTTAAAGTGTGCTTTACTGTGTTTCGCACTCATTCGCATGTATCAATTCACTGTGCATGCTAATGGCTGCACATAATAGCTGTTAGGCCATTTCACTCGTCTTGGATTGACTGGTTCTTTGCCTGACTGGAAGGTAATATAGCACTTGTTCTTATGACATGAAGCAAATCATGTTCCAAAAATATACCTCATATTATTTATTTATTATATAATTTTAAATGGCAACATTTGCACTTTGAGATGATCTTAAGGATGTAGAACCTGTCATTAGACCATAACTGTGTTAGTCTGCAGTAAATTAATATTTGGGCTGTCAGTTGATTAAATTAATTGCATAAGTAATTTTATAAAGAAAAACAATATAAGGTTATGTTATATAAGTATATGTATATTTAAATGTAAAAATATTACACTGTCATATACAATCAGGTTTTGCCCCAGTACTAAAGAATAAGTTATTTGTCTGACTATCTATTATTTCTAACTCTCTATCATACAGAAATGCTGGAGAGTCTGTTCTAATACAGAACACTTTTGGAATTATTTGATTGTATGCTGCCTTAGGTTGCATTTTGGCATTATAGAAACTTCAAGGATACACACATGAATGCATATACACCCATGCGCCAAGGTTGTTTTCCTCCTATGTCTAGGACACTCTGGTCTTGTAGGAGCTTTGTTTACTAGGATGAATAGAGTTCATTTGGGACGATGGGGACAGGCTCTTGATGTAAACACCCCTTGTGTTTTTCGGTCATTTCATGCACGCTCGCTGTAATGAGCAGGGTGTAGGCTGCGTGCTGGAGTGACATGTTTATGTCTGGCTCGTGGCGGAGTGCAGCAGTGCAGAGAAAAGGATCTCGTCAGCCGGAGGAGTGGGAGATTGGGAGGTTATTTGGGTTGGAGACTGCAGTGATAAACTATAAGTAAGGGCATTGGAGTAATTGTTTGTCTATCTTTTATGTCTCAGAGACAATGTGTTAGATTTCAATTCTTAAGAAAACGATGTGTGAAACATAATGTAAAGTTTTTAATCAGGACAAGATCAGTTGTTCTTGCACTTTTGAAGTAAAAACTCTGACAAAAAAACTTAAATGATTACATTTGAAATTATATTAAATGTTGGACGGGGCTTGATCGGGAAATGATTGGATTGGATTTTTTTTAAATCATTTTAAGAATTATTTTGATAACATTCCTATAGAGGTTATATGTTTTTTTATTTTTTTATTTCATTTTAAAATGTTTTATCCCAATGAAGTCAATTTATAATGTTAGTGGAATTTCTTTTTCATCAAAAAATTTTGATAAAAAAAAAATATGACTAGAAATTATGTTTACTAAATACAGTATACAATTTGATTTCATATTGCCTTTAAAAGTACTGTAGCAAAAAAAAAAAACAACTTAATTTTATTACAAATTAATTAACTCTTAAGGTCCAGAGAGTGAATAGATAAAACAACATTTTTATCAAATAGATAAATCATGTAAAACTAAAATTTTGGACTGTTTTTGATGAAAAAAATCTTGACTTATATAATAATGAAATACAACAGAAATGTAGATTGTTTTGCCTTTTAAGCAATGACTGATAATAGTGAAAAGTAGCAATTAAATCATTGTCACTTTCTAAGTTCATCGCTAGTCTTTGTGAGCCCTGTAGACTTTATAGTGATGAATCATTTAGTGAACTTGAAAATGGCATTGGAGTTCATTTTAGGGCACTCAGGACACCCTAAGGAGGGTGTGTTGTATAACCTATGCCACGGCCTGAATCTGTCTGGGCCCAAATGCTCCCTCACCCCTGGATGACAGCGGGTGTCTCCCCAGCATAGTCACTCACATAACAGGTCTAAGAGACAGTGACATGAGCCACAGTCTCTCAAGGTTGAGTGAGCGGGCATGTGGCGGCCACTGCCAGTCTGTGTTTGCCCAAGGGTGAGACTGGATAAGAGTGCTGCGCCTGTCTGTGCCTTAATGACATAATATGTCTACTGAGGGCCACTGAAGTAGACGGGGACAGTCTGAAAACCCGGAAACTGGAAAACTCGGAAAGCATGTGCATATTTAATGTTAGAACATTTCATTTTAATAATATTCGTCTAAAAGCTGCAAAGATACATCAGCTCTAGAGCTAAGTTATGTAGATACTTGTCTGTTCAAATCTAATTTTTTTTAATAATAATATACCATAAAAAATATAATAATCTAATTTTGATAACATCCCCACTGAGAATCATTCCTATTTTATTTTTATCTCCCCCCCCCCCCCCCACAAAGTCAGTGTTTTTTTTCTCCTTTTATTAAAACATCATTTTTAATGTAATTAATGATGATAATTTATACAGTAGCCTATATAAGATTTTGGCAAATGTAGAAATTGTATCATACCTCATTTCTTAAATCCTAAGGTCTTATGTCATCTTAAGTCATAATTTTGTTCTTCATGATCATATTTCACCGTCTTTCTGACCTGTAGAAATACATTGTCCATATGTGCTGCTGTGCCTTTAATACTTATTGTTTAAGAAATGTTTAAGAAAACATTGTTAAAATATAACTTTTGCTGTTTTTTAATACAAATAATTTTACTGTCCCTCAAATATATATATATATATATTTTTGACTGGTCGTGAATTTACACACAGTATTATTTTAAAATGTAAAGAAAAACCTTACTTTTGTTATACTATTTTGTCACCAGTTTGTGAATCCTGCAGAGTAACATTCCCATTTAGATCGTATCCTACCGTCTGAAGACCATCTGTCATGATAGTGGAGTTTTTTGTGCTGCTGGACCTTTAAGACTTCTTTGAAAACGTTATCGCTTAAATGGATGTTCAAAATGAGCAATTGTTTGCAGCTTAGTTTTAAAAAAAAATGCCCTTTGCATAACTTTGGTGGAAGTTTTGACTTCTGAAAGTTACTGTAAGTTTTCATGTAAAATGATCTCAAACCCCGATTGAGATGAGATTAAGCAAAAATCTGACTACTCATGTGACCCATTTAACATTCTTTGTGTGTGTGTGTGTGTGTGTGTGTGTGTGTGTGTGTGTATGTGTTGCGTTTATGTATGCTTCATGGCACTTTTCATCACTCAGAGTTGACCTCACCACATTTGACTTTGTCATAGCTTGAAGAGTGTATGTAAAGTTAAGAACTTTCATGACTCATGTATGTCTCGAGACCAAACACAGACTCTGGCTCTGGCTCCAGCTGTCTCTCTCCCTGAAGGGTCATCATCTGTGCATTGTTCTCCATCACCCCCTCTGCGTCTGTGTTTTGTGCACTTCATTCGGGTTTACAGTATTTAAGTAGACTGCTATGTGTGCAAGAGATTTCAGTAACATTGACTACAGTTGTTCACTTTGTCCTGCTTTCTGAACCAGCCCAGGTCCAAATCCCTATTCCCTAATAAATTAACACTGTCTTAGAAAACAGCTGAGGCCAGTTAAAAGCGTGCTACTACAACCTGGTGGTGAGTGCATTGTTGAAGTCTCTGTTCCACTGCGATAACAGCTAAATGGATTGTGCATCAGGTGATGTGTGAAACTGTCACTATACATTGACTACAGCAGTCAGGTGTCATCGCATGAGTCTAGTGTTTGATGGACTAAAGTACATTTAGCCTTTATAGACATATAATGTTGCACTGACTGATTCATTTTCATTGGCCTCTGAGGTACTTCTTGTTCTTACAACTATTGGAGAGGGGCATCTTTTATTAAAATCCCCAATATTCTCCTTATTTTCTTTCACTATGCAATACATTAATGATGCAATTTCACTTAGATTTTCATTATTCTTTAATTTGATAATTAGCTTATTAGTTTATGTGTATATGCGCAGTATAGCCAATAAGTATTTACCGTAGCATAATATGTAATATGCAGCATTATATATAACATATGTAAATTCATAACCAATAAAATAAAATAATAAATAGAATAAAAAATATAAAAGACAAATAAAATAATAATACAAAATAAAATAACATCATAAAGATATCATATGTAATTATTTAAATATGTAAAAGATAATATAATATTATACGTATTTGTAACCAAGATAATATAATACGTACTTTTATGTTATATATACACACACACACACACACACACACACACACACACACACACACACACACACACACACACACACACACACACACACATTATATCTTTATTATGTTATATTATGTAATAATATTAAAAGTAAAATACCATTATTTTACATGTTTTATTATAACCTACTAGTATTTTTTAAATTCTATTATTATACTCTTTTGTCACAGGTCAGTGAGTCCTGCAGAGTGACTCACAATATCCAGGTTTAATAGGGCGATCTCTTGGGGATTCTTGAAAGTTTTGCAAATAAGGACCCCAACAGTGAAGTGGACATTTGCAGGTGTTAGCATGGGAGCAAGAGTTTTACATTTAACAGCTAATTAAATGTGTAATGTTTATCTGGAACTACTTCCATGTTCATTTATTCAGCCCTTAAGTGTGATGGCTTCACTTACTGGAGAGACCTTCAGCATTTTATTAGCATAAAATAAGTGTCTAAGTACATTTGCAGTTTAACCCTTAAGGGGCGTTCACACTGACAGTGATTAAATCAACACGTTTCTGCACTGATGGTTGCTTGTAGACACGCATTGCTCTCCACTAGCCACATTGTGTTACACTTGCTGCACATTAGCATAAAGTTGACCTCAACTCAACTTTGTTGCTTTGTCAACGCTTCTCTGTTGATGACTGGGGATTGCCCATTTGATTTTTGGCTGCAGGTGCTGTGAGCACCAAGAGATGGGTCAAGTTCATCTTTATGGGTTGTTATCTTACCTCTCTTACTGACCCGTCTCACCAGTGCACGGCTACCAGTTGTCTGAATGTTTGTGTGCATGTATGTGGGTGTGTGTTTCCATCTTCATTAAAAGAGCCACATATCTTTGTATTTTTCTAGATTCAAATTTTAAACAAGAAGCTGGACTTCAGTCACGTACAGTCAAAGTGCGGATCCAAGGATAATCTGAGGCATTCGCCCCGTGGAGGCAATGTATGTACTGCTCCATCTCTCCCTATGTCTCTCTCCTTCTCTTCCAAAGCCAACAGACCTCCACGGTTTTTGACCATTTACTAGGGGTGTGAATCGTCACTTGTTTCACGATTCAATTCGATTTGATATCACGTTGCGTTGCATCCTCACTTTTCAATATTACTGCACATGCCTACATTTTCGTCAATGAATACAGCAATGTAACAAACATCAAACACAACAGACGACAGGACCATTTAGAACAACACTAGTAAATACTAAAAGCGCACACACACTCGCACTCGACTCGCCCAGACACACACACATGCAGCCTCGCACGCACACACTCAGGCTCACACGCTGTACATTTTAAAATAGTGGGTGCATTTTTTATTACTCACTTTTGTGTTTCGCCTCCCTCCACCATTTTACGCTAGTGCGAGAAGCGCGTATGTGACAAATGACGTCAGAGAAAAGTCAGTAGGCTATAATTGATTATGGTCTATTACTGCATTTGATGCAACGATTCATTTCAACATTTCTACTGCACTGGATGCTCAGTAGGGCAAAATGCTTTCCATGGCAGAAGCAAACATTATATAGATGCAGACAACCTTGAATACACACACACATCAGATATATTTTCACACATGGCTCTAAAATGCAAAACTGAAGTCCCTTCTTGTTGTTCATCATGTGAAAATATATACACCCTACATGTATATATTTGTAAAGTGTAATGCAGGTGTTTCGATGTTGACCCATCAACACTTGTGTGTTTACTGTATGGAAGTCATATCAAAATAAGACGACGCATCACTCTCCTTTTCTATATGTTTAATTTCTCTGTTTGAGAAAAATGGTGGTAATTTATATGGTTATTTTCATCCTGAAACAGTTTTGATCAACAGTCTGTATCATGGAGTAGTTGCTGTCAACATTTTTATTCTTCTCTTCTTTAGGTTTCAAGGTCTCCTCTATTATACTTACTTTTTAGGTTCTGATCGAAAACCTAGTAAGCCATCTTGCTGTCTGCCGCCTACACAGAGATCATCCTAACTGAAATGGAACCTCATAAGTGACTTATTTGGAGTGCTCCACACAGGCAGTGGCTTAGTGTGTTATATACAGTACATTTTAAGTTGGAGTCTTTATGATTATTTCATTTTTTGAAAGAAGTCTCTAATGTTCACCGTATCTGCATTTATTTGATAAAAAAAAAAAACAGTACATTTTTTTTTTTTTTTGAAAACAGTTGGGCTGCTTAATATTTTTGTGGACACTGTGATACATTTTTATTCAGGATTCTTTAATGAATATAAAGTTTAATAGAACAGCTTTTATCTGAAATAGAAATCTTTTGAAATATAAATGTTTTTACTTTGATAAATTTGCATCCTGGCTGAATAAAAATAGTAATTAGATTAGTCAAATTTGATGACAAACTTTGATGTTGGCTTGATAAAGCCAGGTCTGAAAGTTTAAAATTACTTTGAAAAGCTTGAAGTTTGAAGGTTTTATAGTACTAGTTTTCGCACATTAGTAGGATAATTAGCACATTGCTAGCATGAATTAACACATTGTTATCATATTTTAGCATGCTGTTAGCATGATTAGCATGTTGTTAACATGAGATACGAGTTCTGGTTTTTGGCAGTAATACATAAAAAAAAAAAAAAAAAAAAACATGAAATACGATTGCATCCCAAATGACGCACTATACACTATGCCCTTATGCACTATCACTATGTACTTATGCCTGTACTCACCCTTGTAGTGTATACATTTTATATGGTTATTTAGTTATTCACTGTCGCAGTCAGAAAGCCCTTCACCCTCCGCTACGTAATTAAAGCTGTGACAGTCGTGCATGAAGTGCCCAACATCCCACACTTTGTTTTTTCCATTAACTAACTGCATCATCCGGGTATTTAAAGTGTACTTTTTCAATGTGGAATTTTCAGTGAACACACTACTCGCACTATTTATACTAAAAAACATCACAGAATAGTGCACAAGTAGGCTACGCAAACTGGGACGCACATGTTGCTAGCATGATTAGCATAATTTAACGTTTTAACATGTTATCATTATTAACATGTTGCATTCATGTTGTTAACATGAATTAACATGCTGTTAGCATTATTTAATCTTGCTAGCATGTTTTAGCATTTTGATAACATGATTAGCATTTTGATAATGTGTCTAACATATATTAGCGTGTTGTTAGCATGATTAGCATGTTGTTAACATGTTCTTAACATGTTTGCTAGCATAATTAGAATGTAGATAGCATGATTAGCATGTTGTTAACATGTTTCTAACACGATTTAACATGTTGCTAGCATTGATGTAACATGCTGCTAGTGTTTTAATATTTTGTTAGCATGATTCACCTGTTTTTCTAACATGTTTCTAACAGGATTAAGCATTTTGCTAGCATGTTTTAACATGTTGCTAACATGATTTGTTATGTTGTTACCAAGTTTTAGTATGTTGTTAGCATGATTCGCATTTTGCTATCATGTTGCAAGCATGATTAACATGTTGCTAAAACAATTTAGCATGTTCACATGATTTAAAACATTGTTCTCAGGTTTGCTAGCATGTTTTAACATGTTGCTAGCCTGATTAACATGTTGTTAGCATGAATCAACACATTAACACTGAAGAAGGCCTGCAAGTTGAAATGTGTTATTTCTCTGTAAATAATGTAAAATAAAGTAACTGAAAAGATTTCAAATAGCTGTATTTTGAAGTTAGTATAAATCAACATGTTCCTAGCATGTATGAGCATGTTGTTAGCCTGATTAGCATGTTAATAACATGTTAACATCAGTATCATGTAGCTAGCATGAATTAACACATTGCTAACATGTTTTAACATGTTGATAGAATGATTAGCACATTGCTAGCATGTTTTAACATTTTGTCAAGTCAAGTCACCTTTATTTGACGCTTTATACAATACAGATTGTTAATTATGCATTTTGGCTGTTGTTCAGCTGAAGGCAGATTATTGTTGATTCAGTTTAATTTATAAAGCAGTTCTGCAAACAAAAACAAAAAAAAATCATCCAGTTCAGTTCAGTTCTTATACAACAGAGTCAGTACAGTCAGGTCAAAAATATTGTTAAATATTAAGTTGTCCTTGGATAGTCATTAAGCTTTGCTAGCGATAGATATCTTAAATACTCTATTGCTGTGTTTGAAATTGAATAGCTCCCTACTATATACTGTAGTATGCTAAAAACAGTAGGCTACGTAAAAACAGTAGTAGCCTATGTCCAAATACATAATATTTGAAAAACAACAGTCCCCGGATGACCTACTACTTCCGGCGAGATTCTGAAGTGAGCATTCAATGGACACTTTACAATTCCATTAGGCCACAGGAGTAGCCTGGGTTTCCCCATGCTGCGATTGTATTCACGCAGCTCAACATTATGAAGCTGCAGACTCGGAGCCTGCATCTACAGTCCCGCACCCAGAGTCCCGCATTCTCAGACCCCTCGTTTTTCGAGACAGCGCCTTCTGCTGTTCGGAATATTGTCACGATCCCACACACGAGAAACAGGGAGATCCAATAACGGTAAGTATTTATTAAAGGGAAATCCAAAATCAGTAGTCAAGTCCAGGCATGGGTCAAAATCCGAATAGGCAATCCAAAACGAGACACAAACAAGAACAGGCAGGAAACAGAATACCGAAGTGGCTGTGAAAAATACAAGGACTCCGTAACACATACAAAAACAGACAGGATTTTATACACAGGGAACTAACAATGAAACAGGGAACAGCTGAAACAATGATGACGGAGAGCTGAGTGTAATTAACAGTGATTGGTACAGACAAGGATTGTGGGGAATGTAGTTCAATATGTGGATGACACCGTGAGGAAGGAGGACATCTAGTGGTGACCCAAGGAACATAAACCAGACACTGTGACATAACCCCCCCTCTACGGAGCGGCTACCAGACGCTCCAAGACATAACAAAAAACAAAACCCAACAAAAGTCCAGGAGGAAGGTGAAACGGTGGAGGATCAGGGGGAGGGATGGAGGGCCAGGACCATGGAGGGGAACAGAAACAGGGGGTGATGACTTAGCCGGTAGCCAGGGCAAAGCAGACGCCCAGACGGCCCATCGGGCGGCCATGGCGAAGACGATCCTTCGGGCGGCCAGGGCGGAGACTTTCCCTCGGGCGGCCAGGGCGGAGACTCTCCCTCGGGCGGCCAGGGCGGAGACTGTCCCTCGGGCGGCCAGGGCGGAGACTGTCCCTCGGGCGGCCAGGGCGGTGACTGTCTCTCGGGCGGCAAGGGCGGTGAAGACCCCTCGGGCGGCCACGGCGGTGAAGACCCCTCGGGCGGCCACGGCGGTGAAGACCCCTCAGGCGGCCACGGCGCAGGAACTGGAACAGACACCAACGGCTCAGGCACTGGAACTGGCACCACCGGAACTGGCACTGGAACTGGTACCACCAGAACTGGCACTGGAACTGGCACCACCGACTCAGGTTCAGGAACAGACACAGACACCACCGGTTCAGGAACAGACACAGACACCACCGGTTCAGGAACAGACACAGACACAGGAACTGGAACAGACACAGACACTGGTTCCGGCTCAGGAACAGACACTGGCTCCGGCTCAGGAACAGACACTGGCTCCGGCTCAGGAACAGACACTGGCTCCGGCTCAGGAACAGACACTGGCTCCGGCTCAGGAACAGACACTGGCTCCGGCTCAGGAACAGACACTACCGGCTCCGGCTCAGGAACAGACACAGACACTGGCTCCGGCTCAGGAACAGACACAGACACTGGCTCCGGCTCAGGAACAGACACTGGCTCCGGCTCAGGAACAGACACTGGCTCCGGCTCAGGAACAGACACTGGCTCCGGCTCAGGAACAGACACTGGCTCCGGCTCAGGAACAGACACTGGCCCCGGCTCAGGAACAGACACTACCGGCTCCGGCTCAGGAACAGACACAGACACCGGCTCCGGCTCAGGAACAGACACTGGCTCCGGCTCAGGAACAGACACTGGCTCCGGCTCAGGAACAGACACTGGCTCCGGCTCAGGAACAGACACTACCGGCTCCGGCTCAGGAACAGACACAGACACTGGCTCCGGCTCAGGAACAGACACAGACACTGGCTCCGGCTCAGGAACAGACACAGACACTGGCTCCGGCTCAGGAACAGACACTGGCTCCGGCTCAGGAACAGACACTGGCTCCGGCTCAGGAACAGACACTGGCTCCGGCTCAGGAACAGACACTGGCTCAGGAACAGACACTGGCCCCGGCTCAGGAACAGACACTACCGGCTCCGGCTCAGGAACAGACACAGACACCGGCTCCGGCTCAGGAACAGACACTGGCTCCGGCTCAGGAACAGACACTACCGGCTCCGGCTCAGGAACAGACACAGACACTGGCTCCGGCTCAGGAACAGACACTGGCTCCGGCTCAGGAACAGACACTGGCTCCGGCTCAGGAACAGACACTGGCTCCGGCTCAGGAACAGACACTGGCTCCGGCTCAGGAACAGACACTGGCTCCGGCTCAGGAACAGACACTGGCTCCGGCTCAGGAACAGACACTGGCTCCGGCTCAGGAACAGACACTACTGGCTCCGGCTCAGGAACAGACACTACCGGCTCCGGCTCAGGAACAGACACAGACACTGGCTCCGGCTCAGGAACAGACACAGACACTGGCTCCGGCTCAGGAACAGACACAGACACTGGCTCCGGCTCAGGAACAGACACAGACACTGGCTCCGGCTCAGGAACAGACACTGGCTCCGGCTCAGGAACAGACACTGGCTCCGGCTCAGGAACAGACACTGGCTCCGGCTCAGGAACAGACACTGGCTCCGGCTCAGGAACAGACACTGGCTCCGGCTCAGGAACAGACACTGGCTCCGGCTCAGGAACAGACACTGGCTCCGGCTCAGGAACAGACACTACCGGCTCCGGCTCAGGAACAGACACTACCGGCTCCGGCTCAGGAACAGACACTACCGGCTCCGGCTCAGGAACAGACACTACCGGCTCCGGCTCAGGAACAGACACAGACACTGGCTCCGGCTCAGGAACAGACACAGACACTGGCTCCGGCTCAGGAACAGACACTACCGGCTCCGGCTCAGGAACAGACACTACCGGCTCCGGCTCAGGAACAGACACAGACACTGGCTCCGGCTCAGGAACAGACACTGGCTCCGGCTCAGGAACAGACACTGGCTCCGGCTCAGGAACAGACACTGGCTCCGGCTCAGGAACAGACACTGGCTCCGGCTCAGGAACAGACACTACCGGCTCCGGCTCAGGAACAGACACTACCGGCTCCGGCTCAGGAACAGACACTACCGGCTCCGGCTCAGGAACAGACACCACCGGCTCAGGAACAGACTCCACCGGCTCAGCGGTGGCCATCTTGTCCGAACACACAGGTTTGGCAGACGTGACGTGAACAGACTCGGCGATGACCATTTTATCCGCAGACTCTGGATCCGTCTCGGCGGTGGCCATCCTGTCCGAAGACAAAGGCTCGGCAGACGTGACGTGAACAGGCTCGGCGGCAGGAATCTTGTCCAAAGACACAGGTTCGGCAGACATGACGTGAACAGTCTCTGTGGCGGCCATCTTGTCTGAAGACACAGGCTCGGCAGACGTGACGTGAAGATTCCTGGGTGTTTCTAGGATGTTAAATAGCGTTGAAAAATAATCAAACAACGTTTTAGTGGCCATCTCTTCAGGGGACACAGGCTCTGCGGCGGCCATCTTGTCCGAAGACACAGGCTCGGCAGACGTGACATGACCGGTCTCTGGATCGGCAGACGTGACGCGAACAGTCTCTGGATCGGCAGACGTGTTCTTCCTCCCCCTTCTCCGTCCGTGACGGTGAGATGGTGGTTCCGGTCCGTCCCTCACGAGCCCAGGGTCGAATGGGGGCCATGGTGGAGAGTGATGTTGGGCCTCCACTCGACCACCTCCTCCTCTGCGACCTCCCCGGGTCCCACGAAAAATGACAAGGTGGGTTCCCTTAAAATACTCTCTCCTCTCCAGTTCAGTGGCTGGGGAAAAAAAGTTAGAACTCACACCGCTGGATCTCTGCATGACGGAGTCCTTCTGTCACGATCCCACACACGAGAAACAGGGAGATCCAATAACGGTAAGTATTTATTAAAGGGAAATCCAAAATCAGTAGTCAAGTCCAGGCATGGGTCAAAATCCGAATAGGCAATCCAAAACGAGACACAAACAAGAACAGGCAGGAAACAGAATACCGAAGTGGCTGTGAAAAATACAAGGACTCCGTAACACATACAAAAACAGACAGGATTTTATACACAGGGAACTAACAATGAAACAGGGAACAGCTGAAACAATGATGACGGAGAGCTGAGTGTAATTAACAGTGATTGGTACAGACAAGGATTGTGGGGAATGTAGTTCAATATGTGGATGACACCGTGAGGAAGGAGGACATCTAGTGGTGACCCAAGGAACATAAACCAGACACTGTGACAAATATCGTATAACACCCTTATCCAAATGCCACTGAAAACAATAGGATGCAATATTACGGTCTCGTTTTATTTAAAGTTATCCAAATAAATATTTGCGTTCCCTGCTTTATGCATGTGCCAAAAAAACTCATTGTGTTCTCTGACTAACAAATGACCCAGTAGTTATTTTTTGAGCGTGGGTGTAATTGAAAGAAAATTACTGATGGAAGGGATACAATTACAGATTGAACTATCTTCTGAAAAAATATTATGTGATATTATATTGCTACAATGTTTTTTATTTTTTTTTATTCAAATTCCATTTTTTCTTTCAGTTCAACCTATAATGGTCTAATTAACATTATACCATGCTAACATTACAAAACCTGTTTTTTGAAATTTTGAATGCAAAGCAAAACTCAAATAAGAATAGACAAAACACCAATAATAAACAATTCTGTACTTTATTTAACGATCACCTAAACATCATCTTGCTGTAAACAGGACAAAGCAAAGGAAGAAAGAATTGTGTTAGTGACTTTACTTTTCGTCTTCAATTGCATTAAAAAAAACTCCTCATTTATAAGTCGCTTTGGATAAAAGCGTCTGCTAAATGAATAAATGAAAAATGTAATGTAAATGCATAAGGTAAAATAATTACTTTCTGGTAGGCGAATGTTCCTTCTTTTTTCATTATTTTTGCAATCGCTCTGTCAAATTCCTCGACTTCACTAAAATAAAAGATGAATGCCATTGTCAAAAATATTGTGTAATAATAAATACTTTTTTTTTTTTTTTTTTTTTTTTTTTGCAAATGCAAATTACAAGCATACCTAAGGTGATAAGTAGGGCCACGGAGGAACACCTCCTCAGCCTCCTGCCAGGATAATGACTGCATCTCATATAGGCCATGAATGATGGCCTGTCCATATAAATAAATAAATGAATATATAAAACATTTCAGTCAATACAAATTAAAAAAAGGAACCCAAACAAAAGGCCAAATGACACATTCTAGCTCACATGTTAATACCATAGACTGGTTAATACATAGTGAAGGCATAGTAAATTTGATTATTAGGCAATTGTATGAGTTGTAAATAGCTGGCAACAACTTCATATCATAGTTAAATTAATATTGATTAATTTTAATACTTACATTTCTAATTTAAGTAGTCTACATAAATTATATAAAGTAAAATAATTACTCTGGCAATAATTAATTCAATTTATAGTTTTAGGAGAAAAGGTCCGGAAATTAAAAAAAGGTCAAAAGGTAAATCTGATTCTGATAAATCTAAATAGTTAATGATGACATTCTTTGATATTAACACACTTAAAGTATTTAATTGGTCTACTTTAATGTCAACTAATTTTAATCAAATTTTTAGGCTAATGTTAGCTATCAAAATATTTTCGGGGAAAAAAGGCTAAAAAACATACATTAACGGCTCAAATTTTGTTACAAACTATCTTTACAAATATTAAATGAACTATTCATATGTTGGTGTATCGATGAGCTATAAAGTAGTTTGATTAAAAAAGAAATCGAATGAGTATGATTCGCTAAATAAAATTGACGATACTCACGTTTCGGCTTAAGTTCTTCAAATGTTTATCCGATCCAATTTGATAGGAGGCGCTGTCTCGAAAAACTAGGGGTCTGAGAATGCGGGACTCTGGGTGCGGGACTGTAGATGCAGGCTCCGAGTCTGCAGCTTCATACTACTCATGGACCAGATTTTCCCCTCAAAAAGGGAACCAATCACAGAACGGGGAGGGAGCAGCAAGACGATGACGACGTCTATGCGACACACCGAAGCAGTTTGTTTATATCTGTGGATCCAACATGGCATCAGACGCGAAGTTACCTTTCGATGCAGCCTTAGATAGTGTTCTGAGTAGTTTAGAACCAAGCGGCAACCTCCCCGTCTCTCTCTTGAAACCAACACGGAAGTGAGTTAAACTGCAATTCATTGACTGGCCGCTTGGCCTGGCTGCAGAAGTGAGTCAAATCTGTATCTCCCTCATGTTAAAATTACCAACTTTACAGCAGAAAAAAATATGTTTACAGCCTGGATCTCTATGTGGCTTTGGTCTATACAGCTAATTGTGCCCTTCATAACAACTGTGAGGGGGGTGAATTATTTTATAACTCGTCCGTTTAGTTGATTAATATTTAAATTTAAGGGTGTGGCCAGTGGCCACTTGAGTGACAGATGGATTGCCGCTGTCAGTGCTAGCCGTTTGTCTGCTGTTACTAGCCGTCACTTCACCTCAGCAATGTTAGCTGCTGAACTTGCCATCTCTGCTGTGTTTGTGCTTTTTTTCGGGATTATTTCATACAATTTAATACTTGGGTACAAAGCCCACGTCTTTGGATTTCGTCGTTATCGTTCGAGACAACAACCAGCGCTGTATTTCAGTTGTTTTCCTCCGTGAACCTGAACTAATGGATGTCTGACAATTTCGTTGCTTTTGGGGGTTTTCAAATTTAAAACGTCAATACATGCTCGTTCGTTCTGCTCTCACGGAACAGATGGATTATAATATGCTTATGTACCGTCAGATGAAATCATGCGGGCGTCAGCGCTTTCTCCGTCCATGCAATAAATGCACATGAATGAGCGCGGATTTTCTAGCGCATTTACTTGCTCTTCAAAGGCAATATATCTATGGTTTAACCCATTTGAGAGACGGCCAAAATCAGAATCTAAAATGGACTGAATAAGCTCTCTACGAACTTGAGTGATGCCGCGCTGACGGACCATGAAAGAGTGACGGACATGTATGCACATAAATCACTGTCACACACAAACACTCTCGAAGTAATACACAGTCTCACTTGTAGCCATGTCTTTTAACTATTATAATATTTCGAAGGGCAAAAATAGGAACGTTTAATTGGCTTTACATCATCAGCTAACTCGATCACGTCGAGCTAGGTGATTTCAGATAGCCAGGCTCCTCCTCCAATATTATCTGCCTGCAGAGCCGGAGGCTGCATTTTCAGGACCCCACTTCTAGGACCGCATTTCTAGGACCCTAGGTTTTTGTGACAGCGCCACCTACCGACTCGGAGAACCGCAGTCTCAGGAACGCATTTCCAGGACCCTAGTTGTGCCAGGCAGTATTTCCACCCACCCAGTTTCAACTACATTAGAGTTTTACAGTTTTATTACACCCAAATACTACTTTATTTATTGCAATTAAACCTGGTTCCTAGGAATGTTGAGAAATTATTGGGTCTAGCATAATATAATAACTCAAGTAAAATAAACAAGGAATCATGTTATAGTCTTTTCAGTCACTAGATCGACCACATTTTCAAGTATAGAGGGAAGACAATGACTCTGGGGGTAGATTGTGTATATTTTACAAAATAATATATCACACCTCAACTTGAACACACTAAATATTTTACAAAATAATAATAACAACTGAACTTGCACACACAAAATATTTCACAAAATAATATATAATAACTGAACTTGCACACACAAAATATTTTACAAAATAATATATAATAACTGAACTTGAACACACACAAAAACAAATTTGTTCATGATGTGGACCACAAACAGAACTTCATGGACAACATCATCACTGACTCCTAAGAGAGAGAGAGAGAGAAATAGAGAAAGAGAAGTGAATTAAATAAGGAACATTTAGTTGAACATGTTCTACACTTTTTTTTTTTTTCTTAGTTACCAAACAGTGCACACATATCAATTAATGTTCATAATACTATTATTGCAAACTGTTCAAAGATTTGAAAAAAAAAAAGGTTTTGATGTTGTGGGAACAAAGGTTCTAGAAACACTCATGTCAATAAAGCCCATCTCAATTGAGAAATCTGAATAGAAATAACATTGACACGACTTTTTTTCTGACCATATATATATATATATATATATATATACACATTTACATGTATATAATATTTAAAGCACACATTATAAAACCATGTCAAAATGGTGAGACGCATGTAGACGCATACTACACATAACTTGTATTGTGGGTAACGTTAAACAGGCTGACTGTGAGCACGTGACAGTGAAAACATTAAGATTATTTTAACTGAATTAAAATGGAAGAACAAGGAGTAATTAACAAGCTTTCAGAACGAACATGCTACAGTTTTATTGTGCTGTCAATAAGTCAACACAGGCTTATCACGCAACAGTTCCGTTAAATGAACGTGCTAACAATTCATTTTCAAGCATTAGAGGCTAAATACTATGGCTATGCATTCAAGACTATTTTTTTAGCAAATCACCATCACGTTTGCTACGTTAACTTTCCAATTAAATGCATCGCAATTGTAAAAATTTATTCGCATTTGATACTCACACTCTGATTGTCATCCATCTTCGCTGGTCCTCTAATTCGGTAGGTGGCGCTGTCACTAAAAACCTAGGGTCCTAGAAATGCGGTCCTAAAAGTGGGGTCCTGAAAATGCAGCCTCCGGCTCTGCAGGCAGACCCTACTCGGCTCCTCAGCTCCACTCACGCCCCGCCTGTTTGCCTATTTTCTGTTATCCGGGAGTGACGCAAGGCCAAGATGGCGACGGCCGGCTCCGCCCACTTTAGGCTTCAAAAATGCTCTTCAGAAACCTACGGGTGACGTCACGGACACTACGTCCATATTTTTTTACAGTCTATGTTTAGAACGCAAGTTTCTTTCGTCTTCTTCCTCGTCGAATTTCTCTCGCTCTACATACGTCATCTGGTATAATTGAAACGATTGGCTATGAGCTACCTACAGGCGCATTTGATAGACATTCGTATCGCCCAATAAACGGCTCTGGGCATTCGTAAACCACGCCTCAAATACAAGAAAATGAACATGGTTCCCAGACCACATCTCAATGAGAAAGAGGTCTGACGTTAGCCAGGCTACCACGGGAGGGGATTTATGAATGGAAGTGAAGCGATTGACCCTAATTTAGCTCCAAAACTCTGGAATAGCCTTCCTGATACTGTTCATTGCTCAGACTCGCTCTCCCAGTTTAAAACTAGATTAAAGACGCATCTCTTCAGCCAGGCATTTATATAATACTTTTAATCTTACAGTTAAATCCGACCTCTAGTTTATAAATGCCAGAGGAGAACTGGCCCCCGACTGAGCCTGGGTTCTCCCAAGGTTTTTTTTTTTTCTCCATTAGTCATCTGATGGAGTTTTTCGATTCCTTGCCACTGTTGCCTTTGGCTTGCACAGTTGGGGATATTTGGGGATATTTAATTTAATTTAATTAATCAATCAACAATACTATTGATCAGCATTACCAAACGTGGACGTTTTCCACTAGAAACAAACATTGATGTATTATTTTAATTTAATACTGTGAAGCTGCTTTGATACAACCTGTGTTGTGAAAAGCGCTATATAAATAAACTTGACTTGACTTGACTTAAACTGACGCTGGTGGGTCACGTGATAGTAACAACATGGTGGATGTAGAATATCTGAATTTCATTCATACTATCCAGGGGGGCTGGGTTTCATAAAATATTGAAGCTTCCCCGGGCGCCGCCATTGATTAGCGGACCATCACCTGCTGTTAGCATTCCATTGACTTTGGCGTCACTTTGACAGCAAATAACTTTACATCTGAGGCGTTTAAAGACTCCATTTGTCCATTATTTATTTCTAAAGAAACACGAAAATGTATAAAAGGCTCCATTACCTTGTATCTTACGTTATGGCCCCGTAGATGCAGTTTTTGTAAAAATAGCCTAAATATTGCGTCATAACCACGCGACTCTCTGTCGCACAGTAGAGAATTACTGTATGGACAGGAGGAGAAGCTTGCGCGCAATCAGGGGGACGTGGAGGCAAAATGACAAAGTAATTAATCAGAATACTTAGCAAAAGTTGCTCCTTCTCCTAGCTCATGGACAGGCTCGATGGTGTTTTAAGCCCCCAATGGCTCCTTAGAGGCAGCTAACCCTACCCTCAACCTTAAACCTACCCATCCCCTCGCTGCCTGGAAGGCGCCGTTGGGGGCGTAAAACACCAAACACCCATGGACAGCTCCTACTCACACTCTCCGTCTCTGCAAGTTTCGGAAGGGAATGATTCAGATTTCTCTTGGCACAGCTACTAGAAGACAGACGGGTTGCTCACATCACATCTAAGTCGTCAAGCTCAGTCTGAGTCTGCGCAGTACGCTCGGCCATCAGGAAGTGAGAGCTTCTAATTGACTTCACTTTTCTCCGTTGAAACCTATGGGGTCGCTGTGTCCAGTTTATATACTGTCTATGATACTACCCATATTCATGCTATTTTTTTTAACGACAAGCCAACATAATAATAATTAAAGAAAAATCGAACTGACCACAAACGTTTGAATGCTAGTGTAAAAAGGTAATGTGAAGCACACAGTAAATTTGTCTCATAATTGATTTCAGTAGTTTGCTGTTAACTTACTACACTAAATGTTGCGATAACTAATATAAATACCCAGCATACAGAAATATTGTGTAAAATACTAAATTGAGTATTTTTTGTAATAATTTTAAATTTATATTAATAATTGACATTTTTCTCACTTTGTCTGCCATCCAAATTTTTTTTTTACTAAGCTTGTTGTAATACATTTATGCCATTGCTTTCACTGCTAAGGATAAATGTAATGCTGTCTCACAATTTGATCACAAGAAATTATCGTAAAGGCTGCGTAATTATGCCTAAAAAGCTGCTTAAGTAGTCAGCTCACTAGTTTTTGGTCTCTCTGTTCTTTCTGATTGTGTATATTGCCTGCTAAAATGTCTTGACCAGTGTTTTCTAAATGTCAGAGCTGGTATGTGCTGAGTCTGTACTTCAGTCAGATTTGCTTTTTCTGCCCCTTGCAGCAGCAGCAGCGGTCAGTCATTGTGAGTGACTATTACAACATAGCTATAATGACCACACTGTGTAGAGCATGGCGCTAGCAACGCTAAGGTCATGGGTTTGATTCCCACAAAATATTACGTATGCTGTCTGTTTAGTTAAGGTTGGAATATCCCTTAACATTCTGGAACATTACTTTAATGCTGTAATTGAGCACTATAATATAACAATTAGCTACATTTATCTTATTTGTATAGGACAAAATATCAAAATCTCCTTTTAAGTATTTCATGATTCAGTACACCAGTAGCAACACCAGAATCTACCCAACCCAATATTTACTTTGCCATGAATTTCTAAACATCTGTAAGTCTATCATCTGATTCAGTGATCTGATGGTGTATTTGTGATATTCATTTGCAGTTGTTGGATTTCTTAATGTTGTGACATCTTCAGCATATTGATCAGTTTTTGCAGATTTGCAGCTCAGCTAACATGCGTTTAGTTGTGGAGTTAGTTGAACTTATCGATTATTACTACTTTTTTTTAGGCAAAGTTTTTTTTTTTTTTTTTTTTTTTGCAGATCCATATGTGAAGAAGAACTGGAGTGACTCCTTGCCTTTATTATCCCATTTGTGGTTTATTTTTTTGTACTCAACATCTGGTGTTTCTTACAGGTTCACATTCAATCTAAGAAGATTGATCTTAGTCATGTGACCTCCAAGTGTGGATCATTGGACAACATCCGCCACAGGCCAGGTGAGCATGCTAATGAATTCTAGAAATTTTAGCCACAGATTGGAAATTTGCAATGTCATGATACAGATTGTGTTTAAAGCATGCAACGCCTGAGCTAGGCTATTTGATGATATAACAGCGCCATCTTGTGGTTATATTTTAATCTCCTCTTTTGCCAAACTCATTTTAAAGGATTCTGCCATTTCAAATGATCCTTATATACAAAAGGCAAAATTTTATGCTGTAAGAATCTTGCTAACTCTTTCCAATAATTAACAGTTAACAGTGATCACATCTGTATTTTATAAAGCAGAGATTTTATAAATGTTCATATTTTGTTAGATTTAATAGGCCTATGCATTCAGTACTGTTGAAAATTTGGGGGTCAATGTTTTTGTTTTATTTTATTAATACTTTTATTCAATGCATAAAATTGACATTAAAGACGTTTATAATGTTACAAACGATTTATATTAGAAATAAATTATGTTCTTTTCCCATTCATTAAAGAAACCACCAAAAATATTAAGCAGCACATCTGTATTCAACATTGACAATAATAAGAAATGTTTCTTGAGCAGCAAATTAGAATGATTTCTGAAGGATCATGTGACACTGAAGACTGAAAATCCTGAAAATCCAGCTTTGCCATCATAGCAATAAATTACATTTAAAATATATTCAAATAGAAATCTTTTGATTGTAATAATATTTCACAATATTATAGTTTTACTGTATTTTGATCAAATAAATTCAGCTTTGGTTAGCATAAGAGATTTAAAAATAAAACTTTATCAGTAGAGTAAATCTTTAGATTTTATTCCTGGTTTTTTTTTTGTTTTTTTAGTTCTGTGAAAAAAAACCAGCAGATAAATGAGAAATTATTGCATTTCTTTTTTGTGACTCTCAGGAGGTGGTCATGTGCGCATTGAGAGTGTGAAGCTGGACTTCAGAGAAAAAGCCCACGCAAAGGTAGGCTCACTGGACAATGCCCACCATACGCCTGGAGGAGGCCACGTACAGGTGAGTGCACAAACACAACCGTTTCTACTTATCCGTCCCACATCATACACGAGGACCGACTTCCTATTTCCTGCTTTCTAAGATCGAAAGCCATAAGCTGTTGTTCCGAGACGCAGCCAAAGCACGTGTGGATCACGGGGCAGAGATTGTGATCGAGGCGCTCGGGCTGTCAGGCGGCACCTCTCCTCACCGGCACAGCCACATGTCCTCGTCCGGGAGCATCAACATGCTGGAGTCTCCACAGCTGGCCACGCTGGCCGATGATGTGACCGCTGCCCTGGCCAAACAAGGCTTGTGAATCCGAAATGTCTCCGTTCAATCAAATTCCCTCCACTCAATCTACAATAGTCCCCTTCATTGGTGTCACGGTTGACCCTTCCTCCCTACGGTATTTAATGAAGACTACAGATTTCACTTCCCATCTGAAAAAAAATAAGCATTTTATCTGTTTTTTGTTTTATTTTGGTCAATTTTAATGAATAACGACTTGTTAGAGCTAGAGACCAGTGCTTTTTATTACCCATGTTACATGTGACTTTTTATGATTGTGTACAGACAGTGGCCTCAACTGCTGGTTATGGGTCAGTGTCAGGTGTGTTGCGTAAACAGTGGCCTCAACTGCTGGTTTAGGGTCAGTGTCAGGTGTGTTGCGTAATAGTCGTCGAACAGAATTTTTTATACACGGGAATGTGGCGCGACGGTACCATTCTGCACGCGTTCTTTTGCCCATTCAGTGCATGGACTCTAAAACATCTCAACTGCGAGTCACATACGATCAAACACAATATACACTATAAGGGAATATATTTATAAGTATACCAGCTCTTTGTCTCGACATCTCATGCTCAGTTGAAAAAAAGAAACGATTACTCCTTCGATAAGTTATTCCTGTACAATTGCATTTAAAAAAAACAAACAAACAAAAAAAAACTAGATAGTATGACGAGCATGTATTCTAGTACACAAAAGAGGCTATTTTCTATTTCAAGGGATTTTAGTAAGCTATTTGCTGAAACATCGAATAAAATCAACACATCATGTTTTGTAGATACTAGCAACAATGTTTAGTTTGTACATTGTTTCAGATGACCGTTACGAAACCGTTGCTTCCGTGGATCTTTGTCGGTACACAGTTCAAGCAGATTTGTCACATGGGCGATATTGAAGAAGTCACTTTCAGATTTCTTTCAGAAGTCACTGTCAGCACGGTGAATTCACCGTGAACAACTACAGCTTGAGCAAAATCTTTATGGGGAAACTCCCAAACACGCAGAATCCTGTTGAAATGACTAGATTTCGCCTGTGAAATTTTGCCGAGCAACGTTAAATGTGACTGCACCTTTACACAAAACGCTTATATTACAGTATTACGTTACGCAAATACAATCGAGGGCTCCAGTTATACATGAATCATGTAAGATCTGCTCAATCTGCTGTCTTGAAGTGTCAACCACATACCACCATCTTTCAGAGTCGAGATGGGAACGGACTCGCATGAGTAAGATATGGGTGGTCCTGCGGCCCTCATTTTATTCTTGAACGTAGGGAGCAGCTCCTCGGGAAGTTGTTGGTGATTTAGGCCCTGTGTTCGTCTGCTGATTCCTGCTTGGATGCTTAGTTTTCTTTCTTAGGACGTGGAAAAAGAAACACAAAACAAAACTTTAAAAAGGATACTCACTGTGCTTGCATTTGTTTGAACACAGTACACCAGTATATTTTTTCCTCGTCATTTGTGGTTCTCCCCTGCCCTTTTTCCTCTAGAACAGCTGTCATTCGTAGGCTTCTGTGTTTTCTCGGCCCCCCTGAGCCTTACCTGCCTTTTTCCTTGATTCCCTCAGCTGCTGTAAATGTATTTAAAAGGTCACATAGATGTACGCATTTTTTCTCCTGTTGGTATGATACGGATTATAAATGCCCTTAACAGTTATGACAATAAAAATACAGAAAATGAACAAAACATTGACGTGATCTGTTTTTTTTTTTCTGACTTTGTGTATGAGAAATGTGTTATGACTTATGACTGTGGTATTATAGCTTCCTTAAAGGTTTAAAAAAGCAACAAGCGACGAGAGGCTGTACATTATAGTGATTTTACAAACGGTAAGTGGAAATCTATTGGTTGAATTCAAGGGTCCAGGGAAAAAATCTACATGTGGGATTTATAAAGTAGGGTATACTATAGCGCTATAAATTAAGCATAGCGTCACTTCTGGCAGGTCACATTAGTCAAGCTTGCATCAGCTGATCCACGTCTACCTATAGGAATGTGACGGCTATCACTGTATACATATATAAGCTCCTTCAGTATTATCAGCAGCTATCGCGTTTCTCAGGAGCTAATTACCCTCCTCCATCCCCAGCTCCTCCTCTCGTCAGTCAGGATTTGGCTTTCTGATTCCCCCTGAATCAGAATAAATTCTCGAATTATGATGTACTTTAAAATCTTGGATTAATGATATCTGCAATACATTCATGTTTGTTCTGTTCTGTTTCCCCTGAGGGGGGTTATTGCTGCTCTTATCCATGCTAGGATGGTTCTTGCCCAGAACAGAATCATACCGCCAGTTCAAACTGTATGCTAATGTCGATCGTATTTGACGATATGACGGAACTGTATCGTTGATCAGTCTCAGTCATTTTACAGCAGCTTCAAATGTGCCTCATTCAATCTGAATTTAGAGTCAGAACTTTTCATTATGAATACTTTGTTTTGCAGGCCTCATAATTTGAACTCAGTGTTTACAGATACTTTTTCTTAGTATGTCTGGCATAATTACAGTCTATTTTAAAAACCCAAAATATATGTTTTTTATGGCTATGTAATAATATTATTATTTTTATCTAGACATATTAAAACATTTTTATAGTTTTTATTTTATTTTCAGTTATACTTATTAAATCAATAAGTATATTACTATAGTAATAATACCATTGGACTATAAAACAAAAGAAAAATCCAATAATTTTACACAACAGTAAAATTACTGTACCAAGATTTATAGCTGTCTTAATTTCTTTGCTTTCATCAGTGTTAAACCAGAGCTTTTATTTTAGCGGAATCCCACAAGAAAACAAAAAGCTTCTCATTTGTTGACAACAGATTTATAAACGGTTGAAGCTTAATTTTCAAAAGCAGGTCACAAGGTCAAAATGTGACAAGTTTGCATCCCAGCTGTCTGTGAATTTTACCAGATATTGTAAAATAACCTATGAATGAAAAAAGCCAAGACTCTGTCTAGTCTTTAATTGGGTATTTATTTACCAGTTATATTCGAAGGTTATCTTAATGTTAACATAAACTCAACATGATGTTAAAATTGACCGCATTTACTTTCTTGATATACTCATTGTGAACAACCTTCGCATTTTTCCTGATCAAATCAATTCCAGATGTCCAATCTAAAAAAGTCTTCTTGTTGAAGATCATTTTTCACTTCTATCGTTTTCACTCTGAATTGGGTTGTAGATACTGTTTCACGTTGGCTCTAAATACCTGCTATAATCAGTCATGTTCACTTACCTCTCACTTGCCTTTCTGCCTTGTGCGCTGAATATGAAAACATTAATCACAACAAAAGCTAATACTTTGTGAAAAGTTTATTATGAGAATTGACAGAGGCGAAAAATAAATTAAGACTCTGGGGAAAGGGGAAGGAGGTTTTGCAGGCAGTCCATTAATGGCAGTATATTTAGCACCTTTGACTTTGCGATCCAGACAGTGAGAGGTCAAGGGGGTGGTTTATATTTTTGTGTAATCATGATGCCCCCCACACCCCCCCCACCACTCACAACTGTTCCGCTACGGAGAGGCTTGTCCCGGCAAGAACATCACCAAGAATACTAGCTGGAAAAAAATATAAATGGATTCCAAGAATGGACAAAAGAAATAGGATTCAAGTGGAAAAAAAAAACAGGAAACACAAATTACAAAATAATTGTTTATGACTAACATCCCGTGTCCCTTTTATCCGTTTCTGAGTTGGTTTTGGAAACATTGTTTGGATGTCCTGACAACATGGAATCTGGAGAAATGCTTCAGTTTCTTCACTTCTTACACAGACATGATGTGTTTGACGAAAGCTGTTTAGAATGAAGAGATTGAAAAAATGTCCATGAGATGCTGGCTTAGAATTACAGGACAACAAACAACGATTAGCTCTATAAAACGGTCAGTCATTATTGAATTTTGTACTGTGATTAATGTGCAGTGAGACAATGAAAGGAACTGAACTGACCCTCATAGTTCACACAGCCATTTTCATCCTCCTGGCCTTGCATGAGAGCATCGATCTCAGCTTCAGTCATTTTCTCACCTGCAGGGAAAGTGAGAAGTATAGTTTGATCATGACATTAAACAGGCTGAAAGACAGAAGCTCGCCATTAAAGTGCATTTTTACCACTGCGCAAAATGTTCTTCATAGTGGAAAAAGGTTCTTTATATTCTTAAAATATTCTTCACAATAAAAAAAGAAAAGAACTGTAAATATTTTAAGAACGATTCACTAAAAGGTTCTTTGAGGAACCCAAAAATGATTCTCCAAATTTTTTTTTGGAACCTTTATTTTTAAGTATAGCATTCAAAAAACTAAGGTATGCTGAAAGATACAGTACAACTTGCTGAAACGTATCATATCTCCTGTAATCTGCCAATCAGTGTTTCAAACGCGGAAAGATATCCATAAAAAAAGTTTGTGAACAACACGTCACAACGTTTGTCTCAGAAAAGTCGTTAAAGTTTATTCATTAATTATTAATATATGCACTTTATTATACAGTAGATGCTTTATTTTTTTATCTTATCTTGTTTTAATAATTTAATGTAGGCAATGTTTTAGTAAATCATCTAATTCTGTCTAAAAATGTCTGAAAATTGTTGAATTTTTTAAAAGGCAATTTTCTCTTAATGTTTTTATGACAGCCACCATTGCAATTATTATATCTTGACAACAGGCTTGATTAGTAGAAACATTATAATACTATGATATATCAGTGGTTCTCAATTAGGGGACCTCAGCAAACTGGCAACAGAATGGGATTATATACAAAACGTAAGATGTAAACTGAACATACACCCCCCCCCCCCAATTAATTGTAATTGCTTTTAAAATTGAAGCAGAAATATAGTTCATATCTTAGCTAATATAAGGGGGTCAAAATTGTTGAGGCACACTGATATACATAATTACAAAGCAGACTTTGCTTTTACGTTCAGTTCATTCAAAGTTTCTAGGTAAAAAAACAACAACTCAAAATGATTGAGTAGGTCATCATATGTGTTTTCCAAAAGAGTCCACTCTCATTATTGATGTGAATTTGGAATTGCAGTAGTGATCTCATCTACTTGTTCATTTTGGCCACTTACCCAGTGTTGACAAGACGATACGCAGCTCAGCACCCATTACTGTTCCGTTGCCCTCCTTATCGAATACACGCAGACCCTCAACGTAGTCATCAAATGTTGCCTTGTTTGGGCTGTTGATCACAAACTGCAGCATGGGCAGGAAACCATCAAAGTCGACTCTCTTGTTTGCCATGTCTGTGAACAGGGACATAAGTGAATAAAGGAGTCGTAGAGGGCAGATGCAGTGAAACATAATGCACTGCAAGCATCTGTCATGACACCAACCTTCTGCCAATTACAGTTAAACAAACAGGCATCTGAAATATTTCACTGTGAAAGCTCCTGAGTACTTTCAGTGTAGCTAATTAAAAGGAAAAAAAAAAGAATGGAAAAAAAATCCACGTACCATCAGCGGTGGGGTTGCCCAGGATCAATGCAACCTCTTTGTTGGTTGGGTTCTGTCCCAGTGCACGCATGATATCTGCAATCTGGTTGAAGGCTACTTTGCTGTCACCAACTCTGTCGAAAAGTCCGAAGGCCTCTCTGTAATCTGGAATTGTGTAGAGATTTTTTTTTTTTATTGAAAGTTGAAGTGTGTCATTTCTGCACACATTAGTTTCAAACAGGTTTCCTGAACACATCCCTGTCTGCCATTGGTTAATCAAACAGATGGTCCTGCCCACAACTCACTTCCAGTTATTTAGCTGTATAAAAACAGTCTGTTATATGCTGTTTAATATTGCAATCTAGTATTAGTTATCATATTTTTTAGCGCAAATAGTTGCACTTTGTCCATTCGCCGTGCTTCGTTATTCTTCTAGTTATCAATCTATAGTGGTAATGAACCAGAAGTCTTGTACATTCACAGGAAAGCTGGGACATGAGAAACTTTTTTACACACTTTAAATGAGGCACTTTAAATGTCTAATTTGAAGATTAAACTATATGTAACTTTTGGATATTTTTAGACTTTTACTATTTTGCCCCAACAAAAAGAAAAATGATTTTATAATTCACTTTTTAATTGATTTGATATCAGTTTTCACACAAATTTTTCTCCAAACCTGGGCATATTAAGACAAAGTTGTCTGCCATATGTCAGTTTATAGTCTAAGAGACTCAGTTTTGCTTATAACAATTTTTTTTTAACAAAATGAATAGGCATCTACAATGGTCATCAAAATTATGCATTTTATTCAGATCTCTCAAACAAAACATCAGGTTCCCTTTTTAACCACTACCTTTAAATTTGTGGGTTTCTCATTTGTTAAAATATATTTAACAGTTGAAATTGATTTAAAAGATAACCAAGAATGAGCAAACTGTGTAATAATCAGTGCTCAGTATTTCTATGGGCATCATGACTATTAGCTCACTGGAATATGATCTGCTAAAAGATTAATAGCTTCATCTGATTTCCGCACAAAGCCAGCTGCCAGCAACGAAGTGACAGGAGCAGGGGGAGACATTCAAAGAGTCACCATGGAATGGATATGCTCCCCCAAGAATATAACTCCCTCCATATAAAGGCAGTACCATGTGAGGCCAGAATGCTGACTGAGGTGTAACTCACACCCAGGATGGCGAAAGCTGCCCATCACGGAGCAATGGCCACATTCTTCTATGTAAAATGCAGCACTGAACAATGGTGCAAATTAATTGCATTGAATTGCTTGACCTTTATAGCACAATAGAAGTAAATCCCAAAACACTTTGGGAATTTGACTTAAGTTGCTTACTTCAAACCACTTAAAAAGCTTTTGAATTAATATTGCTGCTAGTTTGTCATTAAATTCCTACCAGATTATAATTAGTTGAATTGAAATAGGATATTTAATATCTAATTTAATATCTTTATTTTAAGCACCACATTCCATGTTAACTCATACATAGGTGTGAGCAACAGTCGTGGAACACCCCCCACCCCCCCCACCCCCCAAAAAAAGGAAAAAAAAAAAGATCTCACCTTCCATCTGGTCCGGGCTGAAATCAACCTGCAGGAAAACAGAGGTACATATTACTCTATCCCATAAGTCATCAACAAATATAATTTAATATGTAGATCAGT
Organism: Scardinius erythrophthalmus; assembly: GCF_964197995.2. Lineage (NCBI taxonomy): Eukaryota > Metazoa > Chordata > Actinopteri > Cypriniformes > Leuciscidae > Scardinius > Scardinius erythrophthalmus. Next base: position 10,786,005 of record NC_138226.1, on the reverse strand, counting down.
AGGCTATGTACATTTACATAAATAGATCAAACATTCATAACAGCTGCATTTGAATCTGTTTAACATTACATAGTGTAGTTATGCTAAATGTATTATTAAAGCTATTATAAATTCTTACAGACATTTTCTTTTATAAGCAATATGAGGAAATTAGAGTTACATTTTATTCTGTTCCATTCCAGAATATTTGCATACTACACAAAAGTACACATCTGTGTGCCCTTTCTGTCTGTGTTCTGTATGAAAACTACAAATCAAACCAGTTAGTTTAAATCAGTTACATTACATTTGATCTGTTCTAATTTTATATTTTATTTTTTATTGTATAATATCATTATCATCATATTAATCAGTCAGAATATTAAAGGAAAATAAGATATATCGGGTATATGGTAAATATCAGGGCAGTCGGAGTAATGGTTGAAGCAAAACACTTTTGTAAAATAATAATCAGCAATGCAAATTTCCACAACATAAATCAGGGAGAATATGTGCATAGCCTGAAGATGTGGAATGATTTTCAAGACCTGAGAAAATCCATCACATCACTAACACCGTTATGACAGGTGAGTCATTCACAAACAGCTGCTTTAATAGAAAACTGAAGAGTGAGAGCCCCAGATCTTGGCATGCTTAATTTAGTTGCTCAGCTGCTTACAGAACATTAAGGAGCTCCATGTTTGGCCATGTGAAACTTCTCCACATTTGGCTATCTGGGCCAATCAAAAAAGGGGTGTGACCTTTGATTGTAGTTATGCAGGAAAAAACAGAACTTATCCGGAACTATCCGTGGTGCTGAATCCGCCAATCATATTTCCAGCGGTCGTCAGGCAATAGAGCAACCTTAGGCAACTGCTTATAATGACTTAAGTCGTTAGCAAACAGTTTAACATGCCTAACAAAATAAGCAGGTAATGTAAATTCAAATATAAGGATCAAACTTTCATGACAGTGTAGTTATGTAAAATACATAATGAAAGTGTAAATGCAACCTTAATGCAGGCCTTTTCAGAAATAAGCAAAATGATCCTGGAGGCTATAAAACGTCAGAATACAGATATTGATTTATTGCTTCATTAAAAGCAAATGCATGTAATCCCTGGCATGTAAATAATAACAGAACATTATTCTGTAGGTGGAAAATATGTATTGACCAAATCAGCATTCATGACATAGGTTACTATTCGTTTTTAAAAATGTCTGATTTGTAATTTAGTAAAAAAAAAAAAAAAAAAAAATGCTACAGTATAACAAACTGCATACTTCAATGTCAGCTATCACTTCAAATGTCACTGTAAAGAGTGAGCAGTAGAATGAACTTTTCACTGAGAATATGTCTGTTTGATATGACAGGAATGGTGGTTACCTTCACAGCGGACAGATCCACTGCCGCGGGTTTAGGTGGGGCCTCAGGTTCGGGCGCGGGAGCAGGTGCGGCTGCGGCCTTGGGGGGATCGGGCTTCTTAGCGTCCTTCTTAGGTGCCATTTTTTTAGTCTATTTGTCCGCCGGGAAGGAAGTTAACACAGGGAGTGGACCACAGCTTGGAGGATACTCAGCATTCTCAACGTAAGCATAGATGTTTATATACCTCGTATTATGTACCTAGGAGTTGATGTCAGACTGATGCTCAGGCGGATTGGGTCGTTGGCCACAGAGGGGAGGGCTCGCGCGCCCCAAATGGAGAAAGGGGCGAAGCTCGGTGAAAAGGGTCGTAAATCTCATTTCAACTTTAGGTCAGACAACAACCCGCGAATTTTCTTGAGAAATGATTAGGGCTCGTGCGGATTGAATGTGTACCGCGACCAATTTTTTTTAATGGAGACTTTTATAAGATATTTAAGATGTGTTCCTAGTTTACTGCTTGCTTAAAAAAAAAAAAAAAAAAAAAAAAAAAAAAAAAAAAAAAAAAAACTTTCGTCGTGAACCTATATGGAGGGAAATGTGACTGTGAAACTGTAGAAAGTGTAAATAAAATGGCGGTCGTGAGGATCCAGCGAGACACTCGCAATTGGGCGGAAGTTTATTGTCAAAACACTGTCATTATTGTCTTTAATTTACAGATCATAAATTACATATTATTTACGTATCGTTATTACATTACTAGAGACCTAGATTAATAATGGCAACATTCAATATTTTTTTTGGGTAGGCTAACACTTTACAATAAGGTTCATTTGTTAACATTATTAATAACATTATGTATTAACTAACATGAACTAACCATGAGCAATAGCATGCTTTATTTGTTAATCTTTGTTAATGTCAGTTAAAAATGAAGCTGTTCGTTGTTTGTTCTTGTTTGTTCATAGTGCATTCACTAATGTTAACAAGATTTTAATAAAGTATTGGTAAACGTTGAAATTAACATTAACAAAGATTAATAAATGCTGTGTAAGTGGAGTTCATTATTAGTTCATGCTAACTTATGTAGTTAACTAATGTTAACCAATGAACCTTATTGTAAAGTGTTACCATATTATTACTATTGTTTACATCCTCACAATAATGTTTCAAAGAATGTGTAATGGCACCAGATTATGGCTAAAAATACCAGGACAGGTGGCTAGAATGTGACCACTTTCTCCAAAATAAATGAAAGCATGCTGGTATGTTGTCATTTCAGTGAAAGTGAAATGTCAAAGGACGAAAAAAGGAAGTTAATTAATGTAAATTATCTAACATTGAGTTGAAATTAAAAAATAGATAGGCCTATAATAAGATATAGAACATAAGTTTTGTTTATTTCACTTTTTTCAATTACTACATAATTCTCATATACCATATTCCCTTATAACATTGTTCTATTATGTTGTGGAACTTTTTTTTATTCTATTCTTCTCTGCAGGTTAGAATTGTAACTGGTAAGGTAAATCCATTGTATGGGTGTGTCCTGGTCACATATTTCAGTCTATGATGTCTTATAATATTTTAATTATTTTAAAATGAAAAATTTAATAAAATGGAAATGTAAAACAATTTTCATACACTGTACACAAATTGTGTTTCAGACTGATCTTCCATGTGCTAGAAGCCCAGGAGTCATCTGAGTAGGGAGAGATGTTTGTCGAAGAGTGGAACTTTTCCAGCATCCAAATTCGTCCCTTATCATGTGTGTGAGCAAAGTGCAGACAGTATGAGAACTGATGAGAGGCATAGAGAAATCAAACTGTGAAGTGAATGAAAGTTGATAGTGACATTGAGTGACTAAACAGTCTTTGTTCATCTCAGCCTGGACTCTTGGGAAAGGGAGTTATTGGAGTCTGGAAGTCTTAAGGAGACCTCAGCTGCTGATGCCCGTTACCTCACAAAGCACATAGACGATTTCCCTCACCCCTCTCTCATCTAAATATGTCTCGTTGGCCCTTTCCCCACCCCCAGAGGAGGGCCATTAACGTAGAGACGCAAGATATTCATTCACCCTTCTCAACCCCACTGCTTTCCCCTTGGACCTGCTTTCTTTGACCCCCTTCAGTTGTATCCCAGCTGTCATCAGGGCTCACCCCTGCCATCTAGAAGTACCTTCTCTAAGAACCTTCCCCCCTCCCGTCCCATCCACCTGCCCACCAGAACCAACACCCCCCTCAACTCTTAATGATTTTAGCAGCTAACTCACTTTTAGCCTGCTTAGTTATTTGGTAAGGTTAGTGGGGATGGGAAGGAGTCATCAAGTTTGATGGAAGACTCAACATGTCCATAGATGACTTCTGTAGTGTGTGTCAGGTTTGTTGGAACCCTGAGTTGTTTGGCCTTGATTCTTCATTTTTCCCTAAAGTTTTACATTTTTTATGCATTTGGTGCTAAATAAAGGTGCTTAAAGGGTTAGTCCACCCAAAAATAAAAGTTCTGCCATCATTTACATACCCTCATGTTGTTCCAAACCTGTATGCGTTTCTTTTTTCTGTGGAAAACAAAAGAAAACATTTTGTGGAAAGATGATAACCAAAATGTTTCAGTTCCATTGACTTCCATTATATTTTTTGACCATACAATGGAAGTCAATAATGGGTAGCCAAACTGTTTGGTTACCAACATTCTTCAAAATATCTGGTTTGTATCAACATGAGGGTGAGTAAATGATGACAATTTAAATATTTGAGTGGATTATCCCTTTAAGAATGTTTAAATATATTAAATATAAGTTATCCTTTGAGTTAAAACATGAACTGAATCATATAAAAATGAAACAACAGAGTGTCAACCAATAATAACACGTGACTCGTTTTACGTCATTCAGTCATATGTTTTCAGTGTATCATGTGATCAGCACAAAAATATCCTGTTTTCCACAGCAACCTGAGACAGAGTGAAGCATAACATCAAAACATCAGTGAAGCATAAATATAAAACCCCTGCATCATAAACATGCTACTCCAACTCAGGTATGAAAACATTCCCATCTGACTCTCCTCAAACTACACAAAGCTATACTAATGAGGTAAGCAAGCTTATGCCCATCATACAGTTAAAAGCCTGCAGGGTGTCATGCCGAGGTGACGCACATCTCTGGATTCATTAAGTGTCTTTTTGAGAGCGCAACAGTGAGGACGTGCCAACCGTGAGGGAGGAGACAGACACTCAGAGGAAAGGTGAAAAGGTCTCACAGTGAAACACTTCACGTGTGGCCAAGGAAATAACAATGGTTTTCTTCGATAGTACATATTTTCCACCTGATAAATAACATGCATTGACTTTTCATGATTTGTTTGAATTATTTTTTGGTTAAATCCTAGCACTTTTATATGTGGACTAATTTCTGATCTTATCCTATAAATATAATTTTGCTAATTGGACAATACAACAGTATGCATTAGTGACTAAAGAGACACATAAAATCTTACTGATTTGTACAGTGTCTTTTCTATGTCTAAAAAATATTTTAAAATACTATTTTAGGCATTAGTCACAGGTGTCATAACATTAGAAGGCGGATATGGGATGATCATATTGTATATAACCACAACTATATGCAAAAAATAAACACAACTACACATCTATCCCATAGCAATACTTCTTAATCTTATATTTGTGTCTCTCTTTACAAATGTTTTTATTATTGTTGTTGTTATTATGTCTGAATGTTGACTGAACGTGACTCTGAAACTGTACTGGCTCACAGTATCAGCTAACAACACATTGAAACTATTCAGAGGTGAAGCTGTTTCTTTTATTGTCACTCCCATGTCTGGGACAGGAAAATGTCTAATATCCTCATGATGTCACATTGAATGTGTCTCAAAGTGACACAAAATTAAGTGACCCAATCGAAAATTCCTCTGGCAACTTTAAAGCTGAGTTTGGGCCTTGAACACTCACAAATATGATATTTTAAACACTTCTGACAGATACAAGTATGCAATTGTGGATATTTTCTCACATCCTACAAATAAAATAGTGTGAATAATGTATCTACCTCAATTGGCTATACGATTCAAGAGTTTAAGAGATACTGAGGGACAAACTGCACTGGGTGAATGAAACATGGCGCTGCTGTCTTAAGAATAGAGCAGGAAGTGACGCGCTATTTTCAGATAACCTCAACAGAGCAACAGAAGCACTCTGACTCATAGAGGTCATAGATTCTGCATAGTTTGGACCTCAAGGGTTCTGATGTGAATCCCCATAACTAAAAGTGTTGCTCACTCTCCTCACTCCTTACTAATTCCATAAGGAATGGGATTGTAACTTAGCCCTCGGACAGATGGGCTTTATTTATAGCCCTTCCTGAAGAGGTGCAAAGTTTTCTTGGGATCTCTCTGAACGGGTGGGGGGGTGGGGCACAGCTCCTTACCCTTAAAGCCATCTCAGACAAATTAGGGTAAAGCTAAACAAAGCAGCACACAGCCTTGAAAAGTGACTGCTACTCCCAATGAGGGTCTCCAAGCCATTGGAACGGCAGCCCCTACTCTAAAAGAATACCTATTATAGTTCCTTGGAATTGCTGAAGTCACCAACACACGTCATCAGAGAAGCCCGCCCATCACTTCTGGTTCAAGTGCTGAGATGAAATAAAATACAAAGAAGGAATCATTTGCATATACTAGAGGCTGCCAGAATGTTCTAGTGCTGCATTAGATATGCTGAGATGTGGATAAGCTCTTCAGGATGACGAAAATAAATAAATAAATAAAATAAAACAGCTATTGCAATGACAGGCCCCTAAATCTTACACCTAAATATACATACATAAATAAATAAATAACAATATTAATATATTAATATTAATAAAACAATTTTTTTTTGCACAAGTTTCTGAATCTCTGAAAGGTCCAAAATGGCTTTATTAATTTATATAAATCAATCGACTTTAACCTTGCATGCATTATTTAAGTTTTTTTTTTTTTTTTTTTGTGAAAAATGGTCACTCATTTTATTCTGTTGTCATCCATGGAGGAAAGACACGACTAATGAGTTTAGATAGAGACCAACATGGTCTTGGTTATTTTCAGACCCTTGTATATGGCTGGGGATCTTTGAAAACAGCAAATGGGATCCCAGCCAAAATGGATGGGCTCCAGAAGAAGAAACTAACCGTATTTGTGTAGTGTGAGCTATAATAGAAAGCTATGCATTTCTGAAACACCCCATACCCTCTAATCACTTAGCAATTTTCCGTCTTATAATGCCAGCAGGCTCTTAGAATAGAAAAAGAGCACTGAAGGATTGCAGGCTATGTTAAGACAGGGATGTTCTCTCCATTGAATTTCTCATGTAGACACAAGGATCACATTGTAGGAGAATCATTCAATGTAAACACGATGGTTTCATCCAATACTGAAGTACAATGCTAGATTCAGCTGGATGCTAGATTTACTTATTTAAATTAAAAGTAACTGCATTATAATCAGTGGATACCATATTCTTGATAGTTAGGGTTTTCCCCTCATCATAATAATGTTAAAACTCAACAAATACTGTTTAAGCATCGCTTGGTTTTTGTTTCACAGATCTCACGGAATCTCAACAGTAGATGAGTTTTCATAGGATGACAGCTAGAGGGCAGTGCACTGTAAAACAATGGATCAGAGTTTGGCTGGTTATTTTCTACTGTATGCCCCTGCTGGTAGAGGCGTAACTACACCAATATGGTGGCAAAAAAACTTATTTCTCCACTGATGACAATTAAAAGTAGCTTTCTTGCATAAAACATATACAATTAAAATATTTTAATACCATTAGGTATAGCATATGCTTTACCAGCTCCCCTTTTTGCCTCAAAGATCTGACCATCCAAAACACAAAAGGTAAGTGTTAAATAAATAACAGCATTCCGTAATGAAACTTATTGACAAATACCCTAAATATGGCCACAAGATTTGCACAAATATAAAAATGTAACCAGAACTAAACTAATACACAAACTATAATTGCAAAAACATGTGAACAAGTAAATGAGAGACCCTCGTTTCTGACTGAAATGGTATGGTCCAATTTCCTGGTGTCGCACAAAGTTGGAGCCAAAACTTTTTGTGATTTTTTTTAGTGGTGATTTTATGATATCTGGAAATTCAGGTCGATTGAGACACTTTTTGCCATTAAGGTGGCTGGGGAAAAGTGTCCAAATCAACCTGAATTCACTCTAATATTCTTAATAAACGTTGTAAAAGTTTTGTAGGCTAATTTTAAAGAGTTTATAATTGAGATTAATTATATACATAAAGTATAATAAAACAAATCAAACAAAATATTCACCCATATAAATGTGCAGTGTACTACACATCTGTTACACAGAACCATGGTCTAGTTTGTGGTCAAGTTGACACTGCTTACAACCTGCCACAGCCACAGTTGATGTACCGTATATTGTTCCTGTCTGAAGACTTTGTCTTTGCTGAATGGTGAAGCACATTATGTGCTGTTTCTGACAGACTGCTGAATCCACCAGAGTGACGGCCTTTGAACTGAGCCCTCCCAGCATGCTCAGCAAAGTCCTGCACCAGCATTAATCCCCTGATAGGGGCTCTCGCTATTGTCAGAAGGAGAGGAAAAGAGCAGGGATTTGCTCACTGTAGCAAACTGTGGATCAGGGTTGCAAATGTGAATGCATGGTTAGGAAGTGCTATAGTTTCATCAGAAGTCTGTGTGCTTCTCCTTTAAACGGCATATTAGAGCTTCCTTTTAAAAACCCTTAATACAACATATGACATTTGCTTTAGCCTGTGGTCTGCACTGGCATGCAGACTGATGCAAGGTTTTGTTTGAATTATATGGACAGTGACGCAATATGGCTGAAGTGCAACTTAAATGCAGTACTAAACAGATTTATATATTTATATGATATTTTATTATTTTATATTTTTGGTGATAATTTAAGTTTAATAGATGTTATGGTTTTACTATAAATCTACTTAATGTGGATGTTGCATGTCTTTTCATTATTAATTTTGGTATTATTTATAACTATTATAGCATTTATTAATATTTTGAATTAACTTCAAAAGTAACTTCAAAATTAACTTTTTTTATTTTAATTTTAGTTTAAGTTTTAGTAATTTGTTATCTTTTGTCAATTTATATAGTTTTTTAAATGTTATATTAAGGTGATTTTTTCAGTTTTAGTCATTTTAGTACTTCATAGTAAACTTATTTCATTTAGTTGCCAAGGCAACTTAAGGCAACTTAACACTTAAATAATAATAATAATAATTTCAAATAATAATAATAATAATAATAATAATAATAATTTCAGCTTCAGTTAAACATAAAAACAGTTTTTAATGAAATATATTTGAAAATATGGCATCAAAGTTTAAGTGTTTGGTCATGCTTTATTTTACAAGGAGTTCTATATATGATTTACATTCTTGAATCGCTGATAATAGCAACAGTTATTCAATAATTACCTGCATCGTCTTCTGCCGTCGAAGTGAAACTGACCAATCAGAGCACAGCGCGTTGAGTAAGCGATGAGAGTGTTCTCGTGCTCTCCATCTCTAACTTTACACAGCGGCAGCAGGTGGACGGAGCGCGCTGTGTAGTGTTCACCGGTGGTTGGAAGTATTTTAAACCCATTTCAAGTAGATATTCACACATAGTTTGAAAATAGCGCATATTGTAAGGAGAAAACCACATTTTTGGACAGAATATGTCAAAAATCTTAACTGTCTGTGGAGTTGCCAAAACACTGAGGCTGGGATGGCGCAACTGGAGAACATCAACGAGGTTGCTCAGCTTTAAGGTGTGTTATCTTTGAGTTATATGGTTGAGCGCATTAATTTACATGATATGATGTAAGAAAGCTTTTGTGAAAAATTAACTGTGTCATGACAGTCAAAAATCCTGGAAATCTGCCTCAAATTTTGCTTCACGTTGCACATCATGAATTTCTTGCCTCAGACGCATTTGTTGCCTAAATTTAGTCTACTGTCCAGACTCAGACTGCACACCTGGTGCTTGAAGATGGGACCAAGATAAAGGGATACTCCTTTGGTCATGATCAATCTGCAGCTGGAGAGCTGGTCTTCAACACAGGACTAGTTGGGTAAGAAGGGACCCTCTGAATATGGTCATATGTGTTTTGGCAGCTGTGGAAAAGTGCAAAAGAAACAACTTTCCAGATAACTAATCAGTGGCAACACTAATGTAATCAACCAGTTACTTTGTCAAGTCAATAAGAGGTTACTGTGATTTTAGCTTTAAGTCACCATGCAATCAAAATGGACAGTTCTTGTATTTTTAGAGTATATGATTGCAGTATTTATTATAAATGATTTATTCTTTTAAATTCATGTGCCCTTGTAATCTTTAATCAAAATAACTTCCCCTCCCTCTTGACGTGTTTTTTGGCAAGAGGGCGAACATTGAGATCGCAGCAATAGCAAACCACAATGATCCCGCCGTACATTTTTTCCTTGCTCCTTGTTCCAGAAGCCATTTCACTTGGATATACATCACAATAGGCAAGAAAAGACTGTAGCAAGTTTAGTTTGATGCTGACTTTAAGCATCTTAAAGTTTGTTTATCATCTCTCCAGCTATCCTGAAGCTCTGACAGACCCCAGTTACAGAGGGCAGATCCTGACCCTCACCTACCCCATTGTGGGAAACTATGGTGTTCCCAACACACAGGAGCTGGATGAACTGGGACTGAAGAAAAATGTGGAGTCTGATCGCATTCAGGTGAGCTGTGCAGCACGTACAGTACTAGCAATGCGAAAAACATGCGTTTGATTATTAGGGAATACACAAACTGATAAAATATATACCTTGAATGCAGTATAAGTCACTTTTGGATAAAATTGTCAGCCAAATATATAAATGTTAATATATATTCTACCCTTATCTGCAGTCGTGATTGTTTTTTTCCATGTATTTGTTGTTGGAAGGTGTCAGGATTGCTGGTTCAGGACTACAGTCATGAGTACAGTCACTGGAACTCTGTAAAATCACTGGCACAGTGGCTTCAAGAGGAGAAGGTGTGTTTCCATATATTCTACTTATACTTACTTACAGTATTTAAAGCGTTTTTTTTTTGTTTTTTTTTTTTTTAATTGCAGGTGCCAGCACTTTTTGGGATAGATACCAGGATGCTGACAAAGATCATAAGAGACAAGGTCAGAATTTACACTACTTTGAAGTATGCACAGTTTGTCCTAAATACATTCTGAAGGTTCCTATTTCTTTCCTTTAATAAGGGTACCGTTTTGGGTAAGATTGAATTTGATGGTCAGCAAGTGGAGATCACAGACCCTAACCAACGGAATCTAGTGGCTGAGGTCTCTACCAAGGTAACCTGCATACTCGATCAAATTGCTTTCACTGCATTTTCAGTGAGTGTTCACCATGTCTCTTCCTGCTTTAAGGATATTCAAGTGTTTGGGAAAGGTAACCCAATCAAAGTGGTTGCTGTTGACTGTGGAATCAAGCACAATATTATAAGACTACTTGTCAAGGTAGGGGATTGTGGCTGTGGTCTTCTTCTGTGGAGGCAATAGACATTATAGCTAATCAGATTTCAAATCTTTTCATTTTTATATCATAGCATGGAGCAGAGGTGCATTTAGTGCCATGGGACCAAGACCTGATGAGTTTGGAGTATGACGGTCTCTTCATTTCCAACGGCCCAGGAGATCCTTTACTGGCAAAGACCTTGATTCAAAATGTTCGCAAGGTATGATAGATAATATTCTCATTGTTTTGAACAATTTATTTGGAATCATTCATCTGAAACAACTTTCATTTTCTGCTGACATCAATTAGGCCACACTGGTATTTTTTAATTTAATGTGCTGGTTTCCTTGGAAATATATTACATTACAGAAGTAAAGTAGTCTACAAAAAGAAAACATTTACATTAGAAAACAAGTGAAAAAAAGATTAAGTTTAGCTATGTAAACTAATATGGGAATTTGAAAATTAATAAATTGTCACTGCTCATCTTTCATCCCGCCATCATATTGACCTTCAGGTGCTGGAAAGTGACCGTCCTCAGCCAGTGTTTGGTATTTGTATGGGGAATCAAATCACAGCTCTGGCAGCTGGTGCACAGTCTTATAAACTACCAATGGGAAACAGGTACTAATTATTATTATTATTATTATTATTATTATTATTATTATTATTAATGTCTGCTATATAATCTGGTACATAGTCAAATTTACTGTCAAATTTGATTTCATGTGGGTCTGGAAATGGAATTCAAGGCAAAAAATACCATGGCAGAAGAAGAGAAAGCATAACTTTTGTCATTTGTAACCTTAGACTAATTAAAAAGATTTTTTTGCAGAGGCCAAAACCAGCCAGTTGTGAACGTGATGACGGGCCAAGCTTTCATCACAGCTCAGAATCATGGGTATGGCATAGACAGCGAGTCTCTACCTCCAGGCTGGAGTCCTCTCTTCACCAACGCAAATGATGGAACTAATGAGGTCTGGATTTAACCTAAAAGGAATGCTTCACCCAAAACTATTTAAATTCCTCATCCTTATGTCGTTTCAAACCTGTTTAACCTTCTCTCTTCCACGGAGCATGAGTGAAAATGTGAATTTTTCCATATAATGAAAGTAAAGGGGAGTCTTTCTGTCAGACTCAAAAGTGTTGTCATTGTTGGATGATCTATCACTTTAACTGTGACTGACTGTGGAAAAATTAATTAAAAGTGCCTGTAAGGTTTTTTAGTGATGCATTTCACTTCTGTGGTTGATCTCCTTTAAAGTAACACATCCTTACTGGTTTGACTACTATAGTGTCTGTCTTTATTGATAATTAACTCTTATAGAAAGAATTCATATTTGTAAAAACCTTTCGTTTTGCTTTTAGACGAATCTAGGTTAACTTCGAACACTGTTTTCTCTTCTACTCTTCCAGGGCATTATGCATAATACCAAGCCAGTGTTCACAGCGCAGTTTCACCCTGAGGCCAAGGGAGGACCCACAGACACAGAGGTACCGCAGCACTGTCAGAGGATTGTGAAGAGTCTGATCTTTTTGTTTTTCATGGCTGAATGTCCTCTCTTGATCATGTTGTGTTGAATCCTCCATAGGGATTCATACATGACTGCCCTACACAGCGGGGTGCTGATTATTTCATTAAAAACCAGCCAGTGTACTTAAACACTTTCTTCAATTATCTTTTATAGTTCCTGTTTGATGCTTTCATCTCTCTGATAAGGAAGGGGAAGGAGGGGAGCATCGCATCTGTGATGCCAAAGAAACCTGCTGTTCCTCAGAGAATCCAGGTGGGGGAGACAAACTACATAAGTTGGAAGTCCTCTCTGCTGTCACGTTGTGTTGAGTACAGTACAGAAACAGACACTTGTTTGTTGTCCTTGTTTTATCCAGGTATCCAAAGTGCTGGTGCTGGGGTCTGGAGGCCTGTCCATTGGTCAGGCTGGAGAGTTTGACTATTCAGGATCCCAGGCTGTCAAAGCAATGAAGGTGAGCTGTTTTGTTTATTTTGTGGGTTCTACCTTTTTGCATTGACTTAGTTCAGTCCTTCTCAGACCTTTCAGGCCAAGTACCAAGTCAGACCATCCAAGTACCACCTTTTCACAGTCATGCTGCCCCTGCTTTTATAAGCATTTATAAAAGCAAATAGAGTCTTTTTGATATTGTTTAGGCCTTAGAATAATTTTTTGAAGGTTCAAGATTGTGTATGTAAGTTAGTGCTTGTTTGTTGTCAATTGACTAAACATAGATGTGTTCACCAGCAAAAATGTTTTGTGGTAAATCTGGTTGACCAAGGAAGTATTGCTGGTAAAGCTGGTTGGGACATTAGCACACCATCATCCAAAACGACAATCTTAAAGGAGAACTCCGGTCAATTTTAACATTGAGCTAATTGTTTTGTAAATTTGGAGTGCTGTCAGTACAGAGAACAACGACAAAAATCGGTGTTGCCTACACCGTGTTATCCTCTTTTTAAAATTTGCACCCTGTTGACTTCAATGGGGCAAGTTTTAAACCTGCTTTTAGCCTCTTAACATCCTTGATGTGTCATTACAAGTGCACAGCTAATGTGAGTGATTCCTTCAGAGTGATCACGGGTGAATCTGACTGTAGTAGATGTGAAAGATATGAATAAAAATGATGCTAATTCAGCCAGCGCACATACCTGTATTTACTTCCTGTTTTCGGTCGAAGTCCACAGTAGTCGATTGTCGAGCACCGTCATCGGCTGACAGCTGACAGTCTGAGTCTCCACTGTTGCTTAGTTACCTATGATGACGCGTGTGAACTCGACAATCGACTACTGTGGACTTCGACCGAAAACAGGAAGTAAATACAGGTATGTGCGCTGGCTGAATTAACATCACTTTTATTCATATCTTTCACATCTACTGCAGTCAGATTCACCCGTGATCAATCACATGGGCTGGGCACTTGTAATGACACATCAAGGATGTTAAGAGGCTAAAAGCAGGTTTAAAACTTGCCCCATTGAAGTCAACAGGGTGCAAATTTTAAAAAGAGGATAACACGGTGTAGGCAACACCGAATTTTGTCGTTGTTCTCTGTACTGACAGCACTCCAAATTTACAAAAAAATGAGCTCAATGTTAAAATTGACCGGAGTTCTCCTTTAAGGGCTGTTAGTAACACATAATGCCATGCTTTGATTAATTAAAATCTTTAAATTTTAAAATCTCATATCACATGTTAGTGTTATTTTAGTATTATTTATATACTATTCTAATACTTAGCGATTTTTTTAATTAGCTTTTATTTTTATTTTTGATTTTTTTGATTTTTTTTCTATTTTATTTTTAGTTTCAGTTTGGGCAATTTTGTGCTTTTTAGTTTCAGTTTGAGTAATATGCTTTTGTCATATATTTTATTAGACTTGTTTAATCGTTCTATTTAATAAATGTATTTGTATTTGTTTTAGTAATTTTAGTACTTCAACTTAAAATGATTTCAGTTAGATGCCAAGGCAACAATACATTTTTTGTAATATTTTACAATACATATATTGTAACATATATTTGTAACAATACATATATAGTAATATTTTAATTCATATTTAATTTCAATAACAGAATATAATTTTTAATCATGTTAGTTTTAGCACGTGTGTGTCTAGGATTGTAAATATTAATAATAAAAATAATAAATGAATTCTATGCTTTTTATTAAAGAGTTGTACATTTCCAGAGTACCACAGTTTGAGAACCACTGACCTAGTTGAAACAACAGTACAGGTGTTCTTTCTCACAGCAGTGCTTCTTGTTTCTGTCTACAGGAGGAAAACTTGCAAACAGTTTTGATTAACCCCAACATTGCCTCTGTACAAACTAACGAGGTTGGCACCAAGCAGGCAGACACTGTGTACTTCCTGCCCGTCACTCCTCAATTTGTGTCAGAGGTGATCAGAGCAGAGCGACCCGACGGCATCCTGCTCTCCATGGGTGGACAGACGGCTCTCAACTGCGGTGAGCAATCAGCATTACACTTTACCGAATTTAACAGGACTGAAAGGATTGATTGATGGTACATTATGTTCCTGTCCATGGTCCCAGGTGTGGAGCTCTTTCAGAGTGGCGTCCTGCAGAAGTATGGAGTGCAGGTTTTGGGCACATCTGTAGAGTCCATCATGGCCACTGAGGATCGGCAACTCTTTTCAGATAAACTAATGGAGATCAATGAAAAGATTGCTCCCAGTATTGCTGTTAAAACGGTGAGATGGAAAATGTGGTACTGCTCAAAGTTGTGATGCTGTCTTATTTGAGGTTTCAGAGAAACTTTTCAAAGTAAATGCTACAGTTGGACACTGTTTGAGTAGATATTTGTCTGTGATTATGATTCTTTTTGTCTGGAAGGTGGCAGATGCCTTGAAGGCAGCAGAGGAGATTGGCTACCCAGTCATGCTGAGATCAGCTTATGCCCTGGGTGGCCTGGGTTCAGGCCTGTGTGCTAATAGAGAGAAGCTAGAGGACACCGCTCGCAAGGTAAGCACTGTAAAACATCACACAACATGATGTTAATTATTTCTATTCATGTTGATGCTCTGAATTTAAATATTATCTGCTTTATGGTCAATTATAGAGTAAAAATTGCTTAATGTTTGCTCCTGAACAGAGAGATTTTTTTAAAGATTGTTTCATGTTTGATTTAAGAGGTCATGTTGTACGTTTTTCTTTTCTTTTAGTTTTCCCCCCAGTGTCCACTAATAATGTTTTTTTTTTGTGCCAAATATTTTTTAATTAATAATAATAATTAATGATAATTTTTTGATGATTTCTCCTATTTAAATATGTTTCTAACTTATATGTCTGCTTTGGGTTTGCTGTCAGGTCCAATATATTTTTCAAATGCTTCATGTATCATTAAACCTACATTTTTGCAGCTTAGGGTCTTAATAAATAGCCTTTTTTACTGGGTATGAAGCATGAGCTCTGAAAGTTACGGTATGTGTTCATAGTAAACTCTTTTATCTCAAGAAGATCAAGGAAATTTTGATTCCCTATGATATGGACGCTTTCTAGATGGTTTGGCATGATGAAAGTGGGTTAAGTCCTTTCACTCTTTAACTCTGTTCTGTTACAGGCCCTGGCCATGAGCAGGCAGATCCTGGTGGAAAAGTCCCTGCTGGGCTGGAAGGAAGTGGAATATGAGGTGGTGAGAGATGTCGCTGATAACTGTGTCACTGTCTGCAATATGGAGAACTTTGACCCTCTGGGCATCCACACAGGTACCACATGTAGAATAAAATCTTTTATGCATACGTGTCAGTGATGAGACACACATTTTTTATTAAAAAAAGTAGTTTTGCATAATTTTTTATTATTTTATATATATTATATATATACAATATATATAAATATATATTTATATATATAAAATATATATTTAAAATTGATATATTTATATATATATAAAATATTATTTATACTTTTTAATTTATATATTAGAAATATTTCAATAATGCGTGTTTTAATAGAATAATATAGGCTAGTTTAGGCTTTCAAATTGGTCAAACACCTATGATATTGGTAATTAAAAAAAATACGAAATATGTAAAGAATTAATTATTTTCTTTAATCAATATTTTCAAAACTTAAATGTATTCTGGGTGTAAGGAAAATGTTTTATTACTTTTTACCTCAATGGTTGCAAACTGTTTTTGAGAATGAAAATGACTGGATGAATGATTGGAAATTTAATTGAAGATTACATTTTTTATAAATGGTAGTCACATGCATGTTGAACTAGATTTTAAAAACACTTTTTCTCCTCATAGTCTTGTACGTCCTTTTTTGTCATTGACCCCAGCATACACACGTCCATATTCATAAACCTTAAAGACATTTTAATTTAAACACCAGTCACATCATATGCATTGAAAATCCTCAAGCGCTTCAGTTAATAGCCCTTTCTGGTCATCTCAAAGGTGACTCCATTGTGGTTGCACCCAGCCAGACTCTGTCCAATGAGGAGTACCACATGCTGAGAGAGACCGCTATTAAGGTGGTGCGTCATCTAGGCATTGTGGGAGAGTGTAATATCCAGTATGCCCTGAATCCGTCCTCTCTGGAGTACTGTATCATTGAGGTGAATGCCCGCCTCTCCAGAAGCTCAGCACTGGCGTCCAAAGCTACAGGGTGAGATCTGCACACCAAAGAATTATTTAATAATACATCCATATTTTTAAAGTATATAAGCATAAATGCTGCTTTATGGGTAGCCACCGTAAAGCCACAGTTAGTTACCGTATGTCTTTAGGCACCTCACTGTGTTGTATTTGAGTTTATTTAATGCGGTATGGTACGGATTTAAGAGTGTAAATTGCTTTGGCTTGGTTCAAATTTACCTGAGAAACAGACGTTTCCCTGTGATCAACTGAAGGTGTCAGTTTCACACTGTCTTTAGTTTTGAGTTTTTTTGTCACCAAAATATTGAGAACTGACTGCAGCCAAAGTTCTATGTATGTTGAGAGCCAGACTCTAAAAAACACCCACCCACCACTCTGTCTGTTCAGTGTGAAATGAATCTATATATTTTGAAAGCATTGATGCCACAATTGTGTGGAATAAACTGAACAGATTTTGTTGTCTTATAAAAAGATTAGTGTGAAGAGGCAAAAATAGTTTTAATACCATGTGGGGCTATTATTATTATTTTCCTTTCTTCGGAAAATCATTATGGAGGGAATTTTGGAAAGCATTGTTATTTAAATCATGTTAAGGTCTAGGTTTATTAATATTTTTTAAATTCCAATAGGAAAAAAGTAAGATAATTGAGAAGTAAGATAATTGATGTTATATATGGATATCACAGCTTAAATAGTTTGATCATTGGCAGTTTTACAGACTTTGCTATATTGACAAATCTGGACATGGTTTGGGACACTGCTGAGATTTTTTTGAAATGCTAGAGGAGACACATGTGAAATTACTGGGGTCTCATTCACAATTTGCTCTCTGCAAAATATCATTGCTGTTTAGGAGAAACGACTGAGATCTTAAAAGATGTAATTTTAGAGTATGATGAACTTTAAATAATTATAAGTTACTATTGTTCTATTATTGTAGATAATGTTATCCATTATATGACATGGCGGCTTTCTGACCCTTTCTCATTAGGTACCCACTAGCATTTGTAGCTGCTAAACTAGCTCTGGGCATTCCTCTGCCGGACATAAAGAATGCAGTATCGGAGCAGACCACGGCCTGTTTTGAGCCCAGTTTGGATTACATTGTCACCAAAATCCCTCGCTGGGATCTGGACCGCTTCCAAGGGATGTCTCGGGAGATCGGCAGTGCCATGAAGAGTGTTGGAGAGGTGCAGCAGTTGTCATGGCAATCGAATACTGCTGCTTTCTAGCACAGATTAAAACTAATCCAAGACCGAATTAGTATTTTAATTCTTTATTGCCAATTTTCTTTAAATCCGTATCACAGTTAATTCAGTGCTGTTGATTTACAGAAATAAGCAAAAAAGGCTCCCGTCTCCATTCTTTCCTCTTATTTCCTCCCCTCACAGGTCATGGCAGTTGGCCGAACCTTCGAGGAGAGCATCCAGAAGGCTTTGCGAATGTGCCACCCCTCAGTGGACGGCTTTGTACCACGTCTGCCTCTGAAAAGAGCATGGGCAGAGCAGCACGACACGCAGCGAGAGTTTTCCATGCCTTCAAGTACTCGTATCTTCTCCCTCGCCCAGGTTTGTGACTCAGAGCATTAAGCGATGTGCATTACAGTCTAGATGATAGATTCTGATTGTGCTCAACTCAATATGACAGCCATGTTTAACTTAGACTAATGATTTATGAGCGAATAAGACAACAGTTTTTACATCAGTCCTAAATCTTTGTGTCCAGGTTATACCATTATACCGTTTGGGGCTAGTAAGTTTTTTTTTTATCCAGCAAAGAATGCATTTAATTGAAAATATACTAATTAATACATTTATTTTTTTAAATAAAATCACATATAAAAAAGTTATTTTAAATTGTAATATTTGACTATATTACTGTTATTTACTGTTTTTTCTATTAAATCTAATCAAATTGGTGAGACTTCTTTCAAAAACATTACAAAATCTTCCCAACTCCAAACTTTTGAATGGTAGTGTATATGATTTAACAATTTTATAATCAATTATGTGTCATGTTTCAGCTAAGATTATTGAATAAAAAATTATTAAATTGTATTGTACTTTTGAAACCGATGTTAAAGTTAACTATAATATATTTATCAGACAAAGAAAATGGCAAAACTACCATAGGAAATTGAAATGTAAAAGTGTGTAAATGTGTAAAAGTTAGGGTAGTTATATATTTCCATAGGTTATTTAACTAAACCTTAGTTTGAAAGAATTATTATACAGAATCCTTGACTGTGATTGGTCAGTCACCTCATTATGTGGTCATTTATTTTTGTATGATGTCCATTAATATGTGTAATTGACCTATTGTCGCTTGCCACCAATTTCCTAGTTTCTTGTCGCTCTCGTTGATCTCTTTCTTCTCCTTTTCCTGTTTCAGTTCAAATCAATGTTTTGTGCCTGTTTATTACCTTGTTTTGTAGCTGTGCAGTACTAGGGTAATGTAGTACTGTAGTCAGCCGGTCATTATTGCAAAATAAACCCCTTTAGGATGATACAAAACTGCTCTGTATCAAATGGACGTTCATTAAAAAGGAAAATTACCTGGCTGCCTAAAGAGAAACCAACCAACTTCTCATCAAAAAACATGTTATGTGAGTGTCAAATGAACGCATCGATGCTGGCAGATTTATTAAGGAATAATAGGCCAAATCCTGTCAAGACACAAGTCATCAATAACTCTCAAGGTTGGTCTCGCTTTTGTGGCACTAGAGTTTGATGTTAGTCTCCAGGCACATAATTTCATTCAGAGCAGGTTATGCCTCCTATTAAGCAGACAGGCTATTAAGTGCTGTGTCCTGATTGGCCAGGACCCCCATCCCAATCACAGCGCTACGGCAACAGCGAGTTACAGCTCATTGGGCTCTGCTCTGTATTCAAGGGACACTGCAGGCTAACAGCCAACAATCAAGAGCCATTATTTCTCATTTAACAATGACCCAACAATTTCTTGTAGATCGCCATCATTTATTAGAAAAGCCTGTTTATGTTCATGGCATTTATAGTATCGTCTGCTGATTTTAGACATTATGTTGATTGTTTTGTTTCTCAAGGCCTTGCACAGTGGTGTGACCGTTGATCAGATCCATGACCTCACTGCTATAGACAAATGGTTCCTGCACAAACTGAGGCACATCACTGAGATGGAGCAGCACCTGGGTCAGTATAACAGGTGAGAGAGATTAACAGTCACATTCGGACGCTCATAACTGATATTAATCTAATAAAAAATAGATCTATCTGTCATCTATCTATAAATTGACAATTTAATTTTTAGCACCTTTTATTTTAATTATTTTATTAATTTTTGTTTTTAAATTGTGACATTATATAACAGATAAATTATTAACTAATTTCACAACATATTCTGGAATGCAAAAAAGTAATTTTCATTAGTGTGTTAATTACTGGAATTATACAACACTCATACTCACTAACTTTATTAGGTACACCTTCTGGACTCCCTTTTGCCTTCAGAACTGCCTTAATTCTTGTGGCATAAATTCAACAAGGTGCTGGAAACAATCTTTTAGAGATTTTGGTCCATATCGACATGATAGTTGCATTGCATCCGATCACGCAGTTGCTGCTGATTTGTCGGCTGCACATGATGCGAATCTCCCATTCCACCACATCCCAAAGGTTCTCTATTGGATTGGGATCTGGTGACTGTGGATGACATTTGAGTATAGTGAACTCATTGCCATGTTCAAGAAACCAGTTTAAGATGATTTGAGCTTTGTGACATGGTGCGTGTTATCCAGATGGAAGTAGCCATCAGAAGAAAGGTACACTGTGGTCATAAAGGGATGGACATGATCAGTAATAATACTCAGGTTGGCTGTGGTGTTTAAACGATGCATAATTGGTACTTAGGGGCCCAAAGTGTGCCAAGAAAATTTCCCCACACCATTACACTACCAGCCTAAACCACTGATACAAAGCAGGATGGATCCATGCTTTCATGTTGTTTTCACCACATTCCGACCCAACTATCTAAATCCAGATTATTCAGACCAGGCAACATTTCTTCAATCTTCTATTGTCCAATTTTGGTGAGCCCATGTGAGTTGTAGCCTCAGTTTCCTGTTCTTAGCTGACAGGAGTGGCACCCGGTGTGATCTTCTGCTGCTGTAGCCTGTCTGCCTCTGTTCAACGTGTTGCATTCAGAGATGCTCTTCTGCGGACCTTAGTTGTAATGTGTGGTTATTTTAGTTACTGATGCCTTTCTATCAGCTCAAACCAGTCTGGTCATTCTCCTGTGACCTCTGGCATCAACACGGCATTTTTGCCCACAGACCTGCCACTCACTGGATATTTTCTTCTTTTCATACAATTCTCTGTAAACCCCAGAGATGGTTTCAGCAGTTTCAAAAATACTCAGACCATCCCGTCTGGCACCAACAACCATGCCACGTTCAAAGTCACTTAAATCACTTTTCTTCCATAGTTTGAACTTCAGTAGATAGTCTTGACCATGTCTACATCCCTAAATTCATTGATTTGCTGCCATCTGATTGGCTGATTAAATATTTGTGTTAAACAGCAGTTGAATAGGTGAACCTAATAAAGTGGCCATTGTGTGTATATTATTTATGTAGTATGTGATATAATTTATTAAAGTAATGAGAATCTAATGAGAATTACAAAAATAAAACTGTTGGATGCATTATGAGAATTTGTAAGGAAAAATAGGCTTAACTGTGATAAAAAAAAGAAAAAAAAAGAATGGCACAATGTAAAACATCTTAATGGTCTTATTCTGTCGTATTCTAATAATTCACTTACACTTACTCAGAAGATGGCTAATAAAATAACCAACATCTCATTTTATTAGATACACAAATCTGGTAAAACCTTGCTTATGGTTCTTCGTAATACAGTACATTGCTCAAGAATAGCAGCATCTTGAGTTATAGCCACATTTCCTTGAGCACGAACTGTAGTTAAGCACTTAAAGATCAAAAATCATTTCAGGTGAGCGCTGACCTCTTTAAGCGCAGTATGAAGTAAAGTCTCACATATTGTGCGTGGGATAGTGAGGATTGGTTGTCTCTTTCCATTGCGACGCTACCGTCTCACACTCCTGCTGTCCCATGCTGGTTTTAATGCTCTTTGCTTTGTTAATAAACCGAGATTTAAACCAGGACCAGTATATGCTCTACTATGCAATAGTAGCTCTAAAACATTTTTTAGCTATGTACTGTATACAGCAAGCCTTCAGTGCTGTATACATAGCTAAAAAATGTTTTAGAGCTACTATTCTTCACATTAAGATCAAAAAGTGCAACAGATGTTTTGATTATCTGAATTGCAGAGCTTATGAAACATGAATGTTAAGAAAGAAAAATCTGCAAGTTTTGATTCCATTTCCCTTTGATCTTTGTTCAAACGTTGTATTGATTTAAAAATAAGCATCTTTAGCAAGATTTTTTTTGGGGGGAGATTTTCTTTCCTTCCATGTACACTGTAGCTTGAACTCTCTGATGATCAAAGGTCTACGGTTTGCTATTTATCCGAAAAACATTTTCCCTTTAATGATTTTGCTTATATTTACCAAAATATATTTAAAAACCAGCTCAGAAAACGCTATGTAACCAAGCAGTACAGAGCAACATTAAATAGTTAACATTCTGAAAACTTTGTGTCAGCGCATTTGTGTCATGTTGAGTTTCTTAATGCTGTTTGCACCCTCAGCGCCACAGTGCCAAGAGATCTACTTCTGAGGGCAAAGAGGGATGGTTTCTCAGACCGACAGGTTGGCCAGGCTCTGGACATCTCAGAGGGAGAAGCTCGGGCGCTGAGGCTCAACCACAACATCCGACCTTGGGTCAAACAGGTTTGAGCCTATTGGCAGAAATATCTTTTTATTATTGAGATCCAGTGGTTATGATAAACCTGGCTTCATGATAAATGGCTTTTGTGCTCACTTTCAGATTGATACACTGGCTGCTGAATACCCCGCAGCCACCAACTACTTATATTGCACTTACCATGGTCAGGTAAACCAGTCTGTCCAACTTTTATGTAGGGTCTTTTATTGAAGTGCCAGGAAATATTTTGTCTAGGCTTCTCCACAGTAGCATAATTTTTTTTAAGGATTTTAGTTCACAAAGGAAACATTATATAACAATTTCTTTGTCCCTTTCAACAGGAGCATGACTTGGATTTTAAGGATCATGGTATCATGATTGTGGGTTGTGGTCCATATCACATTGGTGAGCTCTATTCCTTTTTACCTAATCATCCTTTGATTTTTTTTGTTTTCACTTTACACCAATCCATTCATGTATTGTCTTCATTAGTTTTAATGAGCAATTAGTGCAAAAGTGGGTCAGGGCAGTGTTTCGCTCTACTGCCCCATAGGCAGCAGTGTGGAGTTTGACTGGTGTGCTGTGTCAAGCATGCGTGCCCTCAGACAGATGGGCAAGCGTACAGTGGTGGTGAACCATAACCCGGAGACGGTCAGTACGGACTTTGATGAGTGTGACCGTCTGTACTTTGAGGAGTTAACCCTGGAGCGCATCCTGGACATCACACAGCAGGAGGTGAGAGGTCAAAGTTCAGTCCGTGCATCTGGTGCATTTGGGTAACTGAAAGGTATTATTCACTTTCATGTTTGACAAGGGCATTTGTTATGATATGGTCCGATTTCTGAAAATGCCATGCAAACATTTATTATAAAGTGTATAGGTGATCTAAAATCTGATTGGATGAGCCACGTTTAAAAAGCTTATAGGTGGGCTAAGTCAGTGTGTTCGATTATTATTACTAATAAATGTAGTTAATTTAAAATGTGCCGTTAATCATTGTGGTTGTTGGCATTTTATAAAAAAACATGTAGAAAAGGAAACTTAAAACATTTGTGCTAGCTTGCACTGCTTGACAAAGCTCTGTTTAAGAAAGGTTCATGGTTAAACCTCCATTGTGTGGTTTGAGTACTTTAAAATCTATTTTTCATATAGGGATATTAGATAGATTGGTTGGATTTGTTTGGGGATATACATGTATTTGATTGAACGGAATGGGAAAACGATAAAAAAAAGTCAGAACGGACTGAAAAACTGTGCCGAGTTTGGTGCGGGGCTATTTTATTATTATTTATATACTATTATAGTATTGATTAATATTTTGAATTGGCTTTTATTTTTATTTTATTTCAGTTTAAGTTTTAGTAATTTTAGTATGTGCTTTTATCATTTGTATTAGTTTTTTTTATATATTTCTAAGTATTTCTAATTATTGTTTTCTCAGTAGTTCTAGTACTTTTCAGTTTATTTCAGTTAATGGCTCTGTCCCAAATGACACACTTCATGTCCACTTTTAGTCTTGTGGACTTACAATGGCACAAGACCGAAAGTACCCATGAAGTGTGTCATTTGGGACAGAGCCATTAACTGAAATAAATAAGTTTTTCATCATTTTATTTCAGCTTTATTTCAGTTCTGAAAACATTTTTTAATAGTACAAGTTTTAGTTAAACATAACAACACTGGTTTGGTGGACATAGCAATTGCATATCTTTTGACATTATTGTGGAAAAAATACTGTAAAATGCTTTACAGACATTTTTAAGCTTACTATGAAGCAAATTCATTCATATTATACTTAACCTGTTTTTGTTCACCATCCTTATATCCCAAAAAAAGAAGTCTGATATCTTGTTATCAAGTTGTATGCTACCATCTTCAAACTGTGGGAATAGATTTTCTTCCATTTTGTTCCCTGCCTTATAAGAAAGAACCTGCTTAATACAATGTTTCAAACTCATCTGTTATCTTGTGCCTGAAAGTATATACGAGTAAATGTGTTACTTTATCCCCATTATGCTTGCTGTGGAAAAAGTAGCAATGTCTTCTATAAAAAACGGCAACAGACTGTCTGTAGAGTGCGAGCAATTCCTCATTTTCTTCTTTGATGTGTAGCAATGTGTGACCGTAGACAAGAGCCGACTGGGCCAATGGTCTTAATATGAATATCACAGCAAGACTAACACCACAGTGCACAGCTTATGCACAGTGTGCTATACAAACAAGATCATGTGTTTCCAGTGCATGTGAATTTTTTAATGCTTGGGCTGGTATTTTAAAGTGTCATCACATTTCGAAAAAGAGATGATGCAATGATGGCCCATGTTTTCAGCTGCATTGGTTCTTGAAATTGTTTTTTCCATTCATTTTCTCCATTTCAAAAAGAATCACAAACATACAGCATTTGATTCTAAGCAAAATTTTTTTTTAAAAAAACTGACAAATAGACACGTTATGTTCAGAATATCATTTCACCATACAATTCCTGCAGTAAATACTAGTATGATTCAGAAATACAATTTGATAGATAATAGTGTTAATAACATTAATACAAATGCAACTATTGACTTTCGAGGATTTTAAGGGCTGCATGATATTGAAGAAAAATGTGAGAAATAAATTGTAATTGTGTGTGTGTATCTATATAAATATACGATCACATGTACTCAGTGAGTATGGGATGGCAGTGCTGAGTGTGCATTCTACAAGATAAGGCATTTATCAGACGTTTAGGCTCTGTTGTGCAACGAATTCTCCGCCATCGTCACATGATCAGTGAACTGTGATTCGTGCTGCACTGTGTGCGACTGCAACTCGTGCTGGATGAGCAAAGCAGAGGTTTACAATAGTTTAAAATGATTTTTATTTTTATAAAAACAGCAAAACGACAGACAGTGGAGGCGGTGCCGCGGTGGGCACTTTAATCCAATGTGAATGTAGTGGTGGAATATTCTATGCTAATTTCACCCTCAGGCTCCGTAATGGCGATATCGTGAGACATCTTTTCACTTGATGAGAAATCATCACAGGCCCTTTCACACCTACCTTGTTTGGTCCAGGTTTTCAGACTTTTCAGTTTGATGCGAATCAAAATTATAGGTGTGAAACCTCCCCCAGACCACGGTCCGGACCAAACAAACGAAATTTGGTCCGACGAAAAGAGGTAGTTTTGGTCCGGATAAAACTGAACAAAGGTTTGGTTCGTTTATAGTGTGAAAGCATTTACTGTATTGTTCGGACTTGCAGATCATTTACAGGAAGTTTCGGTGGTTCCCGTGTAGCCTAAACAACTGAAGAAGAATATTTATGTGCAGATCTGTCAGTCCTGGATGAGATGCCCCTAGGGACATTATTCAGAATTAGCATGCATATACATGTACTTTTCCTCTCACATACACATATGAAACCAAATTCATTCACATACTATAATGAAATGCTCACACACATACAAGTGAAATGCTTTTACAAACACAACTGAAACGCTCTCATACATACAACTGAAAATATTACGCTCACACACACACAACTGAAATGCTCTCATACATACAACTGAAAATATTATGCTCACACACACAACTGAAATGCTCACACACATACAAGTGAAATGTTTTTACAAACACAACTGAAGCGCTCTCATACATACAACTGAAAATATTACGCTCACACGCACAACTAAAATGCTCACATACAAGTGAAATGCTTTTACAAACACAACTGAAACGCTCTCACTCACACAACTGAAATGCTCTCACACACACAAATGAAAAGCATTTCAGTTGTGTGTGTGAGAGCATTTCAGTTGAAACGGAAGGTGGTTAAAGTCTCCAGTCCAGTTGGTGGCACTAGTGCACCTCAAGACGAAGAACTAGAAGCTGTTGAAAGAAAGTATAGTAAACTAGCGCAAGTTGGCAATAAATTCATAGATTCGAACTTCCCGGGTCAATAACTCGTTGTTACTACACAAATAACACCTCTTTTTAATGGTAGTAATGTAGACAAGCAGCTACAACCTAATTTTCCTCAAAATGAGCTTTCCATCGCAGTGGACAAAACACATTGAACTCTATGCGCAGGCGGCATGTTATTTGTGTAGTAACAGCGTTTAGCTCACGAGTTATTGACCCGGGAAGTTCAAATCTGTGAATTTATTGCCAACTTGCGCTAGTTTACTATGCTTTCTTTCAACAGCTTCTAGTTCTTCGTCTTGAGGTGCACTAGTGCCACCAACTGGACTGGAGACTTTAACCACCTTCCGTTTCAACTGAAATGTGCTTCCGTTTCAACTGAAATGCTCTCACACACACAACTGAAATGCTTGCATACAACATACTGAAATGCTTTTCAGTTGTGTGAGTGAGAGCGTTTCAGTTGTGTTTGTAAAAGCATTTCACTTGTATGTGTGTGAGCATTTCAGTTGTGTGTGTGTGAGTGTTTCAGTTGTGTGTGTGAGCATAATATTTTCAGTTGTATGTATGAGAACGTTTCAGTTGTGTTTGTAAAAGCATTTCACTTGTATGTGTGTGAGCATTTCATTATAGTATGTGAATGAATTTGGTTTCATATGTGTATGTGAGAGGAAAAGTACATGTATATGCATGGTAATTCTGAATAATGTCCCTAGGGGCACCTCATAGTCCTGCCCACAGCATTTCTTCCAGCTGATACACACACACACACACACACACACACACACACACACACACACACACACACACACACACACACACACACACGTCCTGTCGGCGACGGTAAAATGTTCGCACAACGAGGCCGTTCATTTGGCGAATTTGAACTAGCCTCCAGTATAGTTGGTGCTGCTGGGAGTAATGCCATAATAATAAAAGTATAGTGGCAACGATATGCGCCTGTTCTGTTCATTCAATCTTGTCAAAGTTACCCGCCAAATTGACAACATGTTGACGTCAGTAGCATGTCCGTATACAAACCAATCAATGTCAAGATGCAGCCTATGTAAAGTTCTTTAGTGCACTCACATAATTGCAATGTGAAACCAAACCAAAACTAACTGAATGTATACAATGTATCAAAACATGAACTTTGATTCGGACCTTGGTGCGGACTTTCATATATATATATATATATATAGCAAACTTACCTCCGTTCATTGACACTTTAACAGCATCCCTCCACCACCCCATCTCCTCACTTCTAGTCCTAACTACTCTTACAACAACGGGGGGGAATACTCTGGGTTCAGGCTAAATTCCAAGCCCAGAGCCCCTTCCCCAGACAGCACGCCAAATACGCATAATCTTTACTCTGTTTAATATGATGTAAGTGTGAACTTGTGAAATTGTTTCTTGTTATTTTGGAGCCTTGGGCTGACTCTTCTTCTCACACTAGTTTGCTATGAGAACATAAATCTAGTCTCTGCTGTCTGCGTTGACCTAAAACTTTTATCTTTTCTAAACTTTTTAAAGTATAAATATTTCTGTTGCTATTATTCATATTATGATTTATTTGCGATATTTCAATCTTGCAGCCCTACTGTTATAAGTTTCTATTATATATACAGATTTGTCTGAAGACTGACTTATGTAATTTGCAAAGTTTTATGGGAATGGAATTTCTCTCCCCACAGTAACAAACTTCTGTGATTGTTCAAGAAGTTCTTCACCAGGAATTTGGTAATTAATTTTTTTTTAAAAAAAGAAGTTGAAATCACACTGATTAGTAGCTACTGAATCATATACCATCACTCAACAACTATACCATCATATACCATCACTTAACAACAAAGATTTTATTGCTGGAATGTTCTCTATGGAGAAAATTAATGCAGTGTTTATACATCTCTGGTCCTAGGTGCCATTATGTCAATAGACCAACCACGAAATGCCTCTGAGCATCTAAGTAGTTCTTGTTGAGCCCATTTCTATTCCCTTTTATAGAGAGAGAAAAACTCAAGTCTCCACTGATGATGCAAAATCTCTAACAGCCATTGACTTTTCCATTCAGACACATTATAAGCTAGTTAAAGTGATAGAAGCTTGGGTTGATCAAGTTTTTGTTGTTTTGCTCAGAGGTTGTAATAAATTCCCAGGTACTATGTAGCGGTTTATTACCATCACGTTAGCATGCTCTGAGAAACCTGGAGGGAAATGCGGAGCTGACATATGTATTGTAAAGTGGGCATACATGTGGTTGCCATGGGAATGCAACGAATAAGATTAGAGGGTATATGAAGAAGGTATAGCCTACCTTCTAATACCTTCTAACCTTCTAATAGAAGGTATCAGAGCGTAAAGTAATGCCATGTCATGTCCCAGGGTCAACTTCTGGGACCACAGCTCATCTCTGAAACAACAAGAGGGGAAGAGAGAAAACATCAGTGGATAGGAGTCTAGATTGAGTAATGCCTATAAAGATTGGAACAGAAAATCATTGTGAATTCATGCAAAGAATGAGCAATGATTATAGTAATTTCTGTCAGATCAGTGCTTTGGTTAAAACATTTTTTGCTTAAAACAAACGTTCTGTCATATTATGGGATGAACCATAAGCATCAGAATTTGTAGTCTTTGATCTTGGACAGATACAATATGTCATGTTAAATTGTAGAGTCAAAACTAATTGTAAAATGCACTTGACATTTAAAAATAAAAAACATTGGGCCTCATTCACTAACCGTGCATACACACACATTTGTCTGTGAATCTGCGTAAGAACGTTTTCACAAACAAATAATGATTCATCAATAACCTACGTTCTAAAATGTATTCTAAATTTGCAAAAAATTAAGGAACAACTGAAACCACTTGTACGCAAAAATCACATACCCTGGGTGGCATTATGAACTCATTTCAAATGAAATTTTATGTATACATATTTCATCTTAAATACATTTCATCAGCACTGCGAGTTTCCTCTGCATCAAGATGCAGATTTGCATATATACAGCTAGCTAATCAGAGGTCTGTATTAAGTTTTGAACATGGCACACTTGGCATTGATTGAGGATCTTGTTGCTGAGAGCACGTTTTTAGAGAGGGTCATGTTTGCTGAGAGCGGCGAAAGGAAAGGAATGTGCGGAAAGCCCTTATATGGACATGGTTTTGGTGTGTTTTATGCAAGTTACTAACCTCGGAAACGCATCGCTCATTAGAATACTCCAAATTCATTAATGTTCAAACGAGGTTAAGAACAAATCATTGTGTGTACGCGCATGTTATTAATTAGGTGGAAATTTTCCATCAGAAGTTCTCCTGTGAGTATAAATATAAATAATCCACGCAATTATTAGTGAATGAGGCCCATTATTTGAGCTGTAATGTTGTCTAAATAGTTATTTTTCATTATTATTGGTGGATTAGCATCTATGTGTTGCTATTCAAAAGTTTGGGGTTAGTAAGATATTTTGTGAACTGTAAAGTCCTTTACGTTGCTGCAACATAAATGCTTCTATGTACTGTATAAAATCATTCTGAAACAAAGCTGCACTGCACCGCTGTTTTCAACTGCAATAATAAAAATAAATGTTTCTTAAAATGACCATCAAAGCGGCATATTATAATGATTTCTTTTCTTGTGACATTGAAGACTGGGGTAACGGATTCTGAAAATTCAGCTTTGCATCTCAGGAATAAATAACAAATATTAAAAGACTTTCCATCCCTCCACAGGGCTGCACAGGCTGTATAGTATCTGTGGGTGGGCAGATCCCCAATAACCTGGCCATGCCCCTGCATCTGAACGGGGTGAAGATTCTGGGTACCAGCCCTCCTCAGATCGATCGTGCAGAAGAGAGATCTATATTCTCTTCCATACTGGATGATCTTGGTGTAGGCCAGGCCCCGTGGAGGGCTCTCAGCTCGCTGGTAAGGCCAGTTTTACTTGTTATCTGTTCTTAATTTCAAATGCATTTAATTGAACAACTGAATAATTATTTTGTGTGCCATAATCTTGATGATGCACATCATGTTCCAGTCTGGTAATTTAGGTCAGTTGAGCAATATGGATGTTATTTTGCAGTTATAGTGAACAACACCCGCTTTACTTATGCATTTTCTTGTTTAGTTAATCATTCATCCCAGGCTTTCAAGAAATCGCCCACCCGAGTGGCCGCACAGACGTCTTTCCAATATAGTTACATTTTCTAGACTTTTCACTTTTACAAATGCTGCATTCACTCCAAATACTCCAGAGGTGTCAGAGTGCTTTCAAACAGCAAACTTAAGAAGTGCTGAAACATGTTGACTGGAAGCCTGCTCGCTCGTCCGTTAGCTACACCCAGCCTTCTTGCCGCGGGCCATGGAAGCGAAGAGCTGAAGTCTGTGATGAAGGGGGAGAGAGAGAGAGAGAGGGCATTCTGCCCCATGGCACTGCCCACTAACCCTCCGTTGGTTTCCGTCTCACTGCTTAGGGTACATCTAGCATTTTAATGGTCTCACCGTTGTTGAAACAAGCTAGAAAGGCAGTAGAGATCAGCAGAATCTTTTGGGATTCTGTGGTTCACTCCGTGTGTTGTTTCTGGCTAGAAGAGCAGTGCTTAGGAAAGGTGAAGATAGAGGATACAGTTGCTTCCTTATGTCACACAGCATTTCCTGCTTAGTTAAAGATCTAGTTCACCAAAAATGAAATTTCGGTCAGCATTTAGTCATTGTTGTGTCGTTCCAAACCTTTACAGTTCTAGTTCAAATTTTATTGATTAAATACTTGAAATAAGGTCTGTGGTTAACACAAGCTCAATATATTTTCACGTTTTATTCTACAACCTAAAATATATCAGTAATACTTCACTCGTGATATTTTTAAGCGTTAATGTGTCTTGAAAAAGGCTGTTCGCTAACAAGTGGCTACTCACTACTCTGCTTTTATAGCCTCCTTTTGTTTATATTCACATTCTTGCAAACTATTTAAACTCAAAATGAGATTAAAAGAGACAAGAGTTGTCTGAAGCTTGGTGGTGACATTAAAATCTTATTTCGCTGTGTAGTTCGTTTATAGCCTATATTTAGCTTTTTACTTCTGTTGATTGCATTTAGGCTGATAAATGCTATAATGATAAAAGTTTTGTTCATTTATGGAAATTATCTAAATGAACTAAACATGTAATAATTAAACTTTTGTTGGTCACAGAGGTTTTGTTGGTTTATTTTCTGCAATAATTCAAAACCCAATGGAAAAATCCCATTGACTTTTTATCAAAGGAACCAGGGTGATGCAAACAGAAATATGTCATCTCTGCAACACTCTATAGCTTTATGTGATGTACAGACGGAAATTAAAGTGATTTTTTACTTGATCTACTCTTCTACTATAGATCTCAGTTGGAAACTTACATGTGCTCTCCTCTGGTTTATTGAAGATTAACATCCAAGTATCCATTTGTACAATATAAAGCAGGGTACCTCAAATCCAGCCCTGCAGGGCAACTGTCCTGCAGAGTTTAGCTCAAACCATGATGAACTACCTGCAATTTTCTAGTAACTCTAAAGACCGTGACTAGCTTGGCCCTTCAGGACTGGATTTGAGGAACCGTGATATAAAGCTTTACTGTGTGCATTTGTAGCTCTAGTTAGGCAGAATCTCATCCAATGCGATCTGCAAAAGATATAAACTTGCTAATAATGGTTTAGTCAGGTAGAGGGTTGTTTTATCTTAAAGTTTTTCAATGTGGAGTAGCCAGTTCACAAAGCATTAAAAGTACGGTGAATAGATGTGGTCAGCGGTAATTGTCTGGCCCTTTGCCCACAGCCTGGGACTCAAATGGAGAAAAGGGCAGAGGAACCCTGACCTCATCTAAAACACAGGCTATTTGATTCCATGCAGCTGATTGCAAAGGGATATCTAACTTTCTTTATTTTTCAGGAAGAGGCTGTTTCTTTTGCCAGTAATGTTGGCTACCCTTGCCTCCTGCGACCATCCTATGTTCTTAGGTGAGTACAAGGGGAACGATGAATTCAAGACACAAGCACAGTATGGACGATCCGTTTTGGAATGGATTTCCCATGTGATGCTTTTGTATATCTCTTTGGCAGAGCATTTTGGGTAAAGATTTTTTTCTCTTAAAGGAGTTTTTTTCTCTTAAAGCACCCAAAGTTTTGTCATTATTTACTCACCCTCATGTCGTTTCAAACCTGTATGATTTTCACTCTTCTGTATGATAAATATCTGTATGGCAAAAAGAACAAAATTTTAATCACATTTCACTAATAATCTTTCCCTCTAGTGATCTGTTAACTCAAACTACTGAGGTCAGATTGGTGAATGAATCATTCACTCTGATTTGCGAACCATTTCAACTGGTTTATGTGAAAAGAATCAGCTCAAAAGAGCGATTTGCTGATCCAGTTTTCAATTTCAGTGATTATATTTCTTTAATTAATAATACAACTACTAATAATAATACATATGTCCCTCTCATAAAGCTCTCAGATGGTCCCTTTTAGCCACTATAAATTGTCATTGTATGGAAAAGACCTGAGGGAATATTCTGAAATTCTTGCTTCACCCCCCAAAAATTAACAATTAAAAATAAATCACAGCATACATGTGACCTGTTGATTTGTCAAGAGCAGAGAAATTTCACTCCAATGTTTTCTCAATGACTGCCTGAAAAATACTGGATAAAATGCATTCACCCGCATTGTAAGAATCCAGATTGACAGGACTTGAACAGCTAATTTGCAATAATCAGACAGCAGGCATCTATTTTGAGTGCCTCGATGGAAAAATTACTTTCCTTTCAAATCGAGTCCGCTGTGCAGCAAGAAGGCACAAAGAAATAGCAGGTTATGTTGCCTTTTTACCATTACCCAGAACATGTCTCAATCATAAAAGCACTTTCATCAGTGGAGTTTCTATTTGTTCTCATTAGATGTTGCCTCAAATGTCATTGACTGTTTTGAGACCAGTTTAGAGTTTTTTCAGGGAACCACATCAGTCACAGAGACTCGCAGTGTGCCAAGTGTGAAGCTAATAGTTATCAGTGGAAGGTGTAGAGCACAAATTTCAGTCTGGTTTTCTTGTAACCAGATTCACAACATGAAACTGAAGCTGAATGAAAGTAAAGCGCTTTAGCACATCCATTCATCACTGTAAAATCTTTATATTGTTGTATGTAACCAAAAGCCACATACAGTAGAGTCTCTTGCAGTAACAGTGATTTGCTTTTAGTTTTCAAGAAATCCAACTGCCAAAAACAAGATTTTTTACTTATTTAAATTCGTTTGAATATTTATTGCTCCATGTGAATCCGTCACTGCTTAGCTGCTTGGTTGAGAGCTGTTTTTTGAGTCTTGCTCTGTGTTTCTGAGGTGCCAACTGTGGTTTGGCATCATTATATTGCCTAAACCCATGCCTCAGGCTCAGATTCTCTGGGACTGCAGCTCCGACACAGAACCTGACAGAAACACTGCCAGTTCATCTGGACCGTAGAGCGGTTCATACTGAAGAGAGACACTTAGGGCTGTCTCAGTATGTTTCCTTCTTGTCTCTCTGTGAATGTATTTTGAGATGTTAGTGAAACATATTGCTGACTTTTAATTAAATAGTGTGACAGTAAGCAGTGGTAACCTGTTTTAATATTTTTGTGGGATGCAACCAGAGTTCACAATTAACCATTCTTGCCAATAACAAGTTATTTGGGATAATTTACATGCCATAAATGACTAAATCTATGAAATCATTTGATATCACCTTAAACTGCAAAAGGCACCTATCGCCTTTAACATTAACATTGCAAAGAACAGCATTTATTTGAAATAGTTTTTTCACTCACTTTTGATCAATTTAATGCATCCATCCTGAATATATAGATAGTTAGACAGACAAACAGACAAGATATTTGGATCATCATCTCTTCAGATATGGATTGCTGTCACTGTTAGATGTCTGGCGACACCACACGTTAGCTGCAGGGCTTGTACCATTAAAATCACAGAAAACTGTCTTTTATTTCTTTCAATATGAAACGCATTCAGTGCTGATCGCTTCGAGGAGCAGCTGACCCAAATATATTTCTCTAGTTGGCTTTTTCTCTCTTTCTTTCTTCTTTTACACAACTCTACATACAGTATCTTCCTGTTAGGTTTGACTCTATAACCATATAATTATGTTTTTGTCTCATATTATTTCCTGATGGACTCATTTAAGTGTCACAGTGATGAATGATAAAAATCTTTCTCTCTTTTCAGTGGCTCAGCTATGAATGTTGTGTACGGTGCAGATGAGATGAAACGTTTCCTGGAGGAAGCCACACAGGTGTCACAGGTGAGGTCTGCACATTTAACCATTTGGCCCTGTCACAGCACAAATAACTTCATGTGAAGCGTGTTGATTTTGCCACATGAATCATGCAATGGCTCAGTCATGAATTATGTAATATGCATCCTTTTTTTAACCAATTATCACAAATGAATGATGCTCTTGAAATTATATTTCATCCTATGTAAAACACACTTTAGAAAAAGGTGCCTTAGAGAGTTTTTTTATTCTTTTAAAGGCAGACCAAGCACATTTCCATCAGCTCCAGTTTTCCTGTACCTCAGGGCCAGTACTGATTTTCATCTCCTGTTCCTGCTGCCCCTTACAGTTTTTCACTTAAGAGTGCAATAGTTTTCCTGAATCCAGCAAAACCGCTTTATCTTCGCTGCCATTCATTCCTGAGTGCATTAGCAAGGATTGCTATAGGCTATAGGATTTTTTTTTCACCATATCTTTTTTTTTGCTACCATCACTAACAAAATATGAAAATGATCAGTTTTATATGGTCATGAGCTAGTAAATTATCGAGATTGTAGCTACAGGATGAAGAGAACTATTTAAGTCAATTCTTTGCAATATTTACATAAAATCAATGATCTAGATGGACCTCTGCCAAAGATCAACAACAATTAACTTTGTCTGAATTGTGAGGCATAGCACATCACCTCATATCTTAAATTTAAATGCCACATCAATGGATGAATGAATTTTAGCATTGCCTCTTCTAATTCTAGCAATGTTGTAATCCATTTTGCCAAAAGAGAAAGGCTGTAAATTTGTACAAATGTGTATATTAGCTAAACGAGAAATTAAACTGCATTCACACTACCAGCGACTTTGTCACTGCATGTCGCCAGTGGCTGTGGCATTTTGTGAATGACATTCATGGATGTCACTCTGTGTTGTAGTCAAATCAGTTTTCTTGCCGCTACAAGCAAACATTTTGGAAGGAAAAATCTAAATGTGAATGGAATCTGTACATAAAATGCCTAATATTAAAGATGAACGAGAAACAGAGTGCTCTTTGCCATCGCGGCTATTTATCTGCAGCAAAAGGGCAAATGCCGGTTTATCTGGGCTCACAAAGCCATTCAGGCTCGGAGTCATTAATTATCATAAATTATAGGACAGTTGCAAACTGCTAAAATGAGCTAGTGCGCTCCACTGACTTCACTCCTATTGGTTGTCACTCCCGAAATTCGCTCTTCATTTGCATAAAGTTGAGATGTCACATCGCTGGACATGCCCAATCTGGTCGCCAACAGTCCCTGCCGCTCGTGTCGCTGGAAATTGCCAACTCTCCATTGAAATGAATGGGGTTGTGTCGCTTTGTCTCTGCTAGTGTGAACACAGGTTTAGTTATCTTTTCTTTGCTTGCTTTCTTTTTCACTGGCACATAGATGTCATCTAAGCTAACAGACGTGACTAAAAGCCACATAATTCCAAAAATGATTTCATGAGGTCTTTAACTTCACGGTCCTATAACGGAGCAGATCTATGAAATATAGATTTATAGAGTTGTGAACCCTTTTATCACTCTGGTAAAATAATGTGGCTGGATTGAGAAGGAATGAATAATTTTCTTAAGCACTCAATTAGCCTTAGTGTGCCTTACTACACACTGGCAAACTACAGCTACAGGTTTTATTTTACTATGCAAAAAGAAATTTTGTTTGTTCAATAATTTTTTTGTTTGACTGCCTGGCCAAAAAATTATGTCTGCACAATTTGGCAAGTTTTGCTACATACTGTACACGGCAAAGGTTCACCCTATTAATTACTTTATATGAACGTAACACCACACAGATCAACTTAAAGATGAAAGGCTGAAATTATCCATACACGTCTGTACATCAGCCACATTCAATGAAAATCTACCAGCCTAATAGCTTGTTTCACACCCCCACACAAATTATTATTCTCAAAGTCTTGTCTTGGAAAGCCACTCATACAGTATAACTAATGGAAATAACAAGATTGAAATATAGACAGGTCTTTCAGACATGTGCTTGGTTGAAGGGTTAAGTTCTGCACTGCAGAATGCTTATATTCACGTAAGTATCAAAATGACCCTGTGCTACATGAGACTCAGGTTGATGTGTCTGTAAGAGACGGTTAGCAGTTCTGGGAAGCACAAACACACTGTACTTGTCAATGTACAGCTTTAGCCTTGAACGACTTTTTGAATGAGCTTTTCAATACAGAGTTTTTTTGATGTCCTTTGTATTGTATTCTTAAAAGCCGTTTTCAGCAATGTTGTTATTTACTGCATTTTCTCTGAAAAAGGATCATCCTGTGGTCATCACCAAATTCATTTGTGGTGCCAGAGAAGTGGAGGTGGATGCAGTAGCCAGAATGGGCAAGGTGAGCGATTCTAGAATCATCCTGGTGTTTTAATTCTCCAACAGAAAATGGGTAAAATGAGTAAAATAAAATGATCAGGCATTAAATAGAAATCTATCTAAAAATTGAAAGCAGAATGTGGAACACTTGGTTTTGATTGAAAATGTCTCTCCGAATCAAAAGATCTACGTTGCAGTGGTTTAATTGTTCAGAGGTTGTGGAAAACTTTTTAGAATGTTGTTTAGAGAAGTTTTTTATCCCACACACCCACACTTAACAAAAACAAGACAACTAAAAATAAAATAAAATATGGCTATGGCAGCTTCTCTGTGGAATTTGTAACTTGTAAAATTCTTGTATCTTCTTACTCTATCAAGGCTTTATTTATTACCTCAATTATTGTGGTGAATCCTAAAATTAGGATTGTCACATGATGTGTATTTGGCATTTAAAGTGAGTATAATCTTAATTGTAGCCTGTTTTGGTTTAAATTGACATCAAAATGTGTTGTGACACAGTAATTGCGTTTAAGTCTTCTGATTGGCTGAACAAAGAATCTGCTGCTCACACTCAAACTGAAGCTATCCCAGGCCTGTGTGTGCTCAGTTATCAAATCTAAATCGCACACACACACAAACTTATTATGTGATTTGTAAAACGTCTTAACGCCTGTTGATATTTGTGATCAATGATCAATTTTAGTCCCACTGTCGTGACAAATTGGGTCTCGTTTAGGACTCGTTTAGGTTTTAGTAGCTGTTTTAATGCCTGATCAAAAGTTATCACAATATTTAGTTGTATAGCTATTCTGAGATGTTGTAGTTTGTAGCAGGATCAATTTTCTGTTCAAAATAAAAGCATGTGAATATATGTAGGGTAAGTGCAAATGAAGTGTATAAGTTAAGATAGTAGGTTAATCGGGTATCTCTATGCTATGTCAGTACATATTTTTTTTTTTTTATATTTCATAACCTATATCTTTGGTTATACCAGTACATAAAGCATATAATTTTAAATACATTAATGGCCATTATAATACAGTTCAAACTACATGTATCATAACTTGATTTGGTAGGAATTTAAGAAAATAAATTATGAGCCACAAGATGATCCATGATTTTCAAAAAAGCAAAACTAGATGCAAATAAATGATAGTTAATCAGCTGTTAAGTGTGGTTGTCATTACAGGTGCTGGCTCATGCTATCACAGAGCATGTGGAGGACGCAGGAGTGCACTCAGGAGACGCCACACTCATACTGCCCACCCAGACCATCAGCCAGGGAGCTCTGGAGAAGGTCCCAGCCTCATTTACATTCAACAAAGCTTTCTGTGTCCTTTCTGGTTAAGCTGGTTTGCACCTTGTTCAGACACATTTTTTTTTTTTTTTGCCTTTCCAACACATTTCAAAACATTTTTCACAAGCCTGATCCAAACCATCTTCATAGTGTAGTCATAGTGTACTTTAAAACATTGAATCTGCCACACTTTCCCACTTTTTCTCTGTGGCGATTTGGATACTGTCCTCATGAAAAACATAATGCTGAAACCTCCACTGCTAAAGTTTGCATTGTTACTATGACAATCAATGTGTGGTGGCAAAAACCACTGCAGTCCAAGCAGGAAAAATCAAACCTGTCTACAGTACATATAACTTGCCGTCTTGCTATCTAAACATATGCTGGTGTCATTCTTAATCTAAAGTTTCTTTCCCTCCAGAAAAGTGTGGTCTTGATTGCATTTTTCATGAGACACAGATGTGACTTTTCATTCTCCTTCAAGCTGAATCAAAGCCGACAGTCAAAAATAGTTTGTGTGTTTGTGAAATCCACAACTTAAAACACATCTGACAAAGCGTGTGTATTCCCAGTAAAGTTACAAACTGTCTCTCAGAGGGCCAGCAGTCAAAGTCTCGCTTTATCAGAGTTGATATTAAACTTTCTGTGCTTCCTAAAAGGTTTCAAGTTGTACATTTAATTGGTGAATTTTTGACAGGGCATTCATAACTCAGACTGTGACTGATGATTTCCGCCTGTGCATAAGCAAAGACTTTAAGTGAGGTATTACTTGTTTTTATTTATATATTTATAATATATATATAAATATATTTCTTATTTTAGGTGAAGACTGCTACACAGAAAATTGCTAAGACGTTTGAGATTTCAGGGCCATTTAACACTCAATTTTTGGTGAAAGGCAATGATGTTATGGTAAGTTATTGGTTCACAGTTCTTCATGAAAAATGTGACGATGACTTCAAAATATATGAATTTGAACATCAATTTTTCAGGGCCAGTGGACCAACAACATTTAGAAACATTTTTGATACAGAATTAACTATTTGTCATTTTTTTCTTCTTTATTTACTCTGTAAATTATATTTTTTATTGAATCATTAGGTCAGGAGGAAATGAATCATGCTAAGCTTTTGAGTTTGCATTCAACTTATTTGTAATTTGTTAAATATGGCTGCTGGTTACTCAGGACCATGTATTTCTGTCTCAGGTGATAGAGTGTAACCTGCGTGCCTCTCGATCCTTCCCTTTCGTCTCTAAAACTATTGGTGTGGACTTCATTGATGTGGCCACCAGGGTCATGGTGGGGGAGCCAGTGGACGAGTCTCATCTGCCCTCTCTAGAAAACCCAATCATTCCAGTCGACTATGTTGGCATTAAGGTGTGTAAGGGAAGTAAGCTGTGATCTAGCAGTTATTGCACATGTGCTCATGT
This sequence comes from Scardinius erythrophthalmus, assembly GCF_964197995.2. Classification (NCBI taxonomy): domain Eukaryota; kingdom Metazoa; phylum Chordata; class Actinopteri; order Cypriniformes; family Leuciscidae; genus Scardinius; species Scardinius erythrophthalmus. Next base: position 10,745,861 of record NC_138226.1, on the reverse strand, counting down.
GGGAGAACTTGAGAAGCAGGTTCAGTTGTAGGCTGTGATGTTTTTTTAAGTTTTATGAAAGTTTAACAAACAAATAAAAAAAATACATTTATAATATTTATTAAATATTATATACTTATTAATATTATATACACAGACTGGGAAAAGTTAATTTATATATTATATAAAAAATACAATAATATTGTGAAATATTATTACAATTAAAAATAACTGTTTTCTATTTGAATATATTTTTTCAAATATAATTTATTACTATGATGGCAGAGCTGAATTTTCAGCAGGCATTACTCCAGTAAGTCACATTATCCTTCAGTCCCTTCATTATAATTTGCTGATTTGGTGATCAAGAAACATTTCTTATTATTATCATCAATGTTGAAATCAGTTGTGCTGTTTAATATTTTTGTGGAAACTGTGATTTTTGGTCAGGATTCTTTGATGAATAGGAAGGTCAAAATAATAGCTTTTTAAATAAAAAACATTATAAATGCATCCTTGCTAAATAAAAAATCTTTAAAACATTTTTTCACCCTAAATGTTTGATAAGTTATGTATATTTCCAGCATATTACGTACCACCTTGGGAAGGCACATTCTACCTGTTTGCAAAGTACTGCCATAGATCATTTGTACTGCTGTTTAGAAGTTTATTTGTCTTCTCATATAACAAGTTACTACTTACTGAGCAAGCCAGTTAAGGGGTGGCTTTAAAAGTGATTGATTATACAATTAAATTACTAGTGTTAGTGCTGGTTTTTATCACAGGTTCAGGAGTCCGCCTGAATGATGTTTCTATTCTCCTAAAGTCATTTCCTGTGAAATGATCAAGGAGTTTTAGTGCAATAGCCCCAAAGAGGAGCCAATCATAAGGGAATAATCCCCGTCTCCTGCCAGTCTCAAAGTTTTAAATACCTCATTTAGTGCTGAGAGGAATTTTAAACAGCTAACTGGATGTTACCGTTAGGGAGAGATGTATAGGGGATTTACATTCTCTTGCAAGATTAAAGATTCATTCTCTCTTTTTTTCAAATGCATCTTTTTCTTAAGTTTCCCAGAGGAAAGAAATGCCTTGATGAAGATATCGCTTATACCTCAGTTGTTTCTCCTAGACAGCTACAAGAGCAAATGGAGACTTCTGCTTTTGAATCTTGTGTGTGTGTGTACACACACAATAAATATATATATATATATATATATATATATATATATATATATATATATATATATATATTAAGCAGCACAAATGTTTTCAACATTAATATAATAATATTAATATATATATATATAAAATAGAAATAGTTATTTTAAATTGTACTAATATTTTACAATATTGCTGTTTTACTGTGTTTTTGACTTGCAGGCTTGGTGAGCGTAAGAGACTTGCTTAAAAAAACATTTAAAAATCGTACCAACCTCAAACTTTTGAACAGTAGTTAATACATATTTATTATAATATTTTCTCTTTCTTTCTTGATTTGTGGCACCTAAGAAAAGTAAAAATGTATGATAAATGTAATAGGATCTTAAATAAATTGTATTAGTTAATTTCGGTGGGAGTAGTCGGGTACGGGATGACACTAATAATATGAATTAATATGACCAAGTCCACATTGGTACATTGTCATGTTTCTTGTTTCCTGGGTAGCGTCTCAGAAATAGTGCACTTCCTGCCTAACAAGTCCCCAATGTGAAGTCTTAACTGCTTTCCTCAGCTTCACAAATGGCTGTTGGAGGAAGGTTGGCATGTACTGAATGAGCTTTTCAAAGTGCATGGACATGCTCCATCTTTGTGTTTCATAAAAGTGCTCATTATTCTTGTTTGAGAATCTCTGCTGCTCACATTTACCAGGGAACCATGGGTTTTTTGAGAAATGCACTCACTAAGATGATTCTGTATCTCTCAAAAGGTTCAATACAAATTTGCTCACTGACTTTTCTTCCGCTTTCTCTCTGCATTATGTGATACGTTTGTGAGTGCATAATGTTTGCAATTTTCCTCTTGTAATGTATGCAGTGACCCATTGGGACCAGGAAGGCCTGGTTTCCATACCAACCACCGGCCTTTAAAGGAAGCTCTATAAATTGGTAATGGGAAAGACCACTCTTTGCTACTTCACCGAAGATGTTCTGAGATTCTCCTCGCAGGGTAGTGTGAATCCTCAGGGGGTTCAGTGATAAATAATGTATCTGCTATGATGATGAACTGTCTCTGGAACGGTGCCCGGTTAGTAGTAGTAGTAGTAGTAGTAGTAGTAGTAGTAGAAGAGCTGGTAGTGTCCTTCACCTCCACAGTTCAGCCTGGCGGTGGTGCCCACTGGGATTCCTGCCACATTAACAGCCAACAATGCATCAATAACAGAATGTATCAAAGCTGCTTGTTTATTCCCGCCGGTGCGGCTTCCTCTCGCATTTACATACGTAAGTGCGGCTGGCTTATCCAGGGCTGATTAGATGGCTTCAAGGATGAGTTCCCCCTGGTGGCGCGCTGCAGTGGAGGCAGAGGTTGCGTGTTAATCTGTGTCCCGTGTCCCCTGTGCAGGTAATGGGAGCTGTCTGCCTTTAATTGGAGAGATAAGGATGTCACTTCTCACAGGGCAATCAGATCGCCCCGTCACTCGAAAATTGCTTGAATAGAAGTCAAACCTGCTCCCCTGTTGGTCTAGTCCACAACATTCAGACTTTAGCAGTCTCATCATGTTCTATCCAGCTTATTTTTAACTTAAAAGCAGATGCAGCCATTTGTAACATGAATGTGCAAGGCTTCTGGTCTCACCCACTTCCAGTTATTTTTAGGGTTGCAAAACTGTACAATTAATATTGCAAACTGCAAACATTTATTTTATTGTATTTTCTTAATTATAAATAAGCACTTTTACTGTGCTCTGCACTTGTTATTCTTCGAGTTATTTACCTATAGCAGTCAATGAATCGGAAGTCTCGCACATTCACAGAAAATAGCCTACATCCGCATTGCAAAATAAGGTGGATAAGCTGACTGTCAGTAGCACCCAAAATAAAAACTTACCCAGCATCCTTCTTCACATTACATGTGTTCTGCTTAAATTGAGGTATCACAACCTGACCGTTTTTAAGTCGTTTCATGTGTCCTTTAAAGGGATAGTTCACTTTGAAATTAAATTTTGGTATGTTTTAGCTTACCTCAAGGGCACCCAAGATGTAGGTGTCTTTTTTTCCGCAGTAGTTTCAAACGCAGACTGGTGCATAGATATATACACTAGATGTCGCCTTGTCTGTACGGCAGTTCATTGGAACGAATGTCTTTAAGGCGACATCTAGTGTATATATCTATGCACCAGTCTGCGTACACGTCACACACCAGGATGCGCGCGCGCCCTCAGATCACTTGGACGTGGCTGTGTATAAGAGGTAAAAACGATATAAATACTGTTCGTTTTCTCACACAAACCACTCGTTTCGTGTCTTAGGCCATCAATGTGTACTTACGATGGGGAATTGTTTAATTTGGACGATGGGGAATTGTTTTAATTTGGACTCTGTGCATGCTCTTTGAGACAGTGACCACAGACCTGCATTAAATGACTGACAGACAAGAACGGTTTGACCTAAAAATATCAAAATTGAAACTACTGCGGAAGAAAAGACACCTACATCTTGGATGCCCTTGAGGTAAGCTAAAACATACCAAAATTTAATTTCAAAGTGAACTATCCCTTTAAGTTTATGTCTCTTCCTCAAATGTTTTTGCATTTTGTCTGCTTATGTTTTGGCCTGTGGGTGGCAGTGGTGAAGCAGGTTTCCTGTTTTCCCATACGCTCTCATTCGAGAAGTTCTCTTATAATCTCATTTTATTGGCAAGAATCACCTTAACAAGTCAAATGCTCTTGAAACCATTAACCCTATATTACAAATGGACACATTAGACTTTCATTAGGCATGTATACATTTTCTCACTGTCTTGGTCCCAGGATTCGTGCTAAACACGGAGCAATAATGCTTCACAGATACGTGTCAGGAAGTAAACAGCATTTGTATCAGATGGCTTTTTTAAATAAATGGATGCCTACTGTACATCTCCTAAATTGCTACTGTTTCTCTTGCAGGTCTATATGTGATCAAAATCATGCTTAAAAGTGATAGAGAAATATATTATTTAATCAGACAATTTTATTGCCTACAGTTTCCAATGTTTTGTGTGAATTTTGAGTAAAAATTGTGTAAAATAAGGATTTAGATTTTTTAAAGACTTTTTTGTACATTTAATTTGCATATATAACATAACTCTCTCTCTCTGTGTGTGTATTTATATGTGTATGTATAATGCATTGAATATATCAAAAGTAACAGTAAAGACAGTTATAATTTTCTTTTTAACTTTCTATTAACATAGAATCCTAAAATATATCAGTTTACAGAATTATTGAGCAGCAAATCAGCATATTAAAATGATTTCTGAAGGATCATGTGACACTGAAGACTGGAGTAATGATACTGAAAATTAGCTTTGCCATAACAGAAATAAATTACATTTTAAAATATATTAAAATGGAAAATATTTGTTTTAAATTGTAATATTTCACTATATTACAGTTTTTACTGTATTTGATTGAATAAATGCAGCCTTGGTGTGCATTTAAAGACATATTTCAAAAACATTTTGAAACTATTAAACGGTACTGTACAGTACATGCATTAGCCATTAAAAAAAAAAAAAAAAACATTGAAAAACTACTTGAAGTTGAATATTGTTATACTCTTTGCTAGGCTCCCATGTTTTCCTGGCCTCGGTTGAGAGAAGCTGACCCTGTCTTGCGTTGTGAGATGGCCTCCACTGGAGAGGTATGGATCTGCTTTAGACACATTGATTACTGTTACATCTGTCATAAAATCTGAAGAGGCTCCAGCTCATGTTTTCATCAGTTATCTGGGAAACAGCCCCACCATTAGGGATAAACATTTACATATTGTCCATCTTTAGCCCTATTAGTTCTGAGGCGCTCGTGGACACCTACATCTAGTTTTTCTGTCCTGCCTTAAAGTTCAGCAAAGATTATTTTAATGTTTCCACTCGGGCCGCTTTACCTGCTCTCCCTGGCAACAGGAAAACCATAGAAACCAGCCTGGAGGACAATGAAGCAGGAGGAGGTTTTTATCGTGCAGCACTGATTTTCAGCTTTAGAACAGGAAGTATAATATCTCCATCCCAGATTTTATGATGGCCCCATTCTGTCCGTTTTTTCTTCTTCATAATTGTAATATCACACCAGTCTACCTTTATTCAGCAACATTAATATGTTTGATTTATCTCACCTTGGCTTTGAATATTGTACTAATGGAGATGAATGAATAATTTATCCAGGAGTTTCTGTATGCTGCAATGAATATTTGCAGATTTGCTCATAATCTTAAGGATCAAGATATTTCTTTCTTGCTCTTGTTTTTCAGCAATCTCTTTTGCTCTCTGCAGGTGGCTTGCTTTGGACCAAACATCTATTCTGCCTTCCTGAAGGCCATGCTCTCTACAGGATTCAAGCTTCCCCAGAAGGGGATTCTCATTGGGATACAAGTAAAGGAGATTTTTTTTCTTTTTTTTTTTTTTTTTTTTTTCTTTGGGATAAATCTCAAAAGACTGCCTGCTTTACATCCTCTCTGATTTACACAGTAGTACATTTCTGGCTCGTTTTGATCAGAGCAGGTTGTTATTTCCTCATAAAATGATAAACACCATAATATGAGGTTTTCAAGTAGGAAAACAATTCCTGAAAATATTTAGAGATAATTAATAAGCTTCAAAGTTAGCATGGAAAAATATAAATTCTGTTAGTTTTTATGGCCATCTTTAAAGGGATAGTTCACCCAAAAATGAAAATTCTCATTTTCTCACCCTCAAGTTGTTGCAAACCTGTATGAATTTCTTTTTTCTGCTGAACACAAAAGAAGATATTTTGAAGAATATTGGTAACCAAGCAGTTATTTTTCAAAATATCTTATCAAATTTGAAGCCACAAATCGTAAACATTGATCATCCATAAATGACTACTAAAATAAGAAATTGAAAATTGGAAATTATTGCATGTAAATCTCTCTGAAGCTGCACATGAACATTTAGCAGTCCCGAAGGGGCGAATACAAAATCACATATATTCACATGAAATACATCCTGAATCACCCTGTTACAGTGTTTTATGTTCTTGCAGTACTCCTATTTTAATTTCAGCGAGTTTCACGTGACAGAGAATCATTCAGAGTGAAATGTCTTTCCATTCGGCTAGTTTGACACAACCTTATTCTGCAGGCACAAGATATATTAAACAGGCTTTATAAAGAAATTCCTAAATGCTTAAAACACAAAGCACTTAATACAGTAGTTACGATCTGTTTCCTCAAATGGTTTTCTATAGGCGAACTGTTTTTGTGGTTCATTTTTCTTGGGTGTAACTGTGTGATTTTTACACATCATTATAAGCCTCGACTATGACACTGGAATTCAGAGGCTTTGTTTTATTTTTTGATGTAATATCATCATCGGCATGCCTACTTTCATTTCCTCCCGTGCTCTCTCAGATGTTTACGATTCATGCCCACTCTCAGCGTGGAAATCAAATATCTTGTCAGGGTCATTGACGATGCTCAGACAGCGTTGTGTTCTAATGGAGTCTCTGGTATGAATGAGAGCATGAAATTCCCATTCCAAAACAAACCTCCGGATTCTGTAGACGCTACCTGCCTGATGGCCGTACCTGGGGACTGCAGATCTGACATGCTTTTTAAAGCCTGATTAGCAGCCTGTGGTTAAGTCTCCGTGAACACAGAGCTGTGCTATTGATTTGGAAGTGCTTAGAGGAAGACTTTTCTTCAAGAAATAGTCTGCTGCTCTGTGTCCATCCACGCAGACTACCTGACCTTTTGGCTGTGATCTTTTTTTCTGTCCGACTATCTTTTCTATTTCTTTCTTTCTTTCTTTCTTTCTTTCTTTCTTTCTTTCTTTCTTTCTTTCTTTCTTTCTTTCTTTCTTTCTTTCTTTCTTTCTTTCTTTCTTTCTTTCTTTCTTTCTTTCTTTCTTTCTTTATTTCTTTCTTTCTTTATTTATTTATATCTTTCTTTATTTTTTGTTTATGTTTTTGTCTCTAGCATTCATTCAGGCCTAACTTCCTTTCCACTGCTCATCAGCTTCATGAGGAGGGCTTCAAGGTGAGTCATTCTCATCCACATCCTTTGTTGTGTTCAATATACAGTTGTTTTTACTGTCGTGAACCAATAAAACAGCTGTTGACACACTTTAGTAGTCTTTTTCTTAGCTGAGTTACATCTCACGTGGATAAAGAACAAATCTGCTTCTGCTGTCCTGTCTTAGCTGTACGCCACAGAGGGTACGTCAGCTTGGCTTAATGCTAATGATGTTCCAACTATCCCCGTTGCTTGGCCGAGCCATGAAACCAATAACACACCATTACCAAGCATCAGCAGGTGAGTACTTTAGCCTTTTTTTTTTCATCTGTATTTTTATTAGCGCTATAAATTGATTCAATATTTAAACAAAATATTTGTAAAAAATTATCAAGTGCTATACTAATAAAATATTACTGTTATTATTATTAATTGCGATTTAATTACAATTTTTCACACTTCAGCTCCTTTAAGAAAAAAAAAGTAAAGAAAGTAAGAAGTCACTTATGCTCACCAATGCTGCATTTATTTGATAAAAAAACTGTGAAAACTTTAATATTTTGAAATATTATTACAATTTTTACATTTTATAATGTAATGTATTCCTGTGATGACAAAGCTTAATTTTTAGCATCATTACTCCAGTCTTCAGTGTCACAATAATCCTTCATAAATCATTGTAATATAATGAAAATTTTTCTCAATAAACATCTCTTATTATTATCAATGTTGAAAACAATAGTAAAAAAAAACGTTTTAAATGTTTTCAAATGTTTAAACGTAATATGCGTGTATCTCTATCTATCTATCTATCTATCTATCTATCTATCTATCTATCTATCTATCTATCTATCTATCTATCTATCTATCTATCTATCTATCTATCTATCTATCTATCTATCTATCTATCTATCTATCTATCTATCACCATTAAATTGATTAAATTATAAAACAGCCAGTAATGCTGATGAAAAACATAGTTACTTTACTTTATAAAAACATAAAAACTATGAGTTAGAGAGGTATTGCATAATCCTGAAACTGATTGTTGGCTTTTATCGGAAACATTTAGCTGTAACAGTCACGGATCTGCTGTTATGAGACTCAAGAAGCTAAGCCTGTCAACAGAAGATCCAGTCACCTTTCTGGCATTCAGGCATCTTTGTGTCACTTATGTTAGCATTCTGCTCTGGTGCATAGCTCTGTTGTTGCAAAATGCCTTCATTTTCTGACACTGCATGCCTTCAGACACTGCATACTGAGATACAAGTATGTCTGCTGTCTGCCCTCAAGGGTTGCAGTAAAAGGCCTTTACCATTTTGTTTTAGTAAGAGATGTTTACTAAAGTCGGATCTTACTAAACAGATTCAGCTAATCACATTTATAACTAATCAGAGGGAGCTTTTAACACAGCTTCACATACAGTATATTATTTGATTTAACATTTTTAATTCTTGTATTAAGGCATATACCCTAAATAATGAGTAGCACTTTTGAAAAATGGAGAGAATCTGGTTATATCAGTAGCCTTATAAAAACTGGTTTATTTGACAATGAATTGGTTGGCTCATGAGGGCCAAAAAATTATCAAGTATACCTTTTGAAATTTATAAAAGGTTTATAATATATCACTCTTTGCATTATGCTCTGAATAGACTTGTCAGCGAAGGACACATTGACCTTGTGGTCAACTTACCGAATAACAACACCAAGTTTCTCAAGGATAACTTCCAGATCCGGAGAATGGCTGTTGATTACGGAGTACCTCTTATCACAAACTTCCAGGTCAGCCTTGTCTCTTAAATGTATCATGAATTATTTTGGTTCTAGTATTAAATACCCGTTTCCCTTTTCTACAGGTTGTAAAGCTGTTTGCAGAAGCCATTAGGTATTCCAGTGACTTAGATGCCACCAGCCTGTTCCACTACCGCCAACGTGAACCCAGACTGTCGAAGAGCTCCGCTGCATGGTTAACTTGTAACCTCTAAAACAGGAAACTCAAAAGTTACCCGAGGTGGTGTTATCCAGTCATCGGGAGCCATTTGAACAGTTACAAGCATTTTAACAAACATGAGTCTAACTAGACAGGGCTTAATAGTTAGGGTTTTTCAGCTGGACCAATCAGAAATTTAGTACGTTTTTTTATATATTTATATAATTTTACATAATTTTATTTCATTTATTATAATTATACTACCGGCCAACTGGTTTTTAATATATATATATATATATTTTATATATATATATATATATATATATATATATATATATATATATATATATATATCATTTATTTCAAATATATACTTATTAATATTTAATTTAATTATAAAAAAGTCATTCCTTGACAGCTATAAATTCATATCAACACACTTTTGCAGGAAAACACTACTGATCAATCCTTATTGTTGAGCCCTGCTACAGTTATTGTAACAATTACAAATATTTATCAATGTTTGTCCACTTCTCTTGAAACTGTGTATATTCAATGTCTACCTTGTCTTGACCAGCAGACCAAGATGAGCTAACTATCCTTAACCATAACCATACTGCTTGTATCCAAAATCTAGTGGGCTGAATGTGGCACGTGAGTGGGTTGAGACAGAGTCGAAGCTTTCTGGCTGTTCTTAACACTCAGCACTGTCTGTTCAATGTACCAAAGAGCGAGAAACTGCTGCTCTCAGCACACAATAGCAGATATGCGTGTGATAACACAAAAAGAAAATGGTTTCTATGAATGTGTCCATGTTTGTGCCTGTCTTACCAGTGAGAGTGAGAGTGGAGGAAACATCTAGACTTCATTCCTCAATAAACATTACAGATAGTTATTTTACGCTAGAGCAGATCTTCAAGAACAGGTCATCTATAATTAACATGTTTAGTGAGATGGATTGTCCAATAAAAGTCCCCAAATATTCATGCACCATTTCATAGCCTTTTATTTTATGCTTTAATTTGAAATGTTTAATCTAAATCACAAACAGAAGATATTGAGTTCATATCGGCAAGATAAATTAATGGATTTGAAGGCAACATGTTTATAGCAGCTTCTTAATCAATGGAATATTATTTATTAATTTGCTCTAGCCTCAAAAGAATGTCGTTCATGAGTGAAACAATTGAAGCTTCTTAGGAGATTCCTCATTCAGCTTTATTAGTCTGCCAGTAATAGAAATATCAAGCATCGGCCATTACTCCGCGCACACGCATTATGTTTATCACTTAAACATCGCTTAAACTCGGTGCTAATTGGAAAAAGTTAATTTTATGACCAAACATTCCACTGATGTGTTGCACATTATCTAGTGGTCTAGATATTGATGCCACAATTAAATCCCAACACATCTGTGTTTGTGTGGGAGCAAAGTACGATACATGTCACAGCTCATAACGAAGAGAGATTGCAGAAAGTGAGAAACTAAACAGAAAAGGGGAAAAAACAGCAGTAAAATGTGTTTTTTTTTTTATAGTGCCATAGACAAACAGAAACCAGACTAATATATTAGATTGTTAGCACACGTTACACAAAGCGACAATTCACCTCAAAATGGGTGTTTCACCTCCTTTTGTTTTTCATTAAAAAAAGAAAGAAAAACAGGTTGTATTGACATGATGGTGAGTAAAGATACATTTTTATTTTTTGGGTGAACTATTTCTTAAATGCACATTCCTATAGTTCAAGAGTCTCTGTTTAAGCAGTTACATATTGAATCTTTGAGTTCATTAAATCAGTGGGAATCCCAGATCTGGCACACAGGCATTTGAAACACCAGTAGGCAGATGGCACCTTATGCCAGCCAGATGAGGGGGCACCCATGTGGCAGCAATAGAGTTCATATTTAAGCCATTTCATATTGGCTAATGGCCATTCATTTACAGCAGGGCATGTTAAGGCATTATGCTGAATATGCCCATTTTGACCCTGATGCTATTTTGCAGCTGTTGGATCAAACCTGCTCTGTGTTGTACATCTGCACAAATGGATGACAAATGGATGGAAAACTGGAGTTATTTTATCGTGTTGTAGGATATTGATGAAACAAACAGCCCAATGCAGGTTGTGTGCAGTCTAAACATACAGCAGTGCGAACAGGTTTTATTTCTGTTTTTTTACTGTACTGACTGAGGGAAAATCTGTTTAAAATGTGCTTAATGAAGCTGAAAGTATAACAAATTAATTAGCTAAAAAGGTGGAGGATGTGTAGAATCATGAGAATGATGACACTTCCAATTCAGCAAAATAGTTATAAAAGTTATACATGATTCAGCTCATTCAAGTCAGTTTAATTTAATTTAAGTTGAAATGACTTAAACATCCAAGTTGATTGTACTCAAAAATTGAAGGCAGCAATTTTATTTAAAGTGTATAGATTATTTTTTGTACGTTTTAGTGTTTCAAATTGAATAAATTAACAGTATGTGAACAATGATATATGAACAAGATTTAACAATGAACAATATTAGGCTATATTTTGAAATTAAAAAGATAGTTTCAAAGAAACGGAATGCTGAATGCTCATGTTTGACTGCATCGGTGAATGCAGTTAAATTGAAGCTTATTGTAAAGTGTTAATTTTGTGTATGAAACTGTGTAATGAATGATCAGAACATGTAGTGAGGGAACAGGCAGTGCATTTCCAATTCAATCATTAGTGCAGGTTTTTAGGCTCCAGATTTGCTCTGGATTAGAACAGAGCAGCCACACAGCAAATTGAATTAATTCTCCAAAGAATCAAATGATCCAAATGTGTTTAAAGTACAAAACGCTATGTTTACCTTGTAAAGAGTTTGAAGGGGTCTTGCTGTGTTCTTTAAGCAAATGGAGGTTAATTTGTTTTAGTCAGGGGCTCTGATTAAGTTCTTTACAGATGGCAGGACTGCACCGATAGCATCCTTTTTTCACAGACCTGTCTACATCCATTAACACAAAGGACGGGACAAAGCGTGTTGTCGTTAGAGCCCGTGAGGAATAGTCTACTACAGCCTTGAAAACAAGTTGAACTCAAACTATCTCAGCCTGAACCTAATAGGCCTATCCAATTTCAATACATCCTACAGAAAACTCCCTGTATTAGCCGGAATTTGTCAATAAAAAAAAAAAGCCCATGAGATAATATGCTAATAGCGTCTCTCGCGTTGCCAGACTCAGGGCGAAGCTATTACTTTTATTAGTTTAAAACAAATATGCTATGGAATAATCCAGCTGCACAATTCCCTAAATACTGTGTACTTATTTTTCTGGTGAATAAGGTATATGTGACAAATAAGAATGTTATATCGCCTCTGGCTGTTGTTCAGCAGCTAAACTCTTGCTGAACTGGCGGATAGAGTTGAGACTTGCGGACCCTGAGGGGCACTTGGTACATCGTTGCTGACAACAGTTTCAAAATGGATCCTTAACCCTCTTCATAATATTACCACTCAAAAATGAAAAGCAATAGAGGGAGAACAGAGGCGAGAAAAGCTGCCGAACATAATTACCACGACACATTATGCCACGCGTGATATTTTCCCCTCCATGTGAAACCTCTCGGAGGATTCCGATGCTCCTTTATATTCGTTTGCTGTGAGAACTTTTAATTATACATGAATGAGTTTTAGTGCTGACTCTCGGTGAGGACCTCCGAGATTAGAACGCTGTATGCCGAGTTTCCAGGGGTCATGATTAGTTAGTCACACAAGGCTGAACGTTTGATTGAATTTAGCCAGGAAAATTAAATGTTGAAATTTGATAGGGTAGAGCCTACTGCCTATAAGAAACTTACACAAGGCCATCAGGAGAGCGGTGCACTTTTAAGGGAATGGAATCAGAGTTGCATCTTCCCCCTCAGAGGGTCGGCAGAATATTATATTATAAAGCAGAGTAACATTGATTAGAATGATATTAGATTGATGCTGATCCCACTATACCTTGGTACATGTAACCTAAAAGCTCTTTAATGAGATATAGAGTGCATCCCCCCCTCTCTCTTGAGGTTCAGAAGGAATGATAGACATAGTGTAAAACGTGTTAGTATGGCTATCAGTTCAGCCCCAAGATATTGCTGTGAGAAGCCAGAGATTAAGAGACGTGCTCTATAGGCTACATATGTGCGTGTGAATGTGATTAAATGTGATCCAGTGGCACATGGAGAAGTAGACTTTGCCTCAGGTTGAAGATTGCACAGCCATTCATCTGAATATGCCAGAGGCAAGGAATGCATTTTTCATCTCTATTTGACATTCTTTGGATACTGCAGTTTAGGTAATTTGCATCATACATGGGCCCTGTATAACTGCAATATTCCCATTTAATGTGAAGTCATGTCACTACACATTTATTAATTCATTTTTGTGGATTTTATTTTTTGACAACCCATTATATTTAGATATCATATTCATATGTTGCATACTGTTTATGTATCTCTCTATCTCTCTCGCTCGCTTACTGCCTCTCTATCACACACACACACGCACATTTATTTATCAATTGCATATGTACTCAGTCAGAACCTCTGATTAAAATAAATGGTTAATTATAATAATTATTAATTGATAAGCACTTTGCAAGCACTTAACAATTAAGGTAAATAGCGCTTTGCAAATTAAGCACATTTAATCATATCACATTTTTACATCTACATTTTAAGTCCAATTCAGTCATTTACATATGATCACTACAGTTCCCAAGTTAAGTTACACTTTTTCTTGCTTTACTGTGAAAAAAGGATGGCAGGATTTGAATCTGAATGTTAAAAAACAACAGTTCCATAAGATCAAGATGTTTGTGAGGAATTGTACAGTTTCAATTAAGAATCAATTGACATTCATTTGGAAAGTAGCAATTACTAAAACACAATATGTTTTGTGATATACTGTTAAAATTAGTGCAATATATCAGATTTTGGTTATACCACAGATAGCACTCTCCCTGAGGTTCAAGGGGTCCTGGTTTTTGGTCCCTGGGCTTTCTGAAGTTAAATGACCTGAAATCAGTGGTTTAGCACTGCTTGAGCAGGACTGCAGCAAAAGAAACCCAGATGACTGTAATTGCATCTCTTTTTTTGTCATTTTTAACCCTTTAGTACGGATGAGTGAAACTCGTGAAGCCACTCTCGCTGCCTCACCGCAGGTGGGAACAAATTGAGCTGAAGCTCATTAAGGAAAGTGCCGTGACAGTGGTGATCTAACCTTCAGCCGTCTCTCAAAGGGTCTGAGAGGAAGCCGGGCAGCTGCAGTCGTCTCTGTCCCTGTGCAGATCGAGTGTGCAGACTCAGCCGTACTGAATAATGCACGGCACCTGCCTGGGCTGAAGGAGGCCTGCTGTGCGCAGAAGAAAGAAAAAAACGGCCTGCTAATTGACATTGGTTTCTCATGCTGTGCTAATGAATTATCCATGGGGCAGGGATGAGGCACAGCGCATGCCATCCTTTGAGGTGTTTGCTGGTATCTTTCAGAGAGGTTAACAGATAAATGATGGGTGTTTTTAAGTGCCATCTGACTTATCAGCCATTATGTTCCTGGATTTCTTTATATCAGATGGAAGAGATGTCAGGGAAGGGAGACGTCAAGTATCTTTAGGGAAATTACAGAGTATGTTTTCCATGTTCAGCTCATGATATTACCATGATGGTTGTCATTACACTGAAAGAACCCCAGGCCATTAATATGCTTGGGCTTAATATCTAATAATATGGTATTTTTTCACCTTTTTCTACACCTTTCGATGTTTACATATTTATTCTTTAGATCATTTTGCACAGAGGTGGACAGTAACAAAGTACATTTACTTGAGTACTGTACTTAAGTACACTTTTTGAGTATCTGTACTTGAGTATTATTTTTTCTGGAAACTTTTTACTTTAACTTCACTACATTTGAAAGTCAAATATCTTACTTTTTACTCCACTACATTTCTGTCCAGGTCCTTGAGAGTAGTAACGTCAGTCAGGGGATGATTTTGGTTGCAGGGGTTGCATATTGGTTGGAAATGAAAGTCCGGTTGACGTCAGAACCCGACTGACGTTGGTTTCTGTCGTCAACCCGATTTAAATTTTCCACCACAATACAACGTCTGTCCAATGTTGGAGATTAATGTCAATCTGGCGTTGGATTCTGACATCAACTTGATTTTCATTTTCAACGTTGGGTTTGGTCTTCTTAATGTAAATTTTGTCATTGTTTTGGAGCACACTAGCTTATAGATAACAGTACGGCTAACAAATTCATGCTAAATTCATTTACATATGAGCCACTATCATTGGAAGAAAATTGGCCACCGCCTTGCAAGCAGTTCCTCTTGTGCATCATGGTCATGAACTGGTAGATTTGAATCCAACAGAGAACAGAAGGAATGAAAATTCCTTTTCCACACTTCTGCAGATTTTTTCCTGCTATTTGCCAGTTCCTATAAAACACATGGGAGAAGGTAAGATATCATTTTTATTTGATTTGCTGGGTCCAATTATACTTTTCTAATTTATGCTAGCTCTAGTATAGCTCTCAAATATTTGATATGCACATACTGTAAATTCTTCTGCAAAATGCTAATTGCAAATAATGGGATACAACGGGGCTAAAGGCGCACCAGGGTAAAAGGCGCATTTGATTTTATTCACTTTTAAACCACTAGATGGCACAAAAATTCAGCTTTTGGTGATGCATGTGGAAATTCGGCTGATCCTTGATGCGATCTCGGACAGCAATGCAAATTTGATTCTGCGTTAATTTGATCTAATATTTGATGGTTTTTTTAAATGTAGATTTGTGTGTAGCAAATGAGAATCGATACAATTATTAACTAATGATTGTCAGTTTTGTTCAAGGTAATTAAAACAGTTTTTCAATAACGGAAGAATATGTAAATGTATGGTATTTGATGTAAAAAAGCATCCCTACTGTTGGGGCAAAAGGAACAATAATGAACATGATAAGAAATAGCTAGCTGACTTTTCCATTTGATGACATGATGTGGTTAAATTCAGATGGTAAATATATATTAAGTTGGGTGTCCACTTTATAGATAATCACCATATTTATATTGAAACCCTCATATTTAAAAATATGATATCAATCAAATCATATAATACAATATCATACTTATTTGTTACTACTGTAAAGCTATATTAAATTATAATGTGATCTCATCCAATGCTTTCAGAATGAACATATTGTAATGACATTAGCCTATTTGTTGAACATAAATGAATTATTTTATTATTAAAATAAATCTAAAATAGTACTAGGTGTGCCTTTAGCCCTGTTGTACCCTAAAATGCATCTAACCATCCGTTCAATTGATCAGTTTAGAACCACTGATCGAATGCTCATATTTACTGTACCTAGTAACTATACAGTAGAAATGCAAAAATATGATCAATTTATTTTATTGCCATTCAAAGAACCATATTTTGTCAGATGAATTACAGGCTGTTTATAATACATCTTCAATAGCAATCAGCTTGGAAAGTAAACGTCAAACACACATTTTATCCTGTGCATTATTACCCACAATAGGTGCTGATGTAGACAAACAAGCAAGAAACAGCCGTTTACGAGCATGTTAAAATCACTGCAGGAGCCAATGTGCTGCACACAAAGACAAGCCATTTATATCTGTTATTGTAAATTGATGCCGTTCACAGCTTGGTTTCATACTCGTCCGCTTTCTAATTCACTTCTTATTCTCTCTGTGCTCTTATCTGGAATTACTGTTCAAAATTACTGTCTCTTATGAAGAATTTGAAACCCTAATTAGTCATACCTTGTCTCGGAAAAACAGAAATGTAACTCAACAATTTCCCTGTCATATTTTCTGTGAAGACTCAAAAAACACCAAATGAGCCACTCTGCATTTCGTATAACAAAACTGCCTGTAGTATTACTTCCCTTGTTTTATGGAAATATATATAATTAGACATAACTAAGAGAAGTGATTAGTATTCCAGTTGCAGCAAGACTCTCAATGCTGCAGTTAAACTCAAATTTGTGCTTAAAGGAAAATGCACAAGGCCCCGAGAGAAGAGACTTCCTTTTTGGATTAAAAACACCTAAAATGATGCTACATTGTTAGTAGTAGTGTCTAAACTATATAATTGTTTTATTAAAGGTAGCCTACACTGTGTCTAACTTTTCGCCCTCTAGCGGTTAAAAATGTTTTGGTTGTGCTTGGGAGTGACTGAGCGGATGAATAACGACCCTTCACAATAGATAATGCTTCACAATGAACTCTGTCAGAGAGCTACATATGGCAGTTTATCTGTTCAATAAAAAAATTACCTTGCTCACCTGTTGAGTAATTAAAACATCATCTCCGAATCGCTTTTACAACATTTTAAATCCCTCAGTTCTCGAAATCTCAGAAAAGCCAAGCCAATGTTGATTCTTGTTTTATTACGAGCTCTGCCACGTTCTCTTTTTGCCAGCAGACTCTCCTCTATTCAGTTTCGGAGTTTCGGGATTTAACATGCTCCTCCAACTGTCAACCAGTAACAATAACTGTCAACCTTTCTTGCTCATTGTGACAACTAACCTATGCCCACACCATACACGTGTGAAAGTAGCCAGAATAACTTTTCTCTGTTTACGGATATGGCGAGGCACGTACAGGCCAGTGATGTTTACGTGCAGAAGGGGGCTTTCCCTCCTTCTCTTCTCACCTGTTCCTCTCTTTTTTCGCTACAACTGTGGCACTTGATGAACTGTGCCAGCTAATAGACCAGGGAGGATAATCAATATCTGAACTACAACATTCTTCAGCCGTTTCCCAGTCCCAGTCAGGAGCGAGAACCCAGATAAGTCAGTGCCATTGTTTTGTCTCAAGATGCACACCAGTAACTACTTAAATGTACTTAAAATAAGGCCTACTCTTTGCTTAATCTAAGCCCTATTTGTGAAACCAGGCCTAAGAATCTTTCACTGTAAAAACCCATATTGGTTGGCTTAAAGGGATAGTTCCCCCAAAAATGAAAATTCTGTTCAACAGAATTAAAACTCATACAGGTTTGGAACAACTTGAGGGTGAGTAAATGATGACAGAATTTTCATTTTTGGGTGAACTATCCCTTTAAGAATCAAAGCTGTAGACAATTTACTGGGTTTTGAAACAGAGCTATAGCTCAAAATATCCTGAACTCACGTACTTGGACTGTAGACATTATCTCATTGTGCACATGTTTCCATGACTTCTGTCTTTCAGGGACTCTCCACAAGTGTTTAATTTAAATTCTCGCATCAATCATGTTCATTATGCAAAATTTGTCTAATGTGCGTCTTGTTCATTTCTCTATTACATAAAATGGATTTGATACCTTACGTTGCTTGTGTTCTAAAATGTTTTCTACAAACTCCAGTGTGCATAGGGTAATGCCTTCATTTGCATGTTTTCATTTTGCTAGACATTTTCAGAGAGAGGGAAACAAGATGCTTGCAGGCTGATTATTTCTCCTCTGTGACTTTTAGTTAAACATCAGCCCACATTCAATTCTCTTTGCTGTGCTGATTTTTTTCTCTCCTGTTATCTCAGTCCTTTCTCACAGAATTGGACTCCCTGCTCCTTTGCATCTCTTTTTAATAAACACCTACTGAACTTCACATCTTAATTTGAGATATAATTTAAAATATTAATTCCAAAAAGTTTCCAAAGTTTTTTTCCCCTCAGAACTGAAAGTAAATATCATATGATCATGACACTTGCCTCACATTTAGTGTGGAATAAATGCACATATATATATTTTTTTTTTGTATATTATGTAAGGGCTGTAGCAAATTAGCTCTATGAAATATTTATAATCAATAATAACTGGTTATAATTGATTGTGAATATTTGGATCAGTTAATATAATTAACGTAATTTTGTAAATTAATATTACAATCAATTAACCAGTTTTTCCTGTGAACACTCAGTGTTAATTGTTTATTAATTCGAAGAAATGTACATTTCCGGTGCATGGGAAATGTCTTTCTTACTTTACAGTACTACTAAGAGCAAGTAGTCAAGATCTATGATTAAGGACTCCAGATATGAGCTTGAGACACGGACAACTTTACGTGTGACATGAACAGGATTTTATTAACTAGACTAAACACTTAAACTCTAACATACACATACATACATGCAGTTTACCAAGGGAAAGAGAGTTTAAGCAGAATACAGGAAAGCAATAAGTTATAGCATTGTTTGAAATTCAGCAGATCAACAGCCTTGAGCAAACCATCAGTTTAGTTCTAACACACCCTTCTTTAAAAAGGGGTAAGGATACTTAATGTATCAAATAATGAGACTAAGTTCGATACTTGCATGTCTCGCCCATTTGAATTAAACTGTCCTGATGCAATTTGTGGCTCCATTTGATCTTTGCTGATGTTGTCTTGATGAGAGAGAACCAGTGGGAGTCAGAGGATCTTTGGTGAATGGAAAGACAAGGCTGCAGCCTGGCACTTGGGGGTCCTTCTGAAACTTCTAGTTCAGCATCATCTTCACATCAGGATTCCAGAAAAGGACTAAGAGAGTAAGGGTGCTTTCACATCTGTTGTTTGGTTCATTTGGTCTGGACCTAGGGCAAAAAATGATACTTTGTAGCATTTTTCAGGCGTTTTGGTTCCTTTTCACACCACACTGTTACCTGGGCCGAATCAGTCTATGAGTAGATAAAACAAACCAGAATGCAGTCACGTGACAACATCCACATCACTCATGTCGTTGGCCAGATGTTTCTTGAAAGCATTTCCATAACTGCACTTCATTTGGTCAGAATTAACATGCGGGAAAATTCCAACAGAACTCCCGGAAGTAAACAAAGAGGTGGAAAATCCGTCAGACAACACGCCGCTGTTTACTATGGAGAGACGACTGCGTGGGCTGATTGTATCCTTGGTCATATTTTTTACACCACCATCTACACCACTTTAGACAAACAATACCCATACACAAAAGAAATATATTTGAAATATATTTTTGGAATATATGCAAATATTTGAAATTGCCCCAATAAATATATTTTAGTTAAATATATGTAAATATATTTTTGTTTACATATATGTTCATATATGTTTTAACTTTTGCAAATTGTTTCATTTGAAATATATTTCGAAATTTAAAAAGTTACAAAAAACATTTTCACAAACAAACAAAACATTTTCAATTTATTTTTTAGATAGACCACTTCAGCCGTAGATGTGGGCATGGGAAAGCAGTGCTCTACCACTTCCCCCGCCCACATTTTTCTTACTGGTTGGGGATTGAACCAGCAACCCTTCGTTTACAAGCCCAAAGCCCTAACCAGTAGACCATGGCTGCCCCTTTACTGACTTTATTGGCCTAAAATGACAATTTTATGTAGGAAATAACACACAGAATGCAGAGTTTTTCCCCCCTATTTTTACAGAATTGAATACAGTAATTTAATAGTGTGTGTATGCAGTATTAGACACTGAGTTCTATCTATTGTTTAAGTGCACTTCACTGTTGGACTGTCACTGCTATACTTGCATCATAAATATTGTGCATATTTTCAATATTTAAATGACTTTAGGAAAGATGTCAATAAAACAACAATAAATCTAATAATTGCACTTAGTGTTAGGTACGTGCGCCACCTAATATGGCCTAATAGTCCTAGGAAAGCAACTATCTGTCATTTTACATTGCAGTCATTTAAATGTAAGTACAGTATTTATTATAGCTGTGTGTCATAATACAGTAGTGAAATATGGTAGCCTACTGTTGTGTATAGGGGAAAATGTAGAGGAATTACTATGATCAAAATACACTTTCGACCCTTCTTTAACAAGCTAAACATTTTATGACCATATATTTTATCATATATTTTACATTACATGTTATAAATGTAAATATATTTCACACTTAACATCATATATTTTTGTTATTTCAGAATATATTTCAAAATGATAAATATAAGTGAACAACGTCAATGTATTTGGAATATATGCCACATATATTTTTGACACTTTAAAATATATTTCAATATATTTTTTTTCTGTATGGGTAATATTTGAGAATGAAGTGAGGATGCGGCTCGAAAATATTGTTCATAATTTCTATCAGGCTCCGCACCTCCTCACAACTCCAAGTTTGTCCGCGAGCTGCCATGCATGCAAAGTGCAAACTGTCAACAAACATTTCTCCTCATCCCATAATGCACAGCGCAGCTGACTACGGCAACTGGTTTAGTCCAAAAATGCGCAGTTCTTTGGCAGTTGGTTCTGTTCGAGGTCGGATCACGTTCTCACCACAAACGAACCGCTCCAGAGTTCCTTTTCAAAGCGTACCGAGACGCTTGTTTGGTCCACTTTTGGTGTGCACCCGAGTGCGATTGCCGCATTCACACCTGCCCAAACGAACCGCACCAGTGGGGAAAATTTACTCTAGTACGATTAAACCGAACTAAATGAGGCAGGTGTGGTAATATTTAGGTAATATTTTAAGTTACTGTAGTACACTCATGCTTTGGCCCAGTATGTGCAGATCATCTTGAGCTTCCTCATTTTACTTTCTACCACCTTTAACCCTAATAAACTAATGTTGTCATGATAAGCAAAAAACTTTCTCTGTGCAGGAAAAATTCAGATGTAGCAGCCAATCAGTTAAGCTTGGCATCTTGCTGTTGTGGGGTGAGCTTTTGTAATCTGTTGAGTGAAGCTTAATAAAATGCATGAGTGGAGAGGGGTGCTAAAGCCGGGCCTGTTGTTGATGGTTTTGTATATCCCTCTAAAGCCACTCAAGCAGGGCTGAGGGTGGGCTCACTTTCAATATTTATGAAATTGGCTCTGTGTGAAATTGGTTTTTGCCTAATGGATCCTTGCATGACTGCACTCCTTAAAAGACACTGGAGTCACAAGAAAGGAGAGATGAAGAGAGCAACAGAGTTGAAGAGCGGAATAATATGAGAGGAGTGAAGAAACTGCGAAACCCTCGAACCCGGGCCTACTAAAAATATCAATACATAACACAAGAGAGAGAAAAATTAAGCAATAGGTTAGCACGCATTTTAAGGAATTGTTCAATGAAAGAATACTGACACTTCACATGAACCCACAGTTATCTCACCCAACTATCCTATTTGCAGATTTGTCAGCATTCAAAATTTTGCCTTGACTTTATGACTGAGCCATTTGCTTCAAATGGCAAATCAGTAAGTCGCATGATGAAGTCACCCAGAACGCTGAACGCAATTTACACTGTTTTCAAGAGGAAGCCATTTCGCTGCATGGAGGGAAGCCGAGGCTTTCCAGAGAGCTCTTTACGCTGGTTTTATCGTCTGGGACCCAACCAGCCGGCTAATGAGGATGACCGTGAGCTTGCTCACTGTAACGGTGATATGGATGCCGGGGAAACTAAAATGTAAAGTTGCCCGGACAGAATGGCACGCACTATAATACCGTGGTACATTAAGCAATAATTGGACGGACCTCCTGATTATGAAGTCGGCCCATTTGGCTGGAGTGCCACATCTCCCCTCTTTCACAGATGGTTAGCTTAGATTAAGTGGGGGAAAATCAAATGTACAGGCCCTATCTCATTGGGGCAGTGCTGGAGCATCTTACTCAGCGGCCTTGGTAATTTACGAGGAGGACGGGGCTCCATGGATCCCTCTGTTCCTCCATATGTCTGCCTGTGACATTTACCAGACTATCTGGATTAATTAGTTTTCATGGCCCATACGCACGGGGCATGTTCGGAAAGAATTCCCACAGCCGTTTCAGCTTCCAATTGCACCAAAGCATCAACCTGTCCCATGAGCTTTTTATAGCCATTTATATATGAAGTGTGACCTGAGGAGGTCTAAGAAGGAAAGCTACCCCTTAGCATTCTCATTCATCTTAACGCTAGTTTGCAGGAAGTATGTGACTTGAAAATGAAAAATGTATTATAATTTACTACATTGGACCATATTGGCTTTCATTGTATGATCATACAGTACACTGCCATTCAAAAGTTTGGGGTCGGTAACTGAAAGAAGTATCTTATACTGACCAAGGCTGCATTTATTTGAAAAAAATTAAAAAAATAATACAGTGCAGTAATATTGTGAAATGTTATTACAATGTACAATAACTGTTTTCTTTTTTAATATATTTTAAAATGTAATTTATACCTCAATTTTAATATACAGTCTTCGGTATAACATGATTCTTTAGAAATGAATTTAATATGCTGATCTGCAGCTCAAGAAACATTTCTTAATATTATCAAAATTGAAAACTGTTGTGCTTAATATGTTTGTGGAAACCATAATAATTTTCGTAGGATTCATTTGATGAATAGAAAGAAAATAATTTATTTTAATACTATTTAAACGGTAGTGTAAAATTTTGTATAGAAAAAAATATTTGTTTCTTTTGTGTTCCCAAAGAATGAACTATCCCTTTCATAGCAGTACAAAAATGGGCTAACTAGGCCAAAACATTTTTCAAAGAAGTTTCCCAAACGCTCCCTCCTTCCACACAAATATGTAGTCCCGCCCCAAACTGTTTGGTTGAGATATTGTTGATATATGTCTGGCTCAGACAGAGTAATGTGTTGATTGCACCACAGACACAGTGATTTGGGGGAATTAACCTACAGCGACTGACTTACTGTCGTTTGGCTGGTGATGAAATACAGTATCGCAGTATGTGGCCTGCTCAAGTGCAAGAGAGTTGCTGGCCCACAATGCTTGCTCCAGTGCCCCGTGTTAAATGGGGAGGACCGCAGGAGGAAACTCTTCATTATACAACCACTTAAAGGAGTAACATGCCTCAAGAAGGAGGGGAGGGAATGAGAGAGGGCAAATGACAGACTCATCCCTCTCTGTCTCTCTCCATCCATCTCGTGTTCTCAAGACAGCTGTAAGCCAAGCAGAACGCTACTGCCAGTCTGGTAATTCATATTCCCAGCCTGCTACCAGAGAAAGAGATGGGGTAGGAAGACAGGATGCTGGATGGGGAAAAGTGAAGTATTAAAAAGTTGATGATAGTTTTGTTTAAAGCCAAGGAGAGAGTTTTAAAGAGGAATTAAAAAGACGGCCAAGCAATATAGAAATTTGAGTCTCTCAAAGCTGAAAAACACTGATGGTTTTAAACTATCCCAGCTCAAAAGGTTTTTTTGGTTAGTATGGTGCCATAACTCATCTGGCAGCGAAGTCTTCATTGATGGTCATTCAATGTTTTTAAAATAACTGAATCCCTTTTTATATTCCACTGTATTACAGGGCTTTTTTTTTTTGATGACTGACAAATGGGGACACTTGGGATCCCCAATCTCCTCTGAGTTCTAAAAAAAGTGGCATGCCAAGCCACTCTCTCTGGACTGGTGAAGAGGGCGCATTCAGTCAAAAAGAGCAGTTTTTTCCCATAAGAGCAAATTGGACGGCGAGCATCTTTTTAAAGATGTCTTTCTGTCCGTGTGTTTCTGGTTGCGGTCTTCATCTGATGGCCACATTCACAGTCTCACATGCCTGGGCCAAGAGCATGCTGAGATCACATTCGTGGATTGTTCATATCCTCATTGTGAGAATATGACCATGTCGAAGCTGTGGTCAAGACTTGCCTTCCTCGTGAAGGAATGAGCCCCTTCTGCTGTAACCCAGCGTGCTGCCTCTGCACAATGCCTGGGCTACCACGGGCATCGGGCTCGAGTGGAACCCTCCAACTTGCACAGAGACCTTGCAGTTGGGCGATTTGTTCCAGTGTGCACTGCAGTGTGCAGTTAGCTGCGTTCTGTCCCATTTGCCTTTCTTCCCGGAAGTGCATATGGAGGTTCAGAAGTCGTGGAGGGCACCTTTTACTGCCACTCTTATTACCTGCAGGTCCATCAAGCTAAAGCTCTCAAAGAGCTGCAAGAGGGTAGTTCTGAGTCTGGGTTGATGCAGGAACTGCGCACAGCGACTGACCTCGCCCTCTGGGCAACAAAAGTCATGGCAAGGGGCCGAAGGGCAGACGATGCCCACCTTGGTGGTCCAGGAACACCATCTCTGGCTATACCTGGTAAAGATGCGGGATGCCGACAAAGTTCGCTTTTTCATCACCCCCATCTCGCTAGGTGGCCTCTTCGGCAACACTGTCGAGGACTTCGCCCAGCAGTTCTTGGCAGTACAAAAGTAGACAGAGGACATCAAGCACATCCTGCCCTGGCGTAACACCACCGCCACCAGGCCAGGTCGGGGTTTTACAGCCCTTACTTCATCGTACCCAAGAAAGGCGGTGGGTTACGGCCAATCTTAGATCTGCGAGTCTTAAACCGGGCCCTTCACAAGCTCCCGCTGAAGATGCTAATTCAAAAACGCATTCTCACGTGTGTTTGTCCCCAAGATTGGTTTGCAGCAATCGACCTGAAGGACATATACATTCACGTCTCAAATCTGCCTCGACACAGTCCTTTTCTTCGATTTGCCTTCAAGGGTTGGGCATACCAGTACAAGGTCCTCCCATTTGGGCTATCCCTGTCTCCCTGCGTCTTTACCAAAGTCGTGGAGGCTGCCCTTGCCCCGTTAAGGGAAGCGGGTATTTGCACTTTTTTTTAAAAACTATTTCGACGACTGGCTCGTTCTAGCTCACTCTCAATATCTGTTGTGCGAACACAGGGACTTAATGCTCAGGCACCTCAGCCATCTGGGGCTTCAGGTCAACTGGGAAAATGCAAGCTCTCCCCCGTGCAGAGTATCTGTTTTCTCTTTATGGAGTTGGACTCTGTCAATATGACTGAGCGTCTCACCAACAAGCACGTACAGTCCGTGCTGAAATGCCTGAATACATTCGGAAAAAACAGCGGTTCCACTGAAATATTTTCAGAGGCTCCTGGGGCATATGCCATCTGACAGATAGAAAACGTCTTGGTTACTGTCGTAACCCTCGTTCCCTGATGGAGGGAACAGAGACGTTATGTCAATCCTGAACCACCCCGCTGAATACGGGCACCTTGTTTTTTTAGAAACTGTGTGTACAGAACACTTTTTTTGCATGCTACACTACTTTCCCATAGTTTTTCTTTGTAAACATGCCTAGATTGATGTGTTCTAAAAACACATTGCTTCTAGTGTTTTTAATTATGAATGTATTCTTTTTACAAGTTAACAGCAGGACACAAACTATGCAGTCGAGTAAAGGGTCATTCCACAGGCAGTGGAATTTGAAAAAAAAAAAAAAACATGAATGATCCATTTTTTTTAAAAGTTAAAATTTTTTTTTAAAAGAACGAACTACTTATGGCTTGAGCGTCACATGTTTAGAATGTTGTGCCATGTGCGAATCACTGAAAAACAGTGAAAAACATGGTGAGAGATTGATCTAGAGAGATTTTAAGAATTGTTCAGATGAAGACTGCGATAGATCATTTAATCAGTATCTTTACCCGGCTCTAATTGCAACTGTCTCACTTTGTCATCCAGAACTGCACCTTGTTCGTGGAGAGGCAGGTTGGCATGCGGTTCTGCCTGCCGTCCTCTGCCTGGCACATGTTCCTGGCATTGGGATGTGCAGAGAAGACCCCCTCCTGTCCGTCACATGTCACTAGCATGTTGCCAGTGCCAGGCTTCCGCACCCCTGCTGAGCACAGTGAGTGTGATCACATCACCCTTCTGCTTGAGTCTTACACACACCTGCAGTAGTGTCAGTCCATGAGAAGGATAGCCACCACAACAAACACAATCAGTCGTACACACATCCGCCCACACACGCGTTCACACATTCATTTAGCATGCATTCAGAAAGGCACGAGCAACCGAGATTTGCGGTTTCCTCACAGCTTGGTTTTACTTTAAAAGTACGTTTCTGCAGTTCAGTGCACTTGAATTGCTACATGGGAACAATACATCATATTCACTCGGAGTGGATGGTTGATGGATAATTTGCTGGAATTACCAGGCACAATGAGCGCCTGCAAAACAGCCGCATAGAAAGGGGCTTTATGACAACCAGATGCTTTATTGTTCTCTCATAAATCGCAGATCAGAATCTGTTCAGGGAGGTAGAAAAGGCTGGTTCAGAAATTTCAGGCCAGGCCAAACATTTACACAATCTAGATCCTCCTAATTCCACAAGGAGGCACTTATCTACTTTAATGTTTGGTCGTCACCTACTGTGCCTTATTATGGCATTTATATGGTCAGTCTAAATATGCCACTGGATCATACACTACTCCAAAGCTATTGCTTATTTCAAAAACACCATACAAATAAAATGATTCGAAACTTAACTGCACTTGGACCATATCAATCACTGATGCTCTGCTCCCAGTGAGGCTGTTTCACCAGCAGAGGGCACTATTGCCGCTTCTAATAAATTGTTCTTGACATTCCTGTCAACCTTCCTCACTCACCTTTTCATAAACATCCAGATGATATCATGTGCAAGTCACATAGGGTGTCGTTAGTCATGTACCCTTTTGGCTCTCTTAAAACATTAAAGGGCAGTGGATAAAAACAGAGCAGCTGCAACATTCGGATGCTTTAATGCCTGCCTAGACTTCAAGGCTTTGAAGAGTTAATAAGAAATTTATGTCAACAAGAATTTAAAGCAAAATGATCACTAGTTTATCTAGTAAGACCTTTTTTTCTCTGAGAGCTCTTGTGTAAGTGCATGTTGAAGTCTGTTGTCATACATATTTACTGGTGCCGATGCATGCCAAATTACACATTACCGTATGCGTTGTTCATTTCAGGCAACAAAGGGGATAGACAACGCCATATTTTTACCTCTATTAGATGATGATGTAATTGTGTACAAATGCTTTTATCGGCATATGATGTAAGTATTATAATTCATATGTATATATAATTCATTGCACTTAGAGATTTAAACAGGTTTGTTAGAACAAAGCTTCCAGCCCTCTTTTGACTCTTTACAGAGAGAAAGCAGATTTTAAAAACAGTATTCTCTGTATTAAAGGAATAGTTCACACAAAAATTAAGTCTTACGAAGTCCATATGAGTTTCTTTCTTCCATTAAACACAAAACAAGATATTTATAGCAGAATGTTCAAGCAGCTCTTTTCTATGCAATAAAAGTGAATGGTGACCACAGCTGTCAAGCAAGATTTTAAAGGTAAGTTTTTTTTAATCAAACGAATAAAGACTTACATTCTGGTCTTTTCCTCACAGAAAGCTTTCATATGGCGTCAGAGGATTTATGTTGATGACTTTTGTGGTGTTTTTTGTTCTCTCTCCACTTTCAATGTTATGAAAGAGAGCACCTTAGACATTCTACATAATGTCTTTCTTTTGTGTTTCACGGAAAAAAGGGTTTCCGTCTATGGGTCTGGAACAACATGAGGGTGAGTAAATTGCACAGCATTTTCATTTTTGAGTGAACTATCTCTTTAAGACATGCATATGCACACAAGGTATACATTATAATCACCAGAACCATCATATATCTATGTACATGACTAATATATGTCCTAATTTCTGTATGTCTTTCACTGTTATATAAAAATGAATGCTAAGACTCTGAGATTTCAGGGTCTTTAGTACAGCTGCTGTTGAGATTTTCATGTCTTTCTCCCGGCTCAGTAAGACTGGTCTTTGAAATACTTCAAGGAGCTCCTTGCCATTAGTGTATATATTATCATTTCATCTAAACCTATACTGCACTCCATCCAAATTAGGCGTATTATTAGCTCAGAATCATTCATTATTGATCCCAGACAGGAGGATGTATGACCAATTAGTGGCTCTCAGATCTGTGCTGAGGAACATGTCAATGTGTGTATATAATGATTTGTTTGTGTTCATATATAGCATAGATCATTATCTTTGTGAATATAGAAGACCTTGTATGTTTAATGGGCTAAACATGTTTGAAGAGTGAAGAATAAAGAGGGTTTTTTTTCTTTTTTTTTGAGAATTTACAGTGACCCCAAAAATTATTTGGATAGTTAAGCCACAATTAAAACTGCATACATGTCTTTGCATTATATATCATAACAAGAGGTGTTTATTTTAAAGAAATATTGCACAAGCAAAATAATATTTTGTAAATTGGTTATTCCTGTGATGGAAAAGCTGATTTTTGAAGCCATTACTTTAGTCTTAAGTGTCTTATTCTAGTCTTACTCTATCTTCATTATCCTTCAGAAATCATTCTAATATGCTGATTTGGTGAGAAACATTTCTTATTATTATCAATGTCAAAAACATTTAGCTGCTTAGATGTTTGTGGAAACTGTGCTAATTTTTTTCCCCACAGGATTCTTTAATGACTAGAAAGTTCAAAATAACATTTATTTGAAATAGATTTTTTTGTAACATTGCAAATGTCTGTCACTTTTGATCAATTTAATGCATCTTTGCCAAATAAAATGATTAATTTCTTAAAAAAAATCAAAATCAAAAAAGTGTCCCAGAAAAGTTCTAGTTCTGAGAAGAGCTCTAGGATTATTTGTTTCTTATGTAATTAAATATAGACATTCTTAAGTGTGATTTGTAAGTGCCAAAAGTGTCCAGATGCATTTTAGGCCACTGTACATAAATATTTGTCAAAATGGTCTATTAAATTATGTTAATCAATACTTTTCAGAATTGAAATATTCTAGGGCTCCTCCCCCACTGAGCTCATTGTAGTGCATTCTAGGTTTGCCTTCTCTGCAAATGATGCATACAATGGTAAAAATTAAAAATATTAGATGGCACGGCAGCATAATAAATGCTGACTAGGTAGGCAGCAGGTTTTTTTAACACACTCTTAGCATTTAGGTGTAGCAAAACATTTGTTTTCTCTTGGGCATTACAGTTGTTAAACTTAAAACCTGACCTGAGATGTTCAGATTAGCATTGCTCTAAAGAAGTCTGAGTCCTTTCAGTCGCTGATGCCTTTAGAATAAAACAAAAGCATATAAATAAACCAAAACAGCCCGTGATGATCTGTAAGTTTTAGACTTATCTCACGTCCCTCCACTCAGTAACTGAAGTCACTGCAATACTTTCTGTTCTGCTCGATTGGTTTTGTTTTGTCTCAGGATATGAGCACATTGTTCGAGCGAAACACCTGAGAGCTCTTTTTATCAGGTTACACTAAATGAGCAAACAGAAACACTGTGAGCTCAAATGAGGTTACACAGAAAGACGCCTGCCACTGTCGTCTTCCTCCAATTAAGACTGTTTATTCTGCATGCAGTCTTTTTTGGCTATGATAAGACGCAGCACGTTCCAGGTTCTTGCTGTTCCTTCAAGCATTTCCGATTTATCCGTGTAGGAGCAAGGAGACAAGTGGCAAGCATCCACAATTACAAACTGATTCAATCATTATTGTTGTCATTACCGTGACTGATACATGCTGGCGATGCACAGCAACGCAGGAGTGTGACACTCAAAGACAATGCGCCCCCTCCCATAACGTACCTGTGTGTGTGTGTGTAAAAGAGAGCGAGAGATCAGAGTGAAAGAGCCAGCTTTAATAAAAGCCATTGTTCTGATTTATGAAGTGTGACCCCAGATGATTCATCCGATCAGATGGTTCCATATGAGGGACAGGCATGTCACAGGACTCGCTATGTGTGTCACCTTTTACATGCAAGATCATTTGAAATTGAAAATTCTGTTATCTTCATGTCAGCCTTAACATCATTCTATGGCTGTATCACTTTCTTTAAGACAGCATACCTATTTCATACCAGTGTTGTTTGATGTTCACTATATGTCACATGGACAAAACAGTTGAAACAATCTTT
This sequence comes from Scardinius erythrophthalmus, assembly GCF_964197995.2. Taxonomy (NCBI): domain Eukaryota; kingdom Metazoa; phylum Chordata; class Actinopteri; order Cypriniformes; family Leuciscidae; genus Scardinius; species Scardinius erythrophthalmus. Next base: position 10,715,075 of record NC_138226.1, on the reverse strand, counting down.
TTAACAAAGTCTTGATTTTGTTTTTGGTGTCTACTAGAATTGGTTTTCATGCTTGAATTTTTTTAAATCATTATTATTATTATTTTACATTGTTGCAGCATCTCTCTTCCTAGTCTGTCAGAAATGCTCTGTTTAGTTCCTGTCCTGTCCTTCCGAAAAGCGAATGTGCTCTTATTGTGATTGGTCAACTGCTTCATTTCAGAAAAGTCACAGGCTTTACAATAACCACGAGTTTCAACACACTACTAATGCGGCTCAACCAGGCCTCGCCCCTTTGACTTTGGCAGAAATTATTTAAATGAGGAAAATCGTGATGTGTACGTTTCTGAAAGAAAACTCAAGCCAAACTTGTTCATCCTCAAACAGCAAAATTACACACTAAAGAAAGATTAAAATGTAAAAAGCACAATAGTCCCACTTGTGTGCCACATAAGAAAGTAAGTAATGGTTTGAACTGACATCAGGGTGAGTATATGACAGAATTTTAATCTTTGGGTGGTCAACTATCCCTTTAAGTGGGTCAGTTATTGCAGAAGATTAATATTTAAGGTTAAAGTTTACAACAAACCCCAGCCTAGATTGTTTGAGGAATACAAATACAGTGCTGCATTTAACCTCTTCCGCTCTACTTGCCCGTGGGCGGGGCATAGAGCTACGTCATTATACTTGCACTTATTTTTAATCAGTTATTGACGAGAGCAGAAGAGTTCGGGAAGTTCACCAATGCTATGACCTCTACCAGACTTACTTTATTCATATTTTGCTTAGTTTTTTTCTTTTCTTCTATTTAACATTCATTCAATTACTTTTCGATCAGACTCACTTGTCTTTCTGAACACGTAGCACAGGAGCAACATCTAACTCTGTTGCCGGGAGCGACACATTAAGCACACCACTCACAATAGATATTTACCCACAGACAGCCAAAATGACTTTTATTCACGACAGTAGTTGCTGGCCGTGACTGCTCCAGAGGGGATTTCATCCTCGTGGAGTTGTGGTAAGCATGAAATCAGAGTGAGACCATCTGTTGCTTAAACATCTGTAAGTAGAGAGGAAGAGCACCGGAATCTACGATGACACTGGTTGTCGTGACACATGAAGAACCACGATTGCCAAAGTTCGATTCATCTTGCTCTATTTGTTTACCACTAGCGCATGCTGCATGCTGTTTATTCATTATTTAGCCTTAGGTGTTATAATCTGTGGTTTAAGTGTCAACATCGTGTAGTCTACATACATGTTGTGCCCAACTTTATTAGATCCTTGTCGCAGTGTGATTTGTAATGATCTTATACGATTTCTGAATTCGCACAGTCTGCAGAAGGCATTAAGCATGTTAATTGCAGTGAAGTAGTTCCTTTAAAGGAGAATTTCGGTTGAAGTCCTTTGAACTTCGGTTGAAGTCCAAAGTAGTCGATTGCCGAGTTCACGCGCATAGGTTTAGTTACCTATGATCACGCGCGTGAACTCGGCAATCGACTACTTTGGACTTCAACCGAAAACAGGATGTAAACACAGGTATTTGCGCTGGCCTAAATAACATAATTTTTATACATATCTTTCACATCTACTGCAGTCAGATCCACTCGTGTTCACTCTGAAGGAATTACTCACATTTTCTGTGCACTTGTAATGACACATCAAGGATGTTAAGAGGCTAAAAGCAGGTTTAGTACTTGCCCCATTGAAGTCAACAGGGTGCAAATTTTAAAAATAGAATAACTCGGTGTAGGCAACACCGATTTTTGTCGTTGTTCTCTATATTGACAGCACTCCAAATGTACAAAAAAATGAGCTCAATGTTAAAATTGACCGGAGTTCTCCTTTAAGAACACATTTTTGTAAATGTTTCTAACTTCTAAAGTTGTCTTGGCCAATAATCTGATATTTATCTGTATATGTTAAATTTAAGGGGAAAGGAAGTTCAAAACAGCCCTCTTTTCTCATGCAGTACAGTATACATTCACAACACGTTTTCATGCCAGTCTGTTGAATTTTGAAAAATAACACACGTTTTTCCTCCATTTTGCTATAGGGTGATATGAACCTATATTCAGGTGTGATAACAGTGAAAGTGTGGATAGCACATTCAAAAGTGTTTGTAGAGGGAACCAAAACAATCATATTATCATGCAAGTCAGTCCAATTTTTTGTCAATCTACAACAATGCCAGAGAATTTCAGGGAGGAAATAAAGTGACTGATCTGCAACTTTGCAGTAATACTAAGAAAAACAACAAACAGTTTAGCTTACACCTGCCTGCGTCAAAGTTTTTCTGCCTCCCCCACCGTCCGTTAATATTCTTTGGCTGTGCTTGTCTCTGAAGATTTGTAACTTGGTTTAAGCACATTAAATCCACTCTCATCTGAACAGCAGGCAGACGCCAGCTCTTTCATCTCCAATGTATAGCCGCTCATTTTTTACAGGATAGGTTCAATGAGTTACATGGTTGACATCAGATGGTATATCTCAGAGATGGATATAGCAGGTTAGAGAAGGCTCTGAAAGCAAGTAAATACTATAATTTTTGAGGGAGTCAGCAGGGGAAGAGAGAAATGAACATTAGAGAAGTGCTTGATCTAGGGCCAAGTTCTGCAGTAGAAGTCTGTCAACAGAGGACACTGGACTCTCAGCTGTTTCTGCTCTAGTGGAAGAGAGTCCATTTTGACTTTTGCAAGTGGGTATATAAGTACTTTTAGCCTTGTGGACATTCAGAAAATAATCTCCCTGAAACTCCCACAGTTTTCCAGTAAAATGTCAGTCACTTTTAATAAATAAAAACTGAGATAAAAGTACCAGTACCAGTAAGTATACATTTGACACCATTCATTAGTATCTTAAAGCTACAATATGTATTTTTTTTTCGCCGCTAGGGATGACGCATAAGCGGAATTATAGAACTTTTCGTCATGCCGATGGATCTTATAATGTTTATGGATGAGTGAATACATCGATGTTTTTAACATGACTGTGGTATGAAGCAGGGCTGGATTGCTAATAAGGACATTTCATTCTACCAAACTACCCGCAAGTGCTGAATTACTACTCACACAGGTCAGTTTGTTTGTCGAATGAAACTTGTGAGGTAACGCAGCGCTGTTTCACTTGGTCTACACTATCACACTAAACTGCATTTGAGTGTGTTGAAAGTTATGTTATTCTATGTGTTAGTTTGTTGGCTGTATGAGACTAGCAGTAAGCTAGATCAACATTAGAATAACATACTGATCATATTATAACATTTCATCATGTTGTTGAGCTATATAACATTGATTAGTTTTATGTGCATTCGCTCACCTCTACATTTGCGCGTCTCTGTCAAGTCGAAGTTAGTCACGGGCGTGGAGCTCTCGGCATCTCGAAAACGCCACGCTGATATTGATCCTCGTTTTAGTTCTCCTTTTGTCCCAAAGTCTGCTTGCCATGGTCTATAATATTTGAACAAAACAACAACAGCGTGAGCGTGTCGCTAAACATTACGAAGTTGTCCACGTCTGTCACCAAGGTTACTATGGCAGTACGAGCGGAAACCAGGGATAACGTGGATATTACATCATTGACAGGCGACAAGTGGGACAGGGACGAGCCATTATTTAAAATTGGAAATTCTCTGAAATTAAAAATCTTTGGGAACTTTTGGGATATTGTAAGTACACAACTGCAGGAAATATATCTCACTGTGCAAGTGATTTTTCTATATTTTATTACAAAAATCTTACATAGTGTAGCTTTAATTTATTGATTAGAGCAAAAAAACATACACCTTTTAAAACACTGCCCTAATGACCTTCACTGTACACTGGAAAAATTGGCATAGAAAGAATTTTCACAAACTGTTACAAAGAAACAAGTAACACATTCAATGTAAAATTGGAAAATCAGAAATAGTATTTTCTTGTAAAATGTTATCAATAATTGATCAACTTCACAAAATCATTTTTACAGTGTATATATAAATATGCAAATCATTTGATAGAGACAAAATTTTCATCCAGCCTTTGAGTAGGTCATTGATAAACATGAGATTCCATGGAGGGAAGTTCAGCCAATAAGCCATTTCCCTGGAGAAGAGAGGGTCATGTGCTTGGCAGAAGGACAGAGGGGGTTTCATTCATAGCCTTCCAAAGAATTTGAACCAGTTCTTCAAATGAAAACCACAAACAAACACACTTTATCTGTGTGATCTAACCTCTGCCATGCTTTCAGAGAAAAATATTCCCTAAAGAACACCGTTTGAAGACGTTCTTAATTTCTGCATTCGAACTCCATTGAAATAAAATGTTTTGTATGATTTGCTGCAAAATTTCTGCTTTTAAATCTTTTCAAAGAACTCTCAAATATGTTGCATGGAGGCTCAAGATTAAGTGCTTTTGATCTTTTTATTCTTATTTTATTCTCTTTTTTTGTACATTTTTAATACTGTCTGAACCATTCGTTTCAGCTGGAAAGAGTCCTGATTTGATATTGAGCCAACAACAGAAAATTAGCAAAAACCTCCCTCTCCATACAAAGTATATAAACAGAGATGGGCCATTAGTTTCTGCAGAAGCTAATATTAACTCTCTGTGGATACACAAACCTGGAAATAAAGAGGTAATGTGTTGTCATGGCACTGTTTACAATGTATTTGCATTGGTGAGAGGTTTGTAATTATGCGGTTTAGTTGCCATCACTGATGTTAATATTAATTCGAAATGCCTCTGACCTTCGCCTGAGGAATCCGCTCTCCACCTCCAAATAGTTTCATAGTTCTGAATATCTGATTTTAATTCATTGTTGCCATGGCAATAATGTAACAAGGGTACAAAGTCCACTTCAATGCATATAAGCATAATTGCTGCCGAAGTTGTATAGTTGATTTTGTTAATGATAGACAATACCGTTCAAAGAGGCAAAAGTACATTTTCAAGTTGCATTATGTGAGTCCCATAAGCAGATTTAACGGCCTTTTACATGGTACACGACAACCAGGCAACAAGCTTTGATTGCCGTCTTGAGCGCCAGCCCAAATTCAATGATGCTTCTAGTGCCACTTGCTTCACCAACTCAATGCTAGCAAATGAGATCATTCTGCAAATCTTAATAAGGTGATTATAAGTATTGTATTTTGTGTTGGTAGTGAAATAATAAAGTTCATAAAATGGCATTTATTTCTCATCTCCACACATTGAACACTTGGTGGACAAACATTTATTTTATTTTTTTCCTTTTTTTTCTAAAGCAACATTTTAGAGTACAATGAAATTATATAATTTAATTTAAAAAAATATATGTGTCTGCAAAATAATGGGTGATCACATCAGTAAAAAAACGGATTGCCTTAAAAAAACACATTTGTCCATGGTGTTAATGGTAATAATGGAAATGGTTCATGGAAATAAAATCTTTCTATTTAAATGTCTTTAATATTTGTAATTATCGTATTGTTAACTATTTATAAATATAAGTTGAAAACAATCAAATCAGTTTTTAGAAACATTAGTATTTAAAGGCCAATTCACACTCCACCAACAGACACAGACCAACACCAACAGTCACCAGGTTACAGTACATCACTTTCTCAACATGTTCAAATGCAGAAAATGAGAGCCAACCAACGCCGACAGACGCCGAAAGGGGTAACACACTGATCCGACAAAACCTGATAAAGTGTCTGTTGCTGTCTGTCGGTGCAGTGTGAACTGGCCTTAAGTATACTTCGCTTGTGAGACATCAATCTCAATTCATGTATGAAGTTGGGACAATTATGAGTCTGTTGTCTGGAACACAGCATGACTGGAATGCATTGAGGTCAGAAATGGGAAATGTTAACTTGATTATTCACAATTCTGATCAGTCTAATTTTGATCAAGCTTTGATATACCAAAAATAGTGCATTTCTGTCATGACAACTCTGTGTTTGGCAAGGTAATAGATGACAATGTTGACAGTTTGGTATTGGCGGAATAGATCTACACTGCAGCTGCTGTTGTTTATTGCTGCTGCTGCTGCTGTTATTGCTGCTGCTGTTGGTTATTGCTTGTGCTGCTGCAGAGTGAGTATATGGGACTTGCTACTGCCAATACATAAACAACATGCTGCTTTGAGCAGGTTAAGACATGCTGCTGCTGTACAATATACTGTAGCATACATGAATTACCCATAACAGATATATGGGGAAGGTGGAGGGTTTCTGAAAGTGTGCTGCACTGCCACAGTAAATGTTGACCAAGTATTTGAAGATTGAGCAGCAAGCTCATTGGCTACTGATACGGCTGGAACCAATCAGCTGCTCCCTATAGAGAATGATGTGATTGCAAGCAACTTAAAGGCCCACTGAAATGGCTTGGAACGCGCAGCTTTGTATGATGCGTTGACGTAATTTCCACTGAAACAGGAAGCTAAGGCAGGACATATTGAATGGCTCCTCCCTCTTTTCAAATAGCCAATAGCGTTTAGTTTACCTCACAGATTGCAAGTCGTATTTGACACATTCTAGAGAGCATTTGATTGAACAGAAGATGTGAAGATTCTAGACTTTCATGACAGAACTTTGTATTAGTCTCTCTGCTTAACACATTTTACCATGTTTTAATCCATTCAATGTAATAATTTTTTTTTTTAAACATCTTGATATTCTGTCTGAGACAGCTCATGACCTATACTGAAGCTTGTTTACATCTCGCAATTCTGAGAAAAAATCTCAGAAACGCGTGATATAAAGTCGCAATTGCCAGTCCTAAAGTCAGAATTGCAAGATATAAACTCGCATTTGTGAGTTATAAAGTCAGAATTGCGGGATATAAACTCACAATTGCGTGTTATAAAATCCAATTTCTTTTGGACTTTAAAACCTCACAATTCTGAGAAGTCAAAATTCTATATTTCTCACAATTCTGACTTCTTTTCTCAGAACTGTGAGATATAAACTCGCAATTGCGACTTTATTTCATGCAATTCTGAGAAAAAAAGTAAGAATTATGAGATAAAAAGTCACAATTACCTTTTTAATTTTTTATTCCATGGCGGAAACAAGTTTCCATAATGACATGACAAACTTTGTTCTGGCCTTAGAAACTAAAGTGTAGCCTGCATTGCTGTTATTCAAAACAACAGAGGATTACTTATACCAGCCGACTGCACATGAAAGGCTCCTCAGCAGCAAACTTGACTTCATTACCTACTTTAAGACTATGACAGCAAGTCTCGTCCTAACTTATGATGTCATTCTCTCCTGGGCAGAGTCAGGGGAGATGTTTTATTCATCTGCGTGTAGCATTCAGAAGCATTGTAGGAAAGTTCTCTAGTAAACACAGATTTAATGGACCAGGCTCATTTTTCGCTGTCTGGCAGGAGCAGCAGTGATAGAGAAAACCATGTATAAGAAATGAGGAACAATGCTAGCCTGGGCTTGAGAACTATAGACGTGCAACAAGAGGTGACTACAGGAATGTGCTGAAAGAGGAGAGGTACATGCCTGGGAGTGTATGTGTAGTGTTCTCATCGCTGCAGACAGAGCCATGCTGCTGCTTTTGAATGCAGTTTGAACATACTGGGTATGGGCCTACCAGTCACTGAGCAGATGTGACATGACAGGAGTTTTTACTGTTATATAAATAGAAAGCTGCAGGTTCGCTCAGTCAGTTTTTATGGAGAGTGAACTCTCCACATTCAAATTGCAAACAATTACAAGTATGTGCTCTTTTGTAAAACTATCCTTTTTGAAAAAACTGAACACAGTGTTGATATTTCATTCTTGAATAAATCAGTGTGGTTGAATGAGTCAGTGATTCAATGACTCACTCATAAAGTCACTTGTTTTGAGACCGAATGAATCAGTGTGTTTGAACAAATTGGTTGAGAGAATGATTTATTAACTTACTCAGATAGTTACTTCTTGTCACTTGCTGGTGTATCAATGTAGTTTTCCCCTGGTTTACACCAACATGAAAGTATGGGTTACTATGTCAATAAAAAGCACTGATACAGCATTAATAAATGAGAGATCATATCATACTCCTTTAAAAATGTAGTAAATGTTTTTTTTCAAGCGGAAAACACATTTTCCCAGTTTTACAGACTAGGCTTAAGCCTAGTTCCAGACTAAAAGGCATTTTTCAGCTGTTTTAACTAAAAGCAACTTTCACTGAGATATCTTAAAATAAGTTAGTGCCATTTATTTGTCTCAAGATGCACACCAGTAATGTTTTTTTTTTCTAAGGCATGTTTATAAAAAAAGCTATACTTAAATGTTGTAATTTAACTAAGGCCTAATCCTGGCTTAATCTAAGCCTTGTCTGTGAAACCAGGCCATTGTCTTATTTTAGAAGTGGATACAGCAGATCTTTTATTTGGTAAAAGGTTTTGTATTTTCCCATATTAATTAATTTGATGATAAAGCTGCACATTGCACAGAGTTTTTTTTTTGAATGTTTAATTTAGAAAACAGAGATAGTATTTTCACATTTTTATTGAAAATATATAGCCTACTAAATACTAAAACACAGATGATTTACAATTTAATTAATAAATGAGTAAATTAGGTTGGGACCACTTGAACATTATTTTGGAAAATCATTTGTTATCTAATGCATTGGTTTCTAATCCTGGTCCTGCAAAGCACATGCAATGACTTTGTATATTCGAAATGATATTTGTGAATTTGTTTAAACAAAATTGATTTACTTTCATAGGCCTATTACATTACCCGCACTGAGTTTTCAGGTAGCTAAAGTAAATCACGTTGAGTCATGGAGGTTTGCCATCATGAGGTCTGACAAATAAACAGTGGAGGATATGCGTTCAGGTGGTGAAATCTGAATAAATGGCACAAGCAAGCAGGAAAATGTTGATTACCCCGACATATTCATATTCATAATGCACCGACCAGCTATTACTCTCAAAAAGTGATCTCAACACATTTCTCCATGGCTGCCCTCATCAGCGAGTTTTCTACGCTGTGTATCAAACGCCACCGCTGTACTCTGCCCACCCGAGCCAGCAGCAGCCGTCAGACGCGAAGCGCTACTGGGGCAAGTGGGGTTTGAGCAGTGCATCACTGGGAGCAGGTGCCATACATCAGAGGAGCGTAACCTGTCAAGGCGTGAATGGGTTTTGTCATGAATGAATAACTACTGCAAATGTAGCGGCAAGGAGGAGAGCTTTACGATACTAAGCCTTTTCATCTTCTCTGATCCAGGCTTTGGGCCAGACAGAAAATAAACAGAATCTTCTACAAACACAAAATCTCTGTCCCAAATGGAAATGCTGTGCAAAGAGACCCCCCCCCCCTTTCTTCCCCCCCTAATTTTTTTCTCATTTTTTCTGTTCTAAGACGAGGGACAACTGACACAGAGAGCATGTGAAAGTGTGAAGTCGATTTTAACTGACAGTACGGTTGTCTGCTTTGGGTTTTCGTGTGGTGGCAGCCGTCCCCTCTGGGCAAGTACAGCTGACTACAGTTGTGATCGTAACAGAAATATCCATTGGGTGCTTAAACCAAGTGAATAGTTTCATTCCTGAGGCGATACTTTAATTCAGCCAACTATAGTAGATCCATGCTGCATACAGCAGATTCACACTGTGCAGTAGGAGTCTGTGATGAAATTAATTAGCACTGTTGTCATTGTACAGCAGATTATGACCCACAGACGGATGCTTCACCATTCTTTCCACACAAACAAAAACAATTAATACAAAAAAATAAATAAAATAAAATCTAATTATGTTATACACAAAACAACAACAGCAACAACAATAGTAACTGATAATGAAATGAAAAAAAAATAATGAAATAAAATTAGGGATAAGGACGGTCTTATCACCCTGAAGGGGTTTATTTAGCAAATAATACCCTTTTACAGGTCAATTTCCCAAATAAATAGATAAATGGACATGAAGCATTCATTTGAGTTGAAATTATGAACTGGCACAATCAGGTAAAAATAAAAATAAAAATCTATTGACAGAAATTTCAGCACACTAAAGTATTCCAAAGATCCACCTGATAAATAAAGTTACCATCACTGATTTAAAATAAATGAATAAAAAAACATGGTTGCCGGAATGGTCTGAAAAGTAGAGGGCACATATTATAATTTCCACTGAAACAGTAAGCTAAGGCAGGACTTATTGAATGGCTCCGCGAATCATCTTTTGAACCGGTTCTTGGAACTGGTCGAACCAGTTCACCAAATCGAACTGAATCGTTCAAAACAGTTCGCATCTCGAGTCAGCACTGATCCAGTTTTCTAAATTTAGGCTACTCGTTTTCGGATGTGCCTGACAGTCCCTCCGACGTGAAATAAACCAATATCCCGGAGTATATGTTACTCCAGTAACTCAAACAGTTCACTGTCTTGTTCATGAAAATTAATTAGGTGACATAATGTTTATCAGTGGCGCTAAATGATTTGCTCAAATGCACGTATATGTGCGCTATAACCGTATACCACTTATTAATTCAGTCCACTGCAGAAGTGATTTGTAGAATGTGATTTTAGTCATGGCCCCACCAAAAATGTTTTTTTTTTTTTTTTTTTTTTTTGTGCTCTGGGGCAGTAACTATTAGTCTTAATTAGGACTTTATTAGTGCTGTTCATTGATTCGAGTAACTTTTTGACATTTGGGTATAAAGTGTTTTAATTCTACAATATATGGTGTAAAAACGTCTGAGTGCTGCCCTCTTCAGGTTGAACAGTGGCTACTGCAGTTGAATTTTCCTATTGGATGTTTGCGGTACTGCGTGACGTAAGCGGTACTACGTGACGTAAGCAGGTTCCAGCTCACCACGCCCCTGGTACGAGCTAGCATAGATTTATCTGTATTTAGTACAATGGTCAGGAGGGTACGTAGGTGTAGTGTTGCTGGTTGCAACAGCACTGCTGGACTGCATAGCTTTCCAGCAGACTTGGAAATTAGGCGCCAGTGGTTGCATGCACTTGGCCTGGAAGACCGTGAGTTCCCGCCTAGAGCTCAAGTGTGCAACCTGCACCAGCGGGATTGCTTCTCCAACGCAACAGAGGTGGAAATGGGCTTCTCCACACAGCTCGCGCCGAAAAGTGACACAGTGCCAAACGCTACTCCTCCTGCATGGACTCCACCACCGCAGCGGCATCTTGATGTGAGTGATCATATATATTTTATATATAAAAAGTTAATCCTCTGGGGTCGACAAACGCGCCGGCGCATTTTGCTGGATTTTTTCACATAGTGGAAAATATGAATATGCCTACAGAGAGCGCGCGCTATTGACATCAACTCGATAAAACTCATCCGATGCATGTACTTTACGTCGTCTTGCAACCCTGTGAGTCACTCTCCATTTTAGAGTCTGACAGCGGGTCTCAGGTGCACTCCCCTGCTCAGCCCCGCCCTCTGTTCGTCCCCTCTATCTCCGCTGGGGTCTGCCCACTTTTCTAGCATTTTTGAAATATTGCCAGTTACCCTTTAAAGTTGTCATTTTATGCAACCTAATGCACCATTTCTTATTAGCGAGGCATTTTGTGTTTCAAAGTAAAGTTTTGACTCCATATACTCTCAGAAAATAAAGTACATAATTGTACCTTTAGGGGTACAATGGCTTGTCACTGGGGCTGTACCCTCAAGGGTACAATATTGTACCTTAACCTTTAAAAGAAACTGTACATATATGTACCTTTTAATGCTTTTTGACCCTCAAAAAGGTACATATATGTACCTTGAGGTCCAATAATAAGCCCTATGGGGTATGTTAGTATAGATTGTACCTTGGGGGACAGAAATGGACTCCTACTGTACCCCTATTTCTGACAGTATACCACAATGTGACAGTATTTCTTATTTTTAACTATAGTACTTATTTTTAAGCTACAAGATTAAGAACCTAATTTCCATATTAAAGAAAAAGTATTGCTTTACTAATGAATACAGTAGTGTTCTCCTTGCTGTGGTCAGGTAGGGAAGCAGTGGATTAAACAGCCATTACTGTGAGAAGAGGAGAACGAGAAAAAGGAAGGACAGATTCCTCACCACATTGCATGTATTTTTCCTCACTCCCAAAATACCCCCTGCTGCTATCCCATCTGCCTTGGCACTCCTCAACATGGCAGTTGGCACGAAATCCCCACTAATATCAAAATGGCAACAATGGATTTACAACAAAGAATATAATCAAACTGTAACTGTTTAAAGGGATTTTTAACTTATGGACTGTTTCACGTCAGTCACAGGCCTTCAAGGTACACAGGACAAGACGTGTGATTGTTTGATGCCAGTTATGGGAAAAACTGTAGCTTTTCAGATTTTGCTCCTGGAGGGAAGTCTAATACTTCATTGAGTGTGCTGTAGAGATTCAGCTGTTCGCTCAATTATTTACTAAACTGAACAAAGACCAAAAAAACAACAACAACAACAACAACAACAAAAATTGTACATGAAGACAATGTTTCCGCAGAGGTTAATCCATAAAGTATGCCTTGTTGCTTTTGATGAAACAGATCTCTTTGTGCATACATGATATAACTAGTGATGTGCAATCTATTGATCAGCTTTTTGATGATATAGTATATGTAACTGATGCTTTCATTATATGTAAATCATAGAGCTTAGCTAGTAATCATGAGGTCTGACAAATAAACAGTGGAGGATTATAGTTCAGGTGGTGAAATCTAAATACATGGCAGCAGGAAAATGCAGCACTAGTTAGATGCTTTTTTTGTCAGAAGAATAAAACAACTAGTACTGTAGCTAAGCAAATTTAAAATGTTTAATGCAGGAAGTAAAATACAGGAAGAATAGAGTATGTAATTAGTTTCTTTTATGTGCAACAGCTATTTTTATTCACATACAATTTGATAAAAACATGGTCACAAAGAAACATGATATGAACTGATCTTACCATCTCTAACTGAAGTTTAAGTCAGAGACTCTATTAACATCTCTGTTATAAGTCTCTCATACTCACAAGAAACAATCGCAAATCACGTGTGATTGTCAAATAAGTAAAAATAAATGGTGGAAATACAACACTTGTCCATTTTTAGCAGCATACAGTATACTCACCATTATCCAGGGCCTTGTATAACTGCCCACTTAGGAGCCCCAGCATCCCCCTTAAAAGGCCTAGTAAACAAATAACAAGGCTCTTGTCTGTTTCTTAACTAGATGTTCAATTATTCCTTCATAAAACTCATATGTTCCCAAGTAAATTTTTATGAGAACCATACTTCATGTACCTACAAACCCTTCCATTGCCAGGGGCTGAAGTTAAACCAGTGTCAGAGGGGATCCATAAAAGTGTTTTGGATTTGTGTGATTACTGTTGGTACAAATGTAAGTTTCATTGGATTTATGGAGCCATTTCCCTGGAGTGTTCATTTCAGCCTATACATAAATCTCCTGGACGACCAGCTCCCGAGGACCCGCGCGATTGTTACAGACTGATGTAAAAGTATGACAATATGACAACATACTGTAACAATATTATAGTGGGTGTACTTATCAGCAAAAGACGCAAACTGCATTACGTCAGAGAAGGCTATAGATCAGCAGAGGGTGTCTGAACATTATTGTAATGCTGTCTGTGTTTATGTGCACTGCTATTTCAGGTTAACAGTCACACACTTGCATCCACATGCGTACGCACACCTCACCTCTCGTTTCCCATCTCAGTAATTAGTTCATTAATCACAGTAATGGAAACGACCTAAAACAAAAAATGTTCTCCTTTTCCAGCTTCAACCATAATGCTCCTTTATGCACAGAATGGGGCGGCACTGTTCAGCTCAGTCGAGGGGAGGTGGGACACTCTATCAATTACCTTATCGAGGATTCTTGCCCCGCCGGGGCTGCACCAGGACATTTTTGCACAGGACACGTTTTGTGAAAGTATATTTCATTAAACAGCAATCAGGCAGCACTCTGACAAGAAACTGAAAATAAATTGCCATTACTAAGAAACAGATGATTTGTTAGAACATATTCAAAATGTACGTGGGCATTTCTGCTGGAAAACGTTTTGGGAAATAATCATATTTTAAGAGTTTTGTTTTTCTTGGCCGCGGTACAAAGTTTGTTTAGACGACAACTTTAAGAATAAGAAGAAGCATCTGTCAACTGGTTGCATTGGTAGCAGACTAAAATAAACACACAAGTGCTGGTCAGAGCCCACTTGCCTGCTTTTCAGCAAATAACTATCGTGCGAATATTAGCCTACATCATCTCATTAATATCCGTAAGTCAGGCTTCAAAAGTCATAGGCTGCGTCCGAAGTCAGTGCTTCTTTTGAATAAGCAATTACTTCACGGCTATATAGTATGAATATGAGCAGTATGGATGTAATCTGGACGTACTACATCTGTCATGTGGCCTACTAGCATGAGTTGCATTCACTAGCATTCACAAATGCTCTCCTATGGCCTCAGGGGATAGTAAAGTGTCCATCAGATGCGCATTACAGAATCTCGCTGGAAGTAGTAAGTCACATAGGTACATTTTAATGTCAATTCAGACTTCCACATTTCCAATTTCAGATGCAGCCATACTTAATATTTCTATTTGAAGGGAAGCTCGATTTGGGTAATTCAGTATGGCAAATTAAAATGCCCAGCTGAAGTGAAATTTATTTAGCCTATGTATACAAATTTTTTTCTTTGACTGTCTCTTTAAGAGAAATCACTTGCCATGTAGTCCTTGACACACTGAACACTGAACACAGCCACTGAAACTTGCCATATCATGTTATGCATAGGCAGCATGTGAGTAAAACTCAGGATGAAGAGATGAGCAGCAATGATCAATGGGTGGACTAATCTCTTTCCACCTCATTTCCTTTCTCTAGCATGCTGGGTATGTGCATGCAGAAAGTATCGACCCCAAAGAATCTTCAATCTGGAGATGATCTGAGCCTTTACAGTTGAGTTCTTAAACAAGCATGCTGTCAAGTGAATGCAAATCCACCACAGGAGATGGCCTATGCACTCCTGAACATGACATCACACCTGAAACAGATATCTTCCCTGCGTGCGCGTATACCTCGATTGCAGTCTCGACACGTATGGAAATGCAGACAAACACACTTCATCTCCCTGTCAGTTACTACGCTCTGAATTTGATGCGCGCGCTGATTCTCGCAGGTAGTGTGTGGCCATTTGCGAGCTGTGTCTGGTCTATGGTTCTCTGCTCCGTGTCCATCACCTGTAAACTACACAAAGAACAGTAATTGCTTGTCTGGGCTGTCAAGCTCAGCTTTTGGGGAATCTACACTTGCCGACACCAAGCAGATATTTACACAAGAAATGAAATTACTCCCTTTTCAGCGCACCACTCCAGAGTGACGTTCCGCTCAGACCTGTCAGTCTGTTTAGGGCAATTTTTTTTTAAATTTAATCTCACGAAACAATGTAGGCCTACAGTAGTCGGAGTAAAGTATTGAGAGTGGATTTTCTTCTCATGCATGAAGTCCTCACTTGTTTGCATTCTTGCGACAGCAAAATACCAATCGTTGAAATCCCAATATTTGAACTGCATTATTTGTTCATTCTATCGGTTACTATCTGGGATTCTGACTATGTATCGGATACATAGTCAGAATCCCAGAACTGCAAGGTCATATGAAATTGTCTTATGATAAGGTTACATTCAGGTTGTGGTTAAATCCTCACTGTTAACACAGGCAACGCAAACTTAACTTTTTCTGTCTTTCTATTTAGGATGAAATACAGCATGACCCTGAAAGATAAAAAAAACAAATAAAGACATTTCAGTAAAAACAATGAGTTTAGAAAGTGCACGTGAAAAAAAAAGCAAAGAAAGATTACATCTTATTTTTTAGACGTTTTATTAAACATTTGCCATTGTGAAACTATCCTGAAGAGGCCTTCTCTGCCAAATACGTGAGGATATTGCGTTATATAAGATGATCGTTTCAGATGATCTCTGAAAATGTAAAAATAGCAGCCAATATTCGCAATGCTCTATTTACTGACTAACAGCAATATTGAAGTCAATTTCACCACCACCCCAGGCATATACGCCTGTCACAGTGAGCATAACTTTTACAGGCCACTTTTCAAATGGCACCTCCCCTGGAGAAATTCACAAGGCTATGAAACTCCTTTTATTTTTAGACAGATCTCAGGTATACATGACATTATCATTCCAGATACGTCAGTCAGCAGACCAATCCACCAGTTCCAATACTACATCACACAGACATTGTGGAGGAAGGCTGGAGGAAGTAGACCTTAATCAGGGTAGACGCAATATTTAATTGTACGGCAAATGACAGACGCACAATCTGTTTAATAGGTTCAACGGTCTTTCAAACCCTCTTTCATTATCTGTGTTCTACTCCACTAACATTAGGATCAATACAGTAACTAATCATCTGTGTCTTTCTTTAGTTCTGTAGGTTCAACAGGTGGCTGGAGCTCAGAGACACTCACATCGAGGGAGAGAACAAGAAGGCATCCCCATGGACCAAACATGTGCAATAGGTGAGAATGCTGCACAGCAGTACACAGTTCAGCTGTGAATTAAGGGAACAGCAGCACTGTAGTCAGTACACTTTGGTAATCCATCTAAAGATGGAGGTGAATGTGGGGGTCATTCGACAAAAGATAAGAGGATTAAATGGCTTTTCACTCATAAGCAGCATGCATTAAGGCTCTATGCATAAAATAAAGCCATTTCTGGGTCTCTACATTGAGTTTTTCCTGCAATAGCTGCCATAACACATTGTCTGATGTTCAGTATGATACATTTTTGTAGCTTATTGTCAGTGAATGTCTTTTGTTTGCTTTTGGACTGGAGGGAAAGTTATACATTTTAATATACATCAAGCACTTTTATCTTAAAAGATCAATACAGTAACATATTTGATGTCTTATGATACAAATTGTTTAATCTATTCATGGTCACGGAACTGCATAATTACAGTCGTCTTTTAATATTAAAAGTCTTGATGGAACATTAACAGTCATTTGTGTATATATAAATATATACACACACAGCATAAACAGTAACCAGGTTTATTTATTTGCTAATTATTGTTACATTTTATTATACTGTACTATCTTTCTCTGAACTTTTCCGCTGACCGGGGGTCCCTGGACTGCAGTAAAAAAACAAAACCCTGATATAGGCAAAAACACTGCAATATTTTCCTCATCCTCAAGGAGGAGTTGAGTCTGCCTGCATCCACGGACGGACAGCTTAACTCAAGCCTTCTTCCTGTCTACCAACTTACAAGAGCAGCAGTAACCATGGTAACTCCTTCAGAACTCAATGGATTTGCTTGAGAAATACTAAAAAGAGCTCAAATAGAACACGGCAGTCGGAGAGAAGCAGGACAGCATGATAAAAACAAATGCAATCAGAAGCTTTTTATGAGTTTATGTCAACACTTGCCTTGATCTTTTAAGTCTCTCTATCCTGTCCTTTCTCTCCAAGCTTTGCTGTTTGCTTCGTTGTCCACCTCCTGCTTCTATAATTACAACATTACGAAGGATTTGTGAGTTCTGTGAGCACTGACTGGGTTTCTCTTTCTCTCAGTAGTTGCAGTAATTTAGCATCACTGAAGCCTGCAGCAATAGGGGAGCTTGCAAAACCATAACCCTCACTCAGAGGAGCACAGGTGAGACCAGGAGCAGAGCTACCATTACCTCAGGAAGAAAGACAGTCCTTATTGCTGTCTATTTCAGAGCCTGAGAGAGAACTGTCAAAGCTCGGGATGACACATATCCTTGTGATATACTGCGTTATTAGGCCTAAAAGTTACACTGAAAAGAGTATTTCAGCTTAAAGGGGTAGTTCACTTTAGAATTAAAATGTCCTGATAATTTACTCATCCCCACGTCATCCAAGATGTTTATGTCTTTCTTTCTTCGGTCGAAAAGAAATTAAGGTTTTTGAGGAAAACATTCCAGGATTTTTCTCTAGTGGACTTCAACGCTTAACAATGGTTTGAAGGTCCAATTGCAGTTCTAATAAAGACTCTACGATCCCAGCCGAGGAATAAGCGTCTTATCTAGCGAAACATTTATATACTATTTAACCACAAATGCTTGTCTTACACGTCCACGACTTCACTTGACGTAATCACGTTCCAGGTCAGGCGGTGACCTGACATAGGCGGAAAATGTAGGACGAAAAAGTCCATCTCATTCTCTCCTCCAACTTCAAAATCATCCGACATCTTTGTTTTACCTTTTATTTTTCGTGACCTTTCAATGTGATTACGTACAGTAATGTGTGGCGCATCGTGTGCAAGACGAGCATTTGTGGTAAATGTATGTTTAAAAAGTATATAAATGTTTATTTGTTTTTTAGAAAATGGCCGATCGTTTCACTAGATAAGACCCTTATTCCTTGGCTGGGATCGTGTAGAGCCTTTGGAAAATCCTGGAATGTAATAATTAATTTCTTAATTTCTTTTCGAATGAAGAAAGAAAGACATGAACATCTTGGATGACGTGGGGGTGAGTAAATTATCAGGAAATTTTAATTCTGAAGTGAACTAATCCTTTAAGATGATAGTTGTGTCTTGGAACATGGTATGGTTTCTAGCAGGCCATTAACTAGCAACAATGTTCCAAGCTTGACCACTTTTGAGTTTCCTTGACCAGATGGTTTGTTGCTAGTTGAAGATGGTCTCCCATATTTAGCATAAGATGGATGCTACAGGAGTTTTGAAAGTGTTCTGCTGTTTGAGAGTGAGCAAGACAGAAAAGACAGTCAAGAAGGAAAGATTAGTCAATGCCATGTCCCACTAGAACAGTCATCAGGTATGGCGACAAGAGACGTTACACACCTTACATCAGGAAATGATCCTGCTCATCAGCGCTCCTACTAATGAGCATCCTAATTCATGATTGTATCGCACACACTCTGACTAATGAGTCTAATTGCTAGTAAAGGAAGACAAACAAAGCGGAGCAAAGGTTTGCACAGGAAGACTGTAGCTGCACAATGCTGCAGAAAACAACTCAGGATACAATAGCGATGGTTAGTGATTTTTTTGTCACTGCCCTGCAGCAATAAAAAAATGCATGACCTTTCTATGTATTTCTACTCTTATAGTAATCATCCAATGACAAATGCTAGTGATTTCTTTTGCATTTATATATATATGTATTTGGCAAAAAAAATTATCCAAAGCAACACTGAATTCATAGTACACATTCATTCCCTGTTTATCAAACCCATGCCTTTGGCATTACTAGCGCCATGTGTTATTGTCTGATGTACAGAAACACAGACTTTTGACTCTAACCTTAGATTTTAGATTACACTACAGTTCCACCAAAGACCTTCAGGATTGAATTCAATCCTGAAGGTCTTTGGTGGAACTGTAGTGTAATTTAAAAGGGAGGAAAAATTATATTTCTTTTGCATTTCCCTAAGAAAATTTGCGTTCACTTAAAAAACGTTTGTAATCAAAATAATACGAGCTGGGAGGATAAAATATATTTCATTGCTTTTGCAAGTGAATTTACAGAGCCCTAAAAATGACAAGGTGATGGAAAAAAATATTTCAATGTTTGGAATAAATTTTGCATTCACTTACTTGGCTCACAAAAATATTGCATTCCCTCACAAAACTTCTTTTGTTTTTCATTTTTCATTACCATGTCACTTTCGAGGTGATAAAAGCCAAAATAAAAGCCTAAATTCAATCTGTTCATCATATAAAGTGATCCAGTCTTTAGAAAATTTGGACTAAACCAGTATATTTATGAAAAGTTTTATGAGCTCTTTATGAACTTTTTGAAGTCAAATAGTTAGTTGCGTAGCTGTCAATGGAGGGACAGAAATCTATCAGAAGTCAAAGTCTTACAGGTTTGGAGCGTCATGAGGGTGAGTAGCCTAATTGATGACATTTTTTTCATTCATGTATATACAGTAATTACACTTTACTTTGCAACATATGCACATGTCATATAATACATTTCTTACATTCTTACAGTGTAAGGTAGGGGAAACTACCTTACACTTAGGTGCCGGATCCAATTCACATAAATGAAGTTCTGTTGTTGATAAAGTTGGCTTGTACTACATGTCCGCAAAAGAAAATAAATAGAGTTGAATTGCGCTGATACTTTTATTGCATCAACTCAAGCTGTAATATCTCACATTCATTTGTTCGGGCTTCTCGAGAGAGAGCTTTGGAGAACAGGATTTTATATTACGGTGCTTCTGGTACAAGGACAAAACCTAGAGCGCTCTCTCCCTCTCTTAGAGTTTGTCCGTAACGAAGCGTGCTGGGGTAAATGATTGATGTCAGAATAAATTAAAGTGCAATAGAAGGACATAACGCACTGTTCAGACTGACATCCATCAATTTAACCCTAAAACTTTTAAGTGGCAATTACAGGACTGTGGAACAGAGCAGGAGAAGAGCGAATGCAACATACAGTAGCCATTTGTCAGGAAGACACGTCATCAGTCTATCAGCCCGGATTAACACGACATCACCTTTGATTTATCTGCAGATGAGCAAAAGCAATAACATTCCATACCCCTCATTTGTGTAGGATAGCACTGTGTTTCTTTGACATTTTGAACATATCCAGTAATATCTCAATATGCTTGGCAATAACAAATGAAGCTTGGGTGAGAAACCAGGCTGAAATTATGTGTTATAATTTCACTTCAAGAACAAAAGATAGTTTGAAGCCTGGGGGAGACTACCTTTGGATGGATTGGTATTTCTATGAGTGTCTGGAACAAGTTTGTCATTTCAGACAGCAATCCTCCAAGGGTGCAGCTACTCACCGTCAGCTACTCACAGCACCTAAACAAATAAAACAATATGCTGATACTCATCTGAACATCTGGCCTTTTTTGACGTCACAACACATGAATACACATTTGTGCATTCGACAGAGGATTTTATCCACAGTGACTAACTGAGAATAAAAGGTAACAAAATAACTAAGAAAAGAATCTAACCCATATTGTTAGAGCCAGTGGACAGTTATCTTAATACATAGACAGACCTGTACTCCACAAAGTCATGCTAGGATAGTGATGTGAGGAGACAGAGAGAGATTGATACTGTCATTTTGCCATTGGACGGGTGGAGGACACAGCCTGGATAATGAATTGTGACACTTCAATTAGCCCCTCCAAGATAAACAATGCAAAAATAACCCTCTTGCCTTTTCAGTTTTATGGCTAACTATCACAACACATTATATTGTTGCCATTAACCCTTTCATGCATGCATTATGATAACCTCAGGCAGGTTTTTTCCTTTGTGGTTTTTATTGCTCTTAGGGCATGAAAAACAAGATTTGAATTTTTTATAAAAAAAAAAAAAAACTTTTTTGATCAAACAGATATAGTGTGTGTATTTAACAAATCAATCAATAAAATTATATCAAATCATGTGAAAATTATAAAATATATAAAAAGAAATATAAATGCGAAATATTGCCTGACAATTGAAGACAATTGAACTTTATACAAGTTGAACTTTGCGTATCTTTAATATCAGAACATGAGGATGTGATTCCATCAGAGATCTCTACAGTCTGTCAAGGTACAACTGTGGAAACCACTCAGAAGCTCCCTCCAGTGCACCAGAGTATGTCAATTTACCCTTCTTAGCTGATAATTCTGATTATGTTCAAGATGGACACATTTCTATCTTACCTGTAGCTCTCTTCTGAGAAAACCTAGCGATCAGGTGTTTTCAATCTCATCTGAAATGAGCAGTGTTGGGGGTAACGCATTACAAGTAACATGCATAACGCAATCAGATTACTTTTTTGATGTTACAAGTAATGCATT
The DNA here is from genome assembly GCF_964197995.2 of Scardinius erythrophthalmus. NCBI lineage: Eukaryota > Metazoa > Chordata > Actinopteri > Cypriniformes > Leuciscidae > Scardinius > Scardinius erythrophthalmus. The sequence continues at coordinate 10,693,319 of NC_138226.1, read as the reverse complement.
ACAAGTAACATGCATTACGTAATCAGATTTTTTTGATGTTACGAATAAAGTAATGTATTACAAGTAACATGCATTACATGATCTAACAAGTAAAGTAATTAATTACAAGTAATGTGCATTACATAATCAGATTACTTTTTGATGTTACAAGAAACGCATTACAAGTGAAGGGGGTGGATTGGAATCCACTGCTGCTTCAATGTATATGTAATGAGTGATTATAATCAAGGTATTAAACAATATTTTTCCTTCTAAATATCAAATGAGTTGAATAACTTCTCTGGAGATTTTACTTTGTTATAGAAGCTACCAGTGTTATTTCTTAGTTAATGCCTATATTTTCCATTAAGACTTAAGTGTCTTGAGAGAAAGAACTTGTTATCTTGATGTTTTGAGACAAGACTCCTGTTTAAAGTTAGAGCCTGGCCAAATCCAACCTTGGAAAAGACGTGTGTCGGTGTGTGTGTGTTAGTCTTCTTGCTTACAGGTTAAGGAACCACTGGCATTGTTGGAGATTGACTGAGCTGTTGTTTGGGACATACTGGCACCCAGCAACCCAAATGTGCGACCTAGAAGGTAACAACGTGCCTAACTTCAGGGTCCGAGTGTCAGCGGCATAATCTATGGAGATATGCTTCTGTCTATCAGTATATGTATGGAAAGTTACTATGTTTATCAATTTCTTAGCCAATCAGAATCATTCAACCTGTAAGCAATGATGTAGCTTAGGCCTTGGAAATGGTATAACTGTTGTGATCTTTGTAACTGTAAACGGGGCGGCCTACGACTTGAAGCTGACTTCTGCTGATGAAACTGCGAACTATCTTCAGTAAAACTTTTCTTCAATTTTTTATAATTCTGACTCCGGGTCTTCTTTTCAAACATCTGGTCCATGGGTCCTAAACTGTTAACCCCTAACACAAGTAACATGCATTACGAAATCAGATTACTTTTTGATCTAACAAGTGATGCATTACAAGTCACATACATTATGTAATCACATTACTTCTTTGATGTCAATGAAAATTACATTCTAATAATACAAATACATTTATTTAGACAAAAAAAGTTACTGCAGATTAAGTATTTTCAAAAACAACATTCACAGTATAATTGAATTGTAGCTGAAATATAGCCATTGATGCATGAGGTCCACTATAGTGGACAGATGATTAATCAGAATTTTCTCCCAATCTAAAATCAAAACTTGGAAAATTTAACTGTGATATGACTTATTAGATATTGCTTGATGCTGCAATATTTTTTTTTTTACTTGTGTACGAGGGCATCATTTCCACACTGGCACTACCGATTCTTGGAGGAATTAGTGAAAAACTTTGAATATGTGTGAGATACAGCAGCTAGATGTCTTTAGCAGTCACACAAGCCAGTGCAGCCTGTAAATTCTTCATTAGAAAGGATTCATCTCATTCAAAAGCTCTCAGCAGGACTATCTGATACCCATGGAATAATAAATGATAACTTACAAAGTCGCAAGCGTTTTTGAAGTATGAAAAAACATTGAATATGAGGGAATCAAAAAAGATCTTGGCTCAAGCGATTTCTTCAACAAAAAGGCGTTCACAACCAAAACGAGTCTTATTAAAGGCCTCATGACATTTTTTTTATTATGATTATTATTATTATTTAAATGTGCTCATGAAGTTCACCTATAGATCTTATGCGCCAGAGAAACAAGGGCGCAGCCAACTTTAGAAAATTGTCTTTTAACTTACGTTTTTGCGGTCGCTCTGTATATTCCAATGGCATTGCTGTCCAGGAGTAATTTTGAAGTGGATTAACTTAATGTAAATGTTAATGTAGTTATCATGAGGATTGGAATGTTTAAATCAGATGTCTTAATAAATGTCAGTAGACCGGGAAGATTTTAAAACGAGCCGTTCATTCATAAATAGTCAAGATCGCTATGAAAATACAGACCGGAAGTCAAAAGACAACGAGCACAGCGCTGAGAAGGGGCGAAGCCATAGACATAATATACATAGACGCCCTATTGGCCGCTTTGGAACGTTGCTGCGATACGTCAACGCGTCCGCCATTTTGTGGAGGGCAAGACTGCGCTGTAATCAAATGCAAGTAAACTGCTGAGCTGCGGTTTTTCTGTATAAAAACCAAAAAAAATTACATTTATCAACCGATTTCAGTGGTTTGTATGTGGTGTACAAAAAAAGTTCCATCTGTAGTTAGTTAAACTCTCGATAGTTAGACTTATATATATATATTTTTTTTTTAATAAGGAATGGCCAAAGCTCTGGCTTGTCATGTATTTAGCTTTTCATTCTTGGATAAGAATTGTGAACACCCCCATACTGAGATATAATTTAATTTTCACATTAAATTAAATAAAGTTTTCTTATTGTGGGAAAAGCATATTCTGTCATTGACCCGATTTTAGCAATAACAAAGATAACTGATGGATCCTTTATGGTAATATGATATGGTACAACTACAGTGCAATGCAAATAGTAAATATAAGATAAAGTGAGAGGTAGGCTAATAGTAAATAGTTTAGTCAATAAAATAAACAAACAGTATACAGCAAATAAAATAGTAATGAAAAGTATAGTTATATAATATCATAAGTACTAATATAATAATAATAATAATAATAATAATATATTGATAATAGCATATAGTTTATGTATACTTTAATAATAGCAGTAGAATATGAAATATCAATTACAGAATATAGACAATAAAAAATAATAGGTTAAATAGTTACTATGAATAGTAAAATAATTTGACAGCATAACTATAATAGATTGATAATTGTAAGTGGTATATTATTATAATAACAATAATAAATAATGTAAATTTATACATTTTAAAATATTATTACATAGGCTATATAAAATAAAAAATGACGCAACCCTGTCTCTTTTTATTAAATTTCAGTTTTTAAAAGGTATAAGAAGCTATACAAATCAAGAAATAAAGTAAACGATCCAGTCAAACATACAGCAGGCTACACTGTTATAATAGCCTAAATATATTAAGTTATGAAACTTCACTTTGCCCTCAGCCAAAACAATCTGCCAAGGAACAAATTATAGATTAATGAAACCAAAGATCGCCCTTTAGATAAACACAAGACGAATTATTCTCACTAGACTGACAGCGACTAACGTCAGAACTCAGAAGCGGTGTACGACAGGCACTATAGCCGAGGCAAGGCTGTTCTCGGCGGGGTACATGAGCGCTGAGCGCCCGCGGGGATCGCTGGATCTCACAACTCCGAAACCGTCAGATAACATTTTTAAAAAGGCGCTATCTTTATAAATAAACCACAGATTTGAGCTTTAAACAACTACATTGTCGACTGAAAAACTCTTAAAACTACATTTCGTGACACAATAACAGTAGTATTTTTAAATTTCGTGGCCTTTCTCCTCTGAAAATAAAAATAGTAAATGAAATGCAACCAGAAACAAATTTTCAGTTTTGCTTGAGAAAGGTAATTCCCTGAGACCTGTTTTCAATTGTGTGGCGATTTGTAAAGCCCCAAGCAGCACAAGAAATAGGCATTTTTCTCAATTCTCGTTATGAGAGGTATGGGAAAGTTGCCCTCCGCAGTATGGCGGCGCCGTTGACGTACGATCCAGCGGCCAATAGGGCGTCTATGTATATTATGTCTATGGGCGAAGCTACATAAGGTCCATAATGCCAATAAAGTTTCTTGCATAAAAAAACTGAAACAAAATATATGCAGAATGATTATTTTCAACCCTCATTCTGAACCTCCTGAAATTATTCAGTTTTCAGGGGTGGCTTGCACATGAGTGTTTTGAAAACATTATCCATGAAAAAAACGTTTGCCATAAGAAACAACTGGGCCAATTTCACAAGAATCGGAAATCAATTAACGCTGTGTAAAGTTAGTTCCGTTATGGGTCAGCGGCTAGATTAATAGCCTATGTTCTTTTCTCAAATATAGTTGCTGTTTATAATCTACAAAAAAAAAATATAATTTGTAGCCTGCTTGTTTGTAGCTTATACGGCCACTCGAATTTAACAGCTATTTCATCAGCTGTCATACTCATTCATCACCATACGACAATCATTTATTTATAGAATTTATTTACAGGTATATAAAAACTAAACTCCCAATATGAATGCAGGATATAATATTGTGAGATTAATACACACTCTCTCTGTATATATATACTTTATTTTGTCACGACTGTTTAGGACACAGTATAAAGTTTTTGTCCATTTGTTCTGAAAATGTATTATTTATTAGTGCGGTATGCAGCAGTTCTTTTGTATGGAAGAGTAAACAAAACTCTGTGGTAAATTGTGCAAAGTGTGAAGCTAAGCATGTCTTTAAAAGCACTAATGATCCGCAGGACTCCAGCTCGCACTGAGATGCATGATAGTGTGTGTTTATGCTGCTGTCTGTGGGCATATTTACGTAATAATGCTGTGTGTGTGTGTGTGTGTGTGTGTGTGTGTGTGTGTGTGTGTGTGTGTGTGTGTGTGTGTACCACCATTAGCGCTACGGGCTCGTCTGAAGCAGGGGTATAATTGGAGGTAGAGTGCGATGAGAATTAAAGAATATGTCTGTTTACTGGCGTCTGCCTGAGGTTTGGATGAGAGGATAAGATGATGTATCTTAATGTAGAAACAATATGAAAAGCGAGGGGCCATATGATAAACCTTATCATTTTGACTCATGAATATTAATTAGATGATGTACAAACTATTAAACAGACTGCATTCTATTCATCACAGTGTTTGTCAAATTAAATATGACTTTTATCCCGGAGTTTTTTAGTTAACTAAAACTTAAACTGAATGAATAATTTCTCATTTTCATTCAGTTTAAATAATTAATTAAAAACAACAAAATTACTAAAACTTTAACTAAAATGAAAATGGAAAATAAAAACATAAATATATTTCAATAATATTAAACTAACACTGCTCTATTATGTTGCTACATACCTGATCACAATCCATGTGCATTTGATATGATACAAATTTTCATATTTATCCAGACTATGGAAAAACAAGTGAGGTTATTTTAAAATCAGCAAAAAAGTTGACACAAACCCTCCGTTTTCTGATTAGAAAAAAGTTTCAAAATATGAGAAGATAATATGTAGGTAGGGGAATTAATTAACTGATGTCATGGTTGATTTCAGTTTTCATTTTTTTTGGCCAAATTTGTCAGATTAGCTGGCGGGGCTTTTTGAGGCTGAGCAGAATGGCAATAAATAGTCGCTTTTACATCACACATCCAATGTCGTCACTTTGTTAGAGCACAGACGTAAACATGTAGTCAACACAGCGGTCAGATGGCTGTTTATGAGCAGTAGCGACATGCTAATGATGTGCATTAGCAGCTCGCTCTGGCTCTGGGCCTAGTCATAATGGCTCCAATCCTACAATTACTGGACATAAGCTTTCGCGCTAAAATTACTAAAGACACTTTGTTTTAGCGAGAGGCCATAGGCGGAGAAATGTTGACTTGAGACCTAGCGCTGGAGCGGTTATTATGGTTTTAAAAACCCAATAACGCTGTCAGAGGACATTCACATTTATCCTGCAGGGATATTACTGCTTTGAGGGAATTCCCAAGAGTTTGCTTTAGGCTGATGCTCATTTTCTAAAGGAAAACTGAACCAATAAGGCACAGAAAGAGTGGGCGGCCCATCCTCAGCACCAGCCACCAAGCTGTAAGTAGATATCTTCCATCTTTGACACTACTGTCCCTATGGAGGGAGTCCAGGGGGTCATATAGATCTGAAGGAAAACTGTATTTACCAGGGCTGGAGAAGCTACTTTGAAACTGTAGCTTGAGAAGCCACAAGATAGTCATAAGAGTAAAATGACAAGCTACACTAAGCTACTAAGTAACCTAAGAAATACACTGAATCTGATTTGGGCGTAATGTCTTTTAAAATAATTATCTGTTAATATGTAAAATTTAGGGGCGGTCACACTACACGTTTTGTTCCATTGACATGCGCATGCAAAAACAGGAGACCAGAAATGCAAGTGTGAATTTAGCTGCATTCCAAAGTTTAATTTTTGGTGAACTCTGACCGATCAATTTGTATCATGTTAAGATGTGTGGCCAATAGAAGAATGACATTTTGTTTAAAAAAACAAGGCGTAATCTCTTAACTGAATAAAAAGAAGGCAAACTTCAAAGATGCATGTTTGCAGCATTGCAGAATATAGGGTAGATTTTATACTTGCTTTGTATTTACTATTATTTGTTATATGTTGAATTTTTGTTTAAAGGGGTCATAGACTGGATTATTTTATAATGTTTCCTGGGGTGCCCTTATAATGTTAATATGATTTTAACATAAAAAATGTCAGAATTTTTTCCAAGCCTGATTTTAGCCTCTGATTTGAACGCTCTGTTTTAAGGGGCTTGCTTGCTCTGAGACTTCAGTGTAAACTTCCACTGCTGTGATTGGCTGACATGTTTGCATATGAAATAGCTAGTATTACATGTGGAACTCTCTCTAAAACTTTTATATTTTTAATATAACAGCTATCGAGATTAAGGAATCGTGAAAAGTATTGATCATAATGATCTATTCCCATCACATGAAAGGTTGCAGTGATTGAGCAGATGACAGACAGTCTGTTGATCGCGTATGAAATTACACCTCTGGCTTTCATCAAATAACAATGCAAACACAATGTAAATACAGTAAAAGCTATGTTGTACTGTACATTGTAACAGCGTCATGATTTTGTTATGATTGATTTCAATGAGTTTTGACAGAAACAAGTGTCCAGATAAACTTGCACTGTTTGATTGACAGCTTGGGCAATTGGAAGGGGAGAATTCTTTGATTGCTTTCTTTATTTAATCACAGTTTAAATAAGATTATTTCCATCCTACTAAGATAAACGACGTGAAGTTGATTGTTTAGTCACTGGCTTGATTTACTGATGCAAAACAGTATTGAAGGATAATCTGTCTGAACTTGAATAATTACATCAGAAATAACTGATCACAGCAGGCATTAGAATAAACATGACTACTTACATGTTTGTGGCGTTGCTGGCAAATCCATATCATAAAAGTCTGTTTGCAAAGCCTCCCAGAAATATAACAAATAATCCACAGTGAAATACACCGAATACAAACAAATAATGCACTGCTGAGACATTCACATTGTTGGGGGTTAACCCCCCCCCCCCCCACTATCCTAGCATTAGGATCACTTGGAAGGTAATGGTATTGATCCTGTATTGATCTTTTCTCGTTCTCATGTCACAACTACCACAACATATGCGTTCACTAACGCTCCAGTGGGCGGGGCCAAAGCTGAAGTGTGACGTCACAAGTCTCCACTTTTTAGATCCTGTCTTTGCTGGCCTTGGTTTCAATGAAAGCAGTTTTTGGAATAATAAGAAAGTTTTGAGTTTTGAAACTCACAGGGTATTTTTTATAGTATAACGAACTTAACTGTCAAAGGATCAAGGAACATTTGAATTATCATTCTATGACTCCTTTAAAAAAAAGATGTTGCAGAGTGGGAAGTCATCACGACCATTGCAGTGTCCGAAGGAATTTTTCGTGCTTAAAGTCTGTAGGTATCATAAACAATTTTTTTACAACATTTATTAGGTTAACTTGTGAATATTGTTCACTATTTATCCTTGTTTATTCGTAAAATATTACCTAAATTGAATTAATATATGAGAGAGTGTTTGATTATGCTCAGCTTAGCTGTTGCAAGGTTGCGTACTTGAAGTGACAAATACATTTACATATATTTTTTTCATCACACTTTTGTCACATGCCTGTCCTGTCTTGTCATGCACATGGGTGTTTTATTGTTTTGAGCCATGTGCTCGTGTCTGCCGTTTAGCCCCTCCCATCTTGTTATCCAGTTATTGGTTAATTTGCCCCACCTGTTGTGTTCGTTACCCTCCTTTGTTTGTTCCCCTATTTAGCCTCCTTGTGTTTGTAGTCTTGTGCTGGTTCGTTGTCTTGTAATGCTCTCCTGTTCTCCCGTGACCCGTTTGGTATGTTCCTTTTTGAAGTTGTTGTTTTGTATTTAGTTATGTGCTCCCCCTTGTGGGTTTTGTTTTGTGTTTTGTTTTCTCTTTTGTAAATAAACATTATTTTCCTTTTGCAATTGAGTCCTCCCTGAGTTTCTTTAGTCAATACGTGACAGAACGAACCAGCCATTTTGAGGACTCAGCAAAAAGAAGTATGTTTAGATCCAGCAGTACGGGTTTCCGAATCTGTCCCCCTACCACCAAAGAAGAGAGGAGGGGACGACTCAGTAATCTAACATCATTACGCCAACAGGGACAGTCGGTGGGTGGACTAGCTCAATTTTTTTGGACTCTATCAAGAGGTATGGGATACAATGAGGCAGCATTAAAAGAAATTTTTAATTCCTGTCTTGATGACCCATTGCCGGGGTGGGAAATGAAGGGTCTGGAAATCCTGGACTTTTGGGGTTTTTCCAGATACCTTGAGCATCGGAGTCAGTGGGATACAGCAGTCACGTCTGGGTCTCCTGAGAAGATTACCAACACACCTGAGCTGGTGAGTGGAACTTCCCCTAAGGCGGTGGGCTCGGTGCTACCGTCTTGCCATCGTAGGCGGAGAAGGAGGAAGGTCACGTCTGCCCAGCCAGAGACTGTTCACGTCACGTCTGCCCAGCCAGAGACTGTTCACGTCACGTCTGCCCAGCCAGAGACTGTTCACGTCACGTCTGCCCAGCCAGAGACTGTTCCTGAGCCGGTGGTGTCTGTTCCTGAGCCGGTGGTGTCTGTTCCAGTCCCTGAGCCGGTGGTGTCTGTTCCTGAGCCGGTGGTGTCTGTTCCTGAGCCGGTGGTGTCTGTTCCTGAGCCGGTGGTGTCTGTTCCTGAGCCGGTGGTGTCTGTTCCTGAGCCGGTGGTGTCTGTTCCAGTCCCTGAGCCGGTGGTGTCTGTTCCTGAGCCGGTGGTGTCTGTTCCAGTCCCTGAGCCGGTGGTGTCTGTTCCAGTCCCGGAGCCGGTGGTGTCTGTTCCAGTCCCTGAGCCGGTGGTGTCTGTTCCTGAGCCGGTGGTGTCTGTTCCAGTCCCGGAGCCGGTGGTGTCTGTTCCAGTCCCGGAGCCGGTGGTGTCTGTTCCAGTCCCGGAGCCGGTGGTGTCTGTTCCAGTCCCGGAGCCAGTCCCGGAGCCGGTGGTGTCTGTTCCAGTCCCGGAGCCAGTCCCGGAGCCGGTGGTGTCTGTTCCAGTCCCGGAGCCGGTGGTGTCTGTTCCAGTCCCGGAGCCGGTGGTGTCTGTTCCAGTCCCGGAGCCGGTGGTGTCTGTTCCTGAGCCGGTGGTGTCTGTTCCAGTCCCTGAGCCGGTGGTGTCTGTTCCTGAGCCGGTGGTGTCTGTTCCAGTCCCTGAGCCGGTGGTGTCTGTTCCTGAGCCGGTGGTGTCTGTTCCAGTCCCTGAGCCGGTGGTGTCTGTTCCTGAGCCGGTGGTGTCTGTTCCAGTCCCTGAGCCGGTGGTGTCTGTTCCTGAGCCGGTGGTGTCTGTTCCAGTCCCTGAGCCGGTGGTGTCTGTTCCAGTCCCGGAGCCGGTGGTGTCTGTTCCAGTCCCGGAGCCGGTGGTGTCTGTTCCAGTCCCGGAGCCGGTGGTGTCTGTTCCAGTCCCGGAGCCGGTGGTGTCTGTTCCAGTCCCGGAGCCGGTGGTGTCTGTTCCAGTCCCGGAGCCGGTGGTGTCTGTTCCAGTCCCGGAGCCGGTGGTGTCTGTTCCAGTCCCGGAGCCGGTGGTGTCTGTTCCAGTCCCGGAGCCGGTGGTGTCTGTTCCAGTCCCGGAGCCGGTGGTGTCTGTTCCAGTCCCGGAGCCAGTCCCGGAGCCGGTGGTGTCTGTTCCAGTCCCGGAGCCAGTCCCGGAGCCGGTGGTGTCTGTTCCAGTCCCGGAGCCAGTCCCGGAGCCGGTGGTGTCTGTTCCAGTCCCGGAGCCGGTGGTGTCTGTTCCAGTCCCGGAGCCGGTGGTGTCTGTTCCTGAGCCGGTGGTGTCTGTTCCTGAGCCGGTGGTGTCTGTTCCAGTCCCTGAGCCGGTGGTGTCTGTTCCAGTCCCGGAGCCGGTGGTGTCTGTTCCAGTCCCGGAGCCGGTGGTGTCTGTTCCAGTGCCGGAGCCGGTGGTGCCAGTTCCAGTGCCGGAGCCGGTGGTGCCAGTTCCAGTGCCGGAGCCGGTGGTGCCAGTTCCAGTGCCGGAGCCGGTGGTGCCAGTTCCAGTGCCCGAGCCGGTGGTGCCAGTTCCAGTGCCTGAGCCGGTGGTGCCAGATCCAGGGCCAGTTCCAGTGCCATTTCCAGTGCCTGAGCCGGTGGTGCCAGTTCCAGTGCCATTTCCAGTGCCTGAGCCGGTGGTGCCAGTTCTAGTGCCTGAGCCGGTGGTGCCAGTGCTGGTGCCAGTTCCAGTGCCTGAGCCGTTGGTGCCAGTTCCAGTGCCTGAGTCGGTGGTGCCAGATCCAGGGCCAGTTCCAGTGCCCGAGCCGGTGGTGCCAGTTCCAGTGCCAGCTCCAGTGCCCGAGCCGGTGGTGCCAGTTCCAGTGCCTGAGTCGGGGGTGCCAGTTCCAGTGCCATTTCCAGTGCCTGAGCCGGTGGTGCCAGTTCCAGTGCCATTTCCAGTGCCTGAGCCGGTGGTGCCAGTTCTAGTGCCTGAGCCGGTGGTGCCAGTGCTGGTGCCAGTTCCAGTGCCTGAGCCGTTGGTGCCAGTTCCAGTGCCTGAGTCGGTGGTGCCAGTTCCAGTGCCGGTGGTGCCAGTTCCAGTGCCAGTGCCGGTGGTGCCAGTTCCAGTGCCCGAGCCGGGGGTGCCAATTCCAGTGCCCGAGCCGGTGATTCCAGTTCCTGAACCCTGGCCGCCCGAGGGGTCGTCTCCGCCCTGGCCGCCCGAGGGGTCGTCTCCGCCCTGGCCGCCCGAGGAAAAATCTCCGCCCTGGCCGCCCGAGGGAAAGTCTCCGCCCTGGCCGCCCGAGGGAAAGTCTCCGCCCTGGCCGCCCGAGGGAAAGTCTCCGCCCTGGCCACCCCGAGGGAAAGTCTCCGCCCTGGCCGCCCGAGGGAAAGTCTCCGCCCTGGCCGCCCGAGGGAAAGTCTCCGCCCTGGCCGCCCGAGGGAAAGTCTCCGCCCTAGCCGCCCGAGGGAAAGTCTCCGCCCTGGCCGCCCGATGGACGGTCTGTTCCTCCCTGGCCGCCCGATGGACGGTCTGTTCCTCCCGTCCCGCCCTGGTCTGTCCCTCCCGTCCCGCCCTGGTCTGTCCCTCCCGTCCCGCCCTGGTCTGTCCCTCCCGTCCCACTCTGGTCTGTCCCTCTCGTGTCTGCCGTTTAGCCCCTCCCATCTTGTTATCCAGTTATTGGTTAATTTGCCCCACCTGTTGTGTTCGTTACCCTCCTTTGTTTGTTCCCCTATTTAGCCTCCTTGTGTTTGTAGTCTTGTGCTGGTTCGTTGTCTTGTAATGCTCTCCTGTTCTCCCGTGACCCGTTTGGTATGTTCCTTTTTGAAGTTGTTGTTTTGTATTTAGTTATGTGCTCCCCCTTGTGGGTTTTGTTTTGTGTTTTGTTTTCTCTTTTGTAAATAAACATTATTTTCCTTTTGCAATTGAGTCCTCCCTGAGTTTCTTTAGTCAATACGTGACAACTTTGCTTTGGAAAAAAAAAAATGCTGTAATATGGAAGCTTATTTCCGCCACGGAATAAAAAGATTTAAAAGATAATTGTGACTTTTTTTCTCGCAATTGAAATTTTATATCTCACAATTCTGAGAAACAAGCTTCTGTACTAGTAGAAAAATGCCATACTACTGAAAATTTTTTGTGAAAGTTATGAGTGTCACTACTTTTAATTAATTAGCATGTGAGAAAAAGAAAGTGTTTGGTTTCCTACTTTCCTTGGAGGTTTGTTTCGGTTTGCTTCAGCATGTGCCTTTTGTGGAGTTTTTTTTTTTTAACAAGGATATTTATCTGTAGCCATGAAGGCATTATTAGTAGAGTTCATGACTGAATTCCCCCCATGCCTTGCATTTTTCATTGTATACATTTCCATTCATTGCTTGTTCTCATGGGATATGTGTAAAGAACATGCTCTGGACTGACAACTATATTCAGAAACTTCTTGGAGCTGAGCACGCAGCTCTGAGGCAGTATGGAGAGGAAGACACAAGATGATGTTGACCCAGGATGACTGAATGAGCTTCTCTCCTCTAACACAGTTTCTCCCAGCTGTCTATGTATGATGTGTTTCATCACCCACCTGCAGCACAGAAGGTGTGACTCATGCCCTATGAGAAGGCTGTTTGTTGGCACTATAGCGCTCATGGAGGCCACGTCTTGGGTTATTTGCTTGCCAGACACCATGGACACTTTTTGGCTTTATGTTAGAGATGGATGCATGAGCCATATATTCAATGCATACAAATTTGAAGAGTGGAGAGGTTCAAACGTTTATTGGTGCAAGTTTTGTTTGACAATTGAGGCTGTTTTACCACCAAAACTTAATATGCACGTGTGTTTGTCTGCCAGGGATGCATTGTGAGAAATGCAAAGAATACTGAAATGCTATATGAAAATACATTGCTGCTTGTATCTGAATAGCCTACATTATAAGTGTGAGCCAGATTAAAATGCATGCAAAGATGCAACTTATGTCATTAACAGTGCTTTACACCAACCAAACAAACTGAACGCCAAATGGACTCCAGTCAACAGAAAGCGGCTTTTGAAGAATGGAACTGATAGGCCTTAAAATCCCAATCAAACGCTACTGATCACATGCACATGAGCGAGCAGAGAGAGTCTCATCTCATTTACAAAGAGCAATGTGTGAGCTTCGAAAAAACCATGGAACAATTAAATGGAGAAAGAAGGATGAGGCAGCAAACGTCTGGAGATCAGATCACTTCACACTGGCGCAGCAGAGGCAGGATCCGCAGTAATTACCAAGACAAACATGCAAACGCACGTCTTGCCACGGCTTTGCATGACGGCTGTTTCCTGATTGCTAATTGTGATTAAAAGCAGCACCTGAGGATGGAGCTGACCTGGAGAATGATCCTGTTGTGGGAGAGAAATAATTGGGGTAATTTTCTTCGCTTTAGCCATTCCACTTAAACGAGGCTGCGTGATTTAGAAAAGGGAGAGAAACAAGAACATTTCTAACGATGATGCCTTCATAAAAAGGGATAGAAAGGAGTCAGGAGAAACAAGTATGTGCAGGAAGAGAGCGCAAACAAAAAGCAGCCGTTGTAAATTGACAGCTGATTCTGTAGCCACAGTTTAGCTCTGTTGCATTTCTCCAGGTGTGAGACGGATAAATGAGTAACGAATAAAATGAGACGGGCATCATTCCCTATTCAGACTAATGAGCCATTGTGTTCAACAGGCTCTCCCTTCCTCTGCACCGACAACCCTTTCATTGGAAACGAGTGTTTTAAAGGCTCAGTGAGTATATGTGGAAAGGGGCTGTTGGAATAATCAAGTGTGGTACCGAGGTATGTAGGCTATACATAATATCATACAGGTATAATACACATATATTTGGTATGCATACTGTGTAAAGCATGTGCGTTTACAGCAGGACATTCCATTTAACCTTCCAAGGCATAAACTGGAAGCAATAGCAGAGAATTTTATCTCAGTATCTTTTATGACTCATTATTAAATCTTATTGCTAAGGCTTAAGACAATTTTTTTTATGCAAACCTGGACTGAAAATGCAAAATAATATTTTTTTATTTCCAAGATGATAAATTGAAACTTGGTGAATAATGCATATTTGAAATGCAAATTTCTAAGGCCTCTAAATTATCAACATGATTAAAACTTTGCTGGAAAACCTGTTGTACACAATTCTACTACATGTTTAAAAAGAGCTATAAGATGACCAAAAGCAAGTTAAAAGGCATTTTAGATTAATTTTAAAATTGTCCTCTTTCAGGTCTGCAGAGCTTTGATCACAATCATTTAAATGCCATCTTACTAAAACATACTGGGAGATATAAAATTATAACTGATATTTATATGCATTTTATGTAAGTAGTCTGCTATACTGTTATAAAAATCTCATTGATTTACAGTCACAAGCTATCACAATTATGGCCATATAAATATCAGCAACTGCACCAAATTGCAAATTCCATTGCAAAAATGGTTTGACTTAAGTTTCAAAAAACTTTTCCATAAAATACATCTATATTCATATATTCATGTGTCATGGTTTACCAAGTAGTTCCACAAGAAGCTACAGTATGTGACGAATACAGTAAAATAACATGACAAAGCTTGGCTGATGGGACCATAAGAAAACAACCCTTCCCTAATGACTGTGAGCTCTGACGAAAAAAGGCAACAGAAAGCTTTTCATGATTTTAAGTGCACTGATAAAATATATTCTATAATATAATGACATTTTTGTGATTTACATATTGCTTGCATTTTTTTCCCCATAATACACAGATACTTTTAAATGGCTGTCAATAGAGAAAAATGCTTGTTGCTGCTAATGATATAGTAACAGAATACAACAGCAGGAGCTTAACAGGGACGTGCACAGGAATTCTGAGAGGCAGTTGCTCTGACCTGAAAGGGCTCATATTCAGTTTTATATTCTAATTTTAATTTCTTTTATATTCATATTCAGATTGCGTAAAGGGAACAGGAATTCCGGTAGGACACAGAATCGACTGCTACACTGGTCGCGTGCAGCGCTGCAGCCACGTAAACAGAGTTTGCCCTTACCCTACTGACTTTCACTTTAGGTGCCCGAATGGAAGTGAATGAGGCTTTGCGTATTTATTTATTTATTTATTTATTATCTAGGCCTACGTGAAATTCTGGATCCATTGTACGATTTATTTATTATTCCCCCCCCCCCCCCCCCTCCCCCTCATATGGGCAGTTGCCCGGGCAACCTGAGCAACTCCCCTGTGCACGTCCCGTGATACCGTAGCCAAACCATGAACCCTAGTTACTACCAGAAGACAGGAGTGTTACCCTGATACTGACAAACTGCATATCGTTTACAGAAGATGAAAACTGAGGGTCAGATTCAATAAAACGCTGTACAGCTAGAAGGTCAGATCACAGTAATCTGCCTCATCCACCACAACCCAGCACTGAGAACTGCAAGATGTGGAATTCAGCCTGTTACTTGATTTGCAGAGAGCACATGAAAATAAACACAAAAATCTCTGAAAGCATTTTGCTTGGATGAGAAATTTGAGAAATTGCTCAGGTCTATCTATCTATCTATCTATGGTGTAATAGTTGAGGTTTAGTTCCATTTTTATAGATTAGAAGACTACAGTATTGCTCAAAACTGCAGCAGCCGGGAAAATATCCAACATGAAATGCAAGTGCTTGGTGGCAATCATTCTGTTAGATTCAAAAATTATATTTTGTAATGGGATTCAGTCAATGAGATTGCTCTGGAGATTGGCCCATAGGTTACCTGTAGGCAGATGCATATCGATAGGCACATTGAGGGAAAATGAAAGACTCTTGCTTGGTGGCTTTTGCGCCTCATCTCTCCACTGCAGGGAATGTAATATGCGTCCTATAATGAAAGCTCTCAGGGGAACTCTTCCTCTGCTTAGTGGTCTATACCAGGCCCACTCAATCACAAACGCAGTGCGTGCTGATGTACCGACAGGGCTTTCAGTAACACCAAACTGCGTAGTCTGGAAAATGTCGTCTATCGCCTTTAGCGCCATACACTTTTCTTGCCACAAGACAAAGCACAACATTTATCTCTGCATTTATGGAAACGAAGATGCTCGGCTCCACAATATGAAAATAGAATACAGTACCATTGCTCTGTTGTGAAAGAGAACACCATTGTCTTTCCCCCGGTTTAGTTGTTTCATTAATGCAGACAGTTGCAGTACATTATCAGGGTAAATGTGACTCTAAAGGTGATTCTTTTTACTATAGACTACTATATTTAAAGAGTTGTAACATTATAGGGAAGAGGGGTCTCATTTAAAAAATGTTCCGTAGAAACTGTCCTACATTTGATCTGACGATCATTTCTCAAATGTGCGCACATGTGATTCAGAGAATGAATGAACACACACAAAAAACAATGTGTGTATGTCTCTCTTCCAGATGTAAAAATTATTAATTGAAATTGTGTGCAGCTGAATGGTTTCAGAACTCGGAAAGTGCATACGTCTCCTTAGACCCCGATGTGGTGCTAAGCACTTTTCCACGTCAAAGACCGGTTTTTATAAATTTGAACGTTGCCGTGGATTTTTTGCGTATGCACACTCTGAGTTGTGAAGACTGGAATACACTACAGGACATTTGTCCAGATTTTTGCCCCGAATTGCTTCCCGTCTGGAAGGGTTGACGATAGTTGCAGAAAGTCAAAGCCAGCCACAGATTTAAAGGAATAGTTCACCCAAAAATAGAGATTCCATCGTAATTTACTCACACTTATGTCACTCCAAACTTGTATGTTTTCATTTGCATGAGGAATCTTATGAAATTCAAAAATAATATACACCATACAGGTTTGAAATAGTTGGCAAATATTTAATGAGAGGACTTTTATTTTTGGATGAACTATTTCTGTAGGCGAGCAGTTGCTGGAGTTCATTTCCCGTCATTTTCAGGTCCTGTTCACACGAGTAATATAAAAACACCTAATTTGATCCTAATTTAGAGCATATTACCCAATCAAATCTGAATTATTTTAGGCCAGACGTTGTCAGAAAAACAGGTACAAAAACAGTGGCAGTAAATCTCAGCTGAAGAGATCAGGTCATATTTAGATCCAGAGATGCTTATTTCTCTTCATGGGAAAATCCATACAGAATGTCACAGGTAAAGGGGGGAGGGCTGGGGGAATGATGGATTGCGTCTATCACACTCAATTATGTGCTTGAGAAAAGTGATTTGACTCGCTATATGAGAGGGAAAAAAAGAAAGACAATACTGATCACACCCTCTTACAATATTGGATTTCCAGTGACAATACCATAAAATGTCACTGCGGGGAAAAGAGCAGAATCTGTCATGCACAAGCACACAACACAAATAATCATGCTTTATCATCTTTTGTTGTGATTATCAGAGATATTAAGTTTTAAGGTGGTTGCAGTGCAGTTCAGGTATAAGTGCAAGAACTTTCATCAGATTGCCGTCTAAAGCACTACTCAGACGGTAATGGTTTCTCATTGTGACGTCTGTAAAAAGAACATTTGCATGGCTCCTCTATGCTAAAACTCAGGAATACAAACGCCAGGTAATTCAAACAGGAACGAGAAAGTGGTAATGTAATTTTATTCAGCACACTAATATTATACTACGTTACAGACATAGCCGAGAATACTCAACCTGTTTGTGTCAATTTATACGTGAGGGTCAGATGTAATCAAAACTAGATGGTGCTATGACTCACCAAACCAATTTTGTCAGCAATTTTTTGACTAACTTTTCCTATAAGAATACAAAATAACATACAATCTTTGTGCTCTTGGAAAAGTCGTCAAATGACACGTTTCCCTGAAGTTAACTGTCCTGTCCCAACGTCCCACGACTGCCAGGTAATGTGGCTTCTGAGAGAAAAACAAACATTTCTAATTTGGACGCAATAAAATCACTGACTAGCAACTATATACATGCTGAAACTACCTCACATTCCCATATGAAACAATTACCATCTGAATAGGGCTCCAGCTAAACAAGCCTTCTGATGAAACAAAGTGTTGAATATGCATTCAAGATCACATGGCCAGAATGTCTTCTAGTGGTTCACTGTGACATTTGGTGCTATATCTCAGGTTTTTTCGAATGCTTAAAAAGGTTGTAGCATGTGATTTCGAAATCTGAAAGTGTGCAGAAGTGGTCTTTAAGAGTCTGAATCATTGCCTTGAGATGACTGCAGACTTGACAGACTCTCGCTATCCATCAAGACATTCAAAATGCTGTGAAAAAATGTCAAATTTTGACATTCAAAAAGTAAAACTCTCTGAGCAATCTTAACCCTTAAACAGGCAATGTGCACCACAGGATGCATACTCTTTAATCTCTTGTAGGAGGCATGAGAAATAATTTTTCACCCAATTCTGTTATCAAACTGTTGAGTCTGTTTGGAGTATGTGGGTCACATGACTTTGTTCAAATTTTCTGTGCTGCTCATTTAGTCAGTTTGACCCATTTGACCTAAAGCCATGGAGTGGGACATTCTGACTTTGTAGAAATTAGGCATATATTAAAGGATTAGTTCACGTTTAAAAAAACTTTTGCTGATAATTTACTCACCCCCCTGTCATTCAAGATGTCTATGTCTTTCTTTCTTCAGTCAAAAAGAAATTAAGGTTTTTGATGAAAACATTCCAGGATTTTTCCCCATATTATGGACTTCAATGGGACCCAAACGGTTCAAGGTCCAAATGACAGTTTCAGTGCAGCTTCAAAGGGCTTTAAACGATACCAGACGATGAATAAGGGTCTTATCTAGCGAAACGATCGGTCATTTCAAAAATAAATAAAAAAGTTTAAGTTTTATAAGGACAAATGCTCGCCTTGCTCTGTTCTGTGATGCGCGTTCGTGACGTCACGTAATACGCAATTACGTTGAAAAGGTCACGCACGCTTGAAAAATTTCTGTCCTGAAGAAAATTTTCTTTTAGGCTTTTTAATATTAAAGCACCTACTGTAGGATACGCACACCAAATGGGCATTTAAACGATAAACTGACACAAATACATTTGTGTATATCCTCCTTCTGCACATTTGTAAACACGTCAAACATGACCTTTTCAACGTAATAATGTATTACGTGACGTCACGAACGCGCATCACAGATTTTTGCTGATGATTTTCCACTCTTGCCTGTTTAAGGGTTAATGTCATGTTTAAAGAATGTGAAATGCATTCCCTTTTGGAAAAAAATAAACACACACACACACACACACACACACACACACACACACACACACACACACACACACACACACACACACACACACACACACAGAGACTCACATATCAGGTGTTGTATTTATTTATTTATTTATATTAAATTAAAAATATAGATTCAGGTAACAAAACTGTGAAACAGTATTTTAAATGCTCTAGCTTTGGGGAATGGGAAAGCTGTGGGGGAGAAAGTTACTGTGACCAGAGCTGAAGACTCTCACTGTATGCCTGGATCAAAAATGACAAGACTTGACTTTAGTTCTGACGAGCCGTCACTCAATAACAATGCGGCCAAATGAACACTCCAGGCAATTAGTCCTCTTGACAGCATGAATAATACACTCTGACTTACGAATCTCTTGGAGAAACACCATGGCGGATGCATTTGAGAAGGTTGAGCTCAGGGACTGTGGCTTTCGCCGAAATATTTCGCTCGCTCGCTAAGCCTGAGCTCACCGTGTGGTTGGCTGCAGATGGGAAACGAGATGGGAGATTGTGCATGAATAGGAATTACATACTGAGAAAGAATTCGACACTACCTATATCACCCGGACTAAAGTCAGGGAAAGCTTAAGTGGAGTTGAGAGAGATTCCTGGGAGATTCAAATGCTATCGTCACGCAGCTGCAGATTCCCCACGCTGCATTCTGTACAAAAAGAGAAAATTGTGGGGTGAAGGGTGAAGGGTGAAGGGGGGAGGGCTATACCTGACAGAAAGAAAACATCTACCTCTTGAGCATGGGTAGGGGTTAAAGAACACAAAAACGCACCAAGCTGGGCTACATACGGTCACGAAAAAACACACCGAAGTACTAAAATAACCTGCAAAATCAAATATGTGCTGTTCATATTACAGATATATATACAGCCATCAAATAAGAATAATAATCTCACACTCAATATAAGTGAACCAAACATAGTGGGGGAAAAAAGGTCAGTCGAAAAGAGCGCAAGTTTTCTCAACTATTTACAAACATCTGGCCAATTCAACTGTCTATAAAAATACTATTCACATTTTCTCATTGACGTACAGTAGTAAAATCATGAGGAACAACCATTCCAAATGTCAATGTTGCAGGAAGATGTTTTTCTTCCCTTTATTTGTCCTTTGTGATATAAAATGACTTTTTAAACTGTGCTTAGTCTACCGATACTTTCCGACTACCTTGACACATGCAAAATAAGTTCCAGTGAGCAGAGAAATGAAATTATCAAAAAATACAACAAAAAAGGGGGCACAACTAATGAGAAGGAGCCAAAAGAACAACATGTGCTTGTTTCAATCTGACACTGCAAATATGCATGATCAGGTCAGCAAAGGTAGACTCAAAAACACTGCAAATTAATAACATTTTATCATTAAATGCCCAAACATATTATAAGTATCCTAACATTGTTTTTAGTAAAGCTTATTGCCTCCCAATACTGTAAAATATATGATGGCAGAGTCATTATAAATCCCTTTTCGAGTTATAGGGCCCATTTAAAATAATGAAGAGGATTTGATGTGCCTAAATCAACTAGTTGACAAATGTGTTAAACAAAAATGTATATTTAAAAAATAGAAAAAAAATATTTATGGGTGAATTCACTAAAGTTTCACACAAGTCAAAACCCTGTATTTTCTAACCAATCACCTACAATCGTTCAACCATACGCTAAAAGTGCTAAAACAGTTCTGCGCTTTATTTAATGAAGTCATTGTTTTACACGGCCTTATGTAAATTAGGTTATCAACTCATCGCTATTGGCTATCACTCCTGACAGAAATCAGGCGGTAAACCATTTGACATTTTAAGCAGATGTTTGCGTACATAATTCATCAAATGTTGATTGAATGATGGAGAAGAACGTTACAACCAGTCACATGATGCGAGTTGTATTAAAGTGCACTTTAAGCAATTTAAAGAGTTGATTCAAGTGCCCGGATCTCAATACTGGAGATTCAAGTCTCCTGCATTCTTCACAACCAAGATCAGGATTTACAAATTGCATTCAGCACAGATTCTGTGTACGCATTTGTACCGTTAATTGATCTGCATAATTATTTTAGTGAATCGGGGCACATGTGCAAATAAACAACGCAATCAGTGGTTTCATTCTTAGTGCACTCACCCATCATATTTTTTTTACGCAATGTTTAAAAAAAGGGGGAATATAAGCATTCACCAATATCTCACCACTCTTCACATTATTATCTCCAAGTCCCTGCAGGAATATTTACACAAGTTCATGATGTTTGTCTCATGTTCTTTGAGGTTCTGCTAAAAGTGAGTCACCAATAAACGATGTGCAGCGAGACAAAAATGTTTGTGCTCCAACGAAACTTCATCTCCCAGAAAGTGGAAATGTTTCCGAAGAAAATGAGTCCCATCCTCTAACAGTCTCGAACTGAAAGCCTTTGCAAACAATCTCTAATATCACAATTCAGGGATCCTTCTCCCTCCGTTTTGGACTAGTTGTTCCTCACGTGATGGATTTAGTAGATCGCTCCCCACCCTGTTTTCACAGGAGTTGCTACATATGTAGATTTAGATGCCCTGACCTACGCTGACGTTATCAGTAGCGTGTACATGAGGTCCTTGTCTTTTATCGGGTTGAGAGAAGAGCTGTCCATCCCCCGTGTGGTAACTGAAAGCTTCAACCCTCTTTGCACAATAAACAAGAGTGTTTTCATGGAGGTTGTAGTACTTTGGACTTTTCATAACCACATCATAACCAAAAGCCTTTACATAACTATGCATTGTATTTGTCACAAATACAAAAACAAATGAATAAAAATGAATAAAAATATAATTTGGCCTTAGTTCTAGTACTACGTGCTTCATAACTTTTAAAATAGTTTTCAAATTCTATAGGAGCTAAAATGAAGCAATTTCAAGTATCAGTTTCATTCTGTAAAAGCATCTTATATTATTATTATTATTATAGGTAATCTTTGCGTTCTTTTACTGCAACCCATCTTAAATTATGCTCTATTCATTTTATATTTAAGGTTAAAAGCTTGAGATAAATCTTAAACTTCAATTAGTAAACATCTGTGTTTGGCAAAATTGCCATGCGTCACTAACATTCCCTGATTTCGTTTCCAGTAGAGAGCCAAAAATGTCATTTGTCTAATCTGTTATCACATGGGAACAGCAATATCCACAATGAAAGGAACTCCGCTCTATCTTTGTTATGTTCATTAATTAAAGTGCTCCATGTAACCGTAAACCTTCATATTCATAAGCACAAAAAACATTGAAAAAAGGGGGAAACAAATGACAGAGCAAAACAAATGTATGTGGGCGGGTGGTGTTTGCTATCGTCATGTGAGCTATGATTATAATAAATGAGTATTCAATCAGTGCCGTTGGTGTTTAAAACAAACTCATGCGGCTGTGCCAGACTGTTAAGTGCTATAAAACCATTTCACATCTCCAAACCGGCAACACAACATCACTATTATATCTC
This sequence comes from Scardinius erythrophthalmus, assembly GCF_964197995.2. Lineage (NCBI taxonomy): Eukaryota > Metazoa > Chordata > Actinopteri > Cypriniformes > Leuciscidae > Scardinius > Scardinius erythrophthalmus. Next base: position 10,670,964 of record NC_138226.1, on the reverse strand, counting down.
TTAGCAGAAAAGCAGAGTGTCTGGCAGTGCTCAAAACTATACATGAATCTGGCCTTAGAAACCAGGATGACGTGGTTGGCATTGAAGATGTAGCAGTTGTTTTCCAACATGCTCAAATAAGCTGCGTTGTCTTCCTTAACTTTTATCCGTGTGGCTCCATGAGACTTCTTATAGAGAAGTCATAATGAGAGACAGTTCAAATGGAGATGACAGATTTGAGGCAGTCTCATCTCTGACCTCGGGGCAAATATTCCATTTGTATGTTCTCATTTGTTCCTCATAGTACTGTATGATGATGATGGAATTCGCATACCTTCTCGATTTCAAAATGTCCCTCATTGTTGCAGTTTTAATGTACCCAGCTACAAAAAGCTGCCATCTTGATAGCAAGTCTGGATTTTCACTCGCACGGGGATAAGGTTTATTCAGTTGTAACAGTTTTCCGGCCATATTTCAGGACAGGAGCCAGGCGTTGTGTGATCTGTCGAGTCTTCCGTGCAAACCTGGTCCTCTGTAGCTGTGTAAATATCCATTTCGACGCAGTCGACCGGTCTACGTGGACGCTATTGGTCGCTAGTATTGATTTTAGCTTCTAAAGTTCAAGGTAGACCCATTCCGGGTTTTTTATTCCACACATTAAATGACAAAATAAGGAAGGCTACCTTAAGGTGACAACTCCGTGAGCGTACAGATCAATGCTGGCTAGATCAACAATATAAATGTTATTACAGTAGACTGTTGCAGATCTGCTTTTATGAAGTTATTGATTTAGTCACGGCCTCGTTCATATGCGGGCTGATACTGTCCTCAGCTCGGAGTGCTTCTCTTCATCAAATTGCCTTTACACATGTAGTTTTACAGACGTCCAATGCGGTCCGCTGGACTGTTTCCAGTTGTGAATCGTTCCAGTCTTGCGACTCAAAAGGAGGAGAGAGCGGCTCAATATAAGTAATAAAAAGTGCCTTGTTTGAGTAATATGATGTGCATAAAACCAGATGAATTATGGAGATATTTTGAACAGAACATCACATGATGTGTTGTCTTTTGAAGATGTGCCATCTGAGAAGGTTGTGGTCCTGGTTGACAACACACTCTAATGATGACTCTATAATGTTTTTGTATGTAGCATACAACCAGGCCTGTCGCTTACATTTTTTTGAGTTTCAGTTATTAGGCAACATCAAGGACCTTTTTGGGCCCTCTTGTCTCAAGGCCCATGTCAATATTTCCAGTACAACACATCTGCCTTATATAATCATGTATGGAGTGCTAAAATAAACTATGCAAAGTCATAAATTACAACAGATCATATCGTAGCTTCAAATCAAAATCCCAAAATGAGATAAACGATAAACATTTCTGTAATTGCACAAAAGAATGACTCCTCTCTGCTATTGGATCGACCCACGTTGCATGTCATAATCAGTACTTGCTTCCAATGACATGAGCGTAACATCTATCTTATGTTGGGAACAGTGTCGCTTTCCGATAGTTGGGGTCAGGTAGGGAGAAAGGTCTTAATGGTGATTGGAGTGAGGAGAGACAAGCAGATTGATGTGGTCATAAGTGACCAGTGCCTCTGGAGGAGAAGCTCACCCAAGTGGATCAGTTCCAGGTTGTTGGAGGTTGGGTGTTAAATCCAGTTCAGAGAAGAGCGGATAGATCAGGATGCTGGTGTGAGAGCCAGGGTGAGAACACACTATGACTCTCTCTTTACCTCCATCTTTCCTTCTTTGTCTCGGTCGTTGTTGCTACACGACAGTGTTCCTCTGGCGGTAGGGAGGCGGCGGCAACACTGTGCCCGGTTTTAGCGCATACTCTGACAGGTACTCCTGGTTCTCGGCCACGGCAGGTCGGATCCGACCGTTTTGCCGATAGAAGAAGCGTGTGCTGCAGTCCTGCAGATATTCTGGGTTGTGGAGAGTTGCCTTGGGGGGAAGACTGTGCTGCCAGTACTCAGGATTGTCAAATGTCTTTTTGGGCTTTATGTCGGCTTTGATGGTCCCGGAGTGAGCGGGATGGAGGTTGTGTGCTGGGTGGAGGGTGTGTCCGGGATGGGCAGGATGGAGGGTGTGGCCTGAGAGGGTGGAAATGCTTTGTTTGCCTTGGTACAGTGGCTGTGTTGAGATGTGGGCACTGGGTGCTGCCGGTTGCATGGTTTGGGAAAGATTTTGGCTGTTGGAAGTTACAGTATTTGCTGCTACTACTGCTGCTGCCACTGCTGTGTGTGCCACAGGGACCCCATTCTTCCTCAAAACGTCGTGACTCTTTTCCCCAGAGTTATGGAAGGTGTTGAGGTACAGAGGGTCATTGACGTACTCATCCTCCACCTTGGGCTGCCCATTGGAGGTGCTGTGGTAACCTCGCTCAACAGTGTGGACCTCTCCGTTTCTGCGAAGGGTGACAAAGGGGTTCTCCTCCACGGGGTTGAGATAATCTGCTAGAGAAAAGAAAAGAGCAGTGAGAAGAGAGAAGGTGGGCAACATTGTGCCAGCTAGTGCTCTAAGGATAACGTCGACTACCATTGATTTAAGCAGGTTTTTTTCACAGGCTCAATTGAATGCTCTCTCAAGTCCTAGAACTGGTTTCACTGACAGGCCTTAGATTAAGCCAGGATTAGAATTTAGTGCAATTAGGACATTTAAGTAGATTTAATAAATGTGCCAGGATATTTTTTAATATAACTACCATTGTGTTTGGCTGAAAGAAGAAAGTCATATACATCTAGGATGGATTTAGAGTCAGTAAATTATGGGATAATTTTCATTTTGGGGTGAACTAACCCTTTAAAGGTTTATTCTGACTTTATTCTGTGGAACACCAAATAACATATTTTAAGAATTGTTTCAGTTTTTTTTATTTATTTTTTATAAAAAAAATCTTCTTTTGTGTTCCACAGACGAAAGTGAGTGATACAGGCTTGGAATGACATGAAAGTGTGTAAATGAAAAAAAAAAAAAAAATAATAATAATATTATATTATATATATATATATATATAATTATTATTTATTTATTTTTCTATCGATCTATCCCTTTAAAAAGTCCAGAGTGGATATGGTGAAATTTACACAGATGAACAAACAGTTATTAAACCAGGCTTTGTGCTGTATTTGTTGAGGCAATATTATTACCCTTGTAAATATGCAAGAACTGTAACCCAGGGTTTTCAATTTACAAAAGTGAAATCTACACAGGATTAATCACTAACCACTGGGCAAAAGAATGAACAGTGTGAATCATTGAACAAAGACAACCCATGGTTACCAATGACACTGGATAAATAATTTGGATAAAGCGTAACATCTCTACGTGAGCTCTTTTAGATCAATCTCCTCTACCACTCCTGCTCACTCCAGTTTATTCCTCCAGTACCTGAGGGCTTTTTGTCCTGCATAGCGCCCATGTATCCATCCTGGTTGGTCTCAGCTCTGGCTCCACGCTCACACAGTATCACAGTTGGATCTGCACTGTATCGCTGGCCACTGCTGTCCTCCCCGGTGCTCGCCCTGGGTGAAGCCTTCTTCCTGAGAGTGCCATTACAGCGGCTGTCTTCAAATGCCTCAGAGGACCCTGAGGCCCCCTGCTGGGCCATAGATTGCTTCTGAGCGGAACAGCCCGGGCTGACCGCGGACACAGCCACGACCCGTGGGATAGTGGCCATCATCTCCTCCATGCCGAAGCTGCCGTCCTGGTATGCGAATTGGTTCTGCAGAAACACCAACAAGCCTTTTAGTATCTCTGCAGTGATCTATTTGTTTGCTTTACAATTAAACATTTCAAGAGGCAAATATTTTATACTAATGAGTCTCCAAATATTAATACAGTTTGAGATTTAATGAAAACTTGGCAACAGTGAATGAACAGACGTAAGTGTAGGAACACAGCTTTCCTGATGCAATTAGAAATCACATCACAATTTAAACTATTTGTTTTTTCTTATTCCTAATCCTCAGATTCTCTCCGTCTGCTTGTCTTTGTTTTTCAGTCTCGCTTTGAACTTGTGTTGGCAAAACTGTTGCATAAATTCACGCAGTCCCGGAACAAGTTTTTACGGTATCTTATAGTAATACCATGTTACTATATACAATGGTACTGAATAATACCACGCCATATTCATTCATTATGGTATTTGTATGGTTATCAGCAGTATTTGTTTATAGTGTGATATATACCATTACAAAACCATGGATATACCTTGTCTTTATGTGAGAGTACTTTTCTATGAATGCTGCAATCTCTCTGCAGTAAGTTTGCAGGTGTTCTGTCTTCTCAGAGAAACTCTGTCTGTGTCCTGAATTCAATGTCTGTATCCTTATTTTCTTTTCCTCCACCTCCCCACTAGCACAAAACTTCTTCCATCCTGTCTTCCCCAGCTCACACCCACGATGCTATTTGAGCAGTCTGGAGCTCATTGCTGTGAATGAAGGGTGCTGCTGGCCAGAGTATTATGGCACAAAATCTCTTTCTCGGACCTTTAGCATGAATGTTCCCTGCTGGTGGAATGATCTGCCAAACTCAACCAGAGCTGCTGAGTCCGTGAGCCACTTTCAAGAGACGGCTGAAGACACATCCCATCCGGCAGCACTTGATCCAGTAATACTAACACTTTCTCCTCTATTCTATTTTTTTTTATACAAAAATTAAAAAAAAATACATGCACTGAGTTAGATTAAACTGAGCAGGGTCATTGCACTTGCATATTGTCGTCCTACTGTTAGTTTAACTGCTTATATTGTTCTCATTTGTAAGTCTCTTTAGATAAAAGCATCTGCTAAATGAATAAATGTAAATGTAAATGTATTACTATGAAGAAGAGAAGATAGAGAAGCAGTCTTCTCTATTGGGCAGTCTCATTAAAATGCCAGATCACGAAATGAGTCACTTTATATCACAGTAACTGTATACATCACAGTAGTTACTTTCTTCTGGGAATTAACTGAAAGTTTACCATTTCAATAAATATGTGGTAAAGCATATTACTTGATAATCTTATAGATAAATTATTAAATTTATTGAATAATTATTCAATAAATGATTAATACAATTTCCAATATCTAAGGAATAAAAATGAATATTTAAAAATATAAACAAAATATAATTACTTAATACATAAATTAATAATGAGTAAAACATATTTTTCAATATTTACTTCAATTTAAAATACACAGATATCACATACACTACCATCACATGGTACCTTCGATCATACCACACAGCTATGCTTGCATAGGCCTGAGGAATTTCACAAAACATTTTTTTTTTTAAAGTTGAATAAAGTAGTTAATGTTTATGCCAAACCTGAAAAAAAAAAAAAAAAAAAAGCTTTTTTCCTAGTTTCCCATTAAACATTTACAACTCCGTGACCATGGCGGAGCTGAAACACACATACACAAAAATGATTTTTCCATTATGCTCAAACTTCACAACATTTTGAGTAGAGATGAATTTGAGTTAATATTGCAATCTGCTGTTTGGGTTATTTGGCAGAGTTTTGTTTTCCCAAAGCTCAGTTTATACGGCAAACTGCAGGCGAAAGATTTCTGTAATGTTCCAAAGAGGCTCTGAAGGATTGATGTCCCTCATTGATATTCATACCGCTCACTCTCTTTTCTCTCCCAGTTAGACAAAAACAAAATGCAAGTTAGAATGCAAAATGGCACACATGGTTAGCGAACACGGTCCAGGAGAAAAGAGGAAACATTTCATCACACCCACCCCTCCCACACACTCTCACACCCTCACTAAGTCCCTGGTAAAGAATGATTGAACCCTGAGATTTTGTCTTTCTAAGTTACAGTTAAGAGCTGTTCGAGCTGCATCCCAATTGGCTGTCCTTTCCCATTGCCGCTGTACACACCAACAGTTAATAACATGCTCATGGCTGACTAACACAGAGCAAATACCCACTCTGGTCTTCCTGTCGATGGGCAAATATCATCTTCACTTTAGTGAGGACCCAGTTATTTACACTGGCATGCCTCTGTAATGAAAGCCCATTATAGGCACACATACAGTATGTGAGGGCCACTTTATTTTTCTCCCCCACTCTCCCCCACCCCACAGGAAAACCTTAATGCAAGTCACAAAAGCACTGCTGCTTTCTAAGACAAATTAGCACCTGAAAATACAAAAGAATCTCAGCATTTCAATACCCATCATCAACAAGGGGATTTATTTATGCTATGAATGAGACTTCCTTTTTTGTTGTCATCGCATTCCCTATTTCAATGGCAGACAAGTTTGTTCTGGGAGAGTGTAGTATCTGTCAGTGTAGGAATGGTGTGCTGGGATTTCTGAGATGCTCATGTGGGCGGCACTTAATTGGCTAGGGGAGCATTCATCCACCCCAAGGTCAACGTCAGTTAGATGATAGACTCATCTGAAAACTCAATTCAGCCTCAGACAAGCAATAAATAGAGATTCATGAGTGAGAACTAAAAGTGCATTAAAATGTAAAAGCTATCCTAAAATATGTAAATATGTGCAAAACGCCCAAATCTGAAGGTGTTGCATGCATGATGCATATGTCAATGCATCAACGACCTCTTGTCCTTTGCCTACTAAAAAATATTTCAATATTTGATGACTCAAATGCTATTTTCTATTCAATTTTCCTGAAAAATGCCACCAACTTTTTACCAAAAATATCTAGGGCTTACCATGATTTAAAGCATTCAGATGAAGTTATGGGAACTTTAAAGAGTTAAAATGACGACAATCCAATGATTTTAAGAGTTCACACAATTGCACCGACAAAATACAATCTGATTTAGCCACTAAACCCTGACAGATCGCAACCCAAAGTCACCTTTGGGGCTAGTCTATTCATTCAAGTCTGTTATACAGGTACAGCACCTATTTAACCGAATGGGGAAACACTCAAAAACTGCTTGTTAAACTTATAATGTGCTATCGTTCAAAAGTTTGGGTCAATAAGATTTTTTTAAATGTTTTTGTAAAAAGTCTCTTTGCTGAAAACTGTGTGAGAAATTGTGAATATTACAGTTTAAAATAACAGTTTTCTATTTGAATATATTTTCATTAATGAATTTTGAGCAGCCATTATTCCAGTTTTCCTACAGAAATAATTTAATATGCTGATTTGGTGCTCCAAAATCTTCTTATCAATGTTGTAACATTTTCATGGAAACCATGATATATTGTTTTTGTATCAATGTATCAATGTAGAAATCTTTACCGTCACTTTTGATCAATTTAATGCATCCTTGCTGAATAAAAATATTAATTTCATAAAAAAAAAAAAAAATCTTACTGACCCCAAACCTTTGAACACTAATGTGTATGAAATGCTCACACACATACACGCACGCACGCATGCACGCATACAGTATATTTAATACATTTCAGGTTTAGTCTAGCCAATTCACATTTTGCAGCACCAAGCAAAAGGCAGGTGTTGTAAAGATGAAGCCTGACTTTGCCAAGTGGGTATTTATTTAGAAGGCGGGACTTCCTTTACTAGAGTCGTACTGTAACTGTAAGTACACTCACTCTGTTGGGGTCCATGCGTGATCTGGTTGTATATGCCAGTGGAGGAATACTGAAGGCTTGTGGCACCAAATACTCCTCGGCATCCATCAGATCCTCCAGTTCTTCCTCATCTAGCAGACTTTGGAAGAACTTACTGTCATTGGGGCTGGGCAGCTTCATGCGGTCGTCCCCCTGGCACAGAGAGAATCAGGCTTGAGATATTTATGCATTATGCAGAGAAATAACACTTTTATGATACTTACATGTATTATTTATAATTTTTTCTGTTATATATTTTATTATTGTACAGCACACTGGTCAATAGTCTGTTGTTTTTAAGTGTGCTTTATAAATAAATAAACTGAACTGAACTTAAGATCCTTGACTCTAATCACAACCATGGCCATTTGTGCCGAACTGTAAAGCTCTTACCTGGATGACTAGGTAACGTTGTGGGTCCCTTGCCATTCGGCAAAACTCTGCTGCAAGCTCCTTAAATCTTGGTCTGCTGTCTGCATCTATCATCCAGCCTGGAGGGGCACACATAGCACAACTTCAGTCAGCAAAGTTGACCACAATGGATAAACAATGCAGTGAGCAATACATGTAAAAGAAGGTAATGAGTACAGTATCTATCTACCACACGCTGTTGATTACCACATAACTAATTATTTTTTTCCTCTGGGTTTTAAAAACATTTTTTTAATAAATTATGTTCATTCTTATTGATAATTATATAGCCGTGTTCTTATGTACAACTACAAGATTCAGCGGCCATTAATCTACAGTATAAACAGCCGACCTGCTTGAACACTACATAAGAACTTCTATCATGATGTGTTAATCACGATTAATCCCACACTTTTCATGAAATTAAGCATACACCATTTATCTTGTTTAACACATACATTTTTTTTACAAAACTGTGTTTCTGTCAGGACCGCTATCGTCAAATACGATTGACAATTAGCATACAGTTTGGATTGGCGGTATGGTTCTGTTCTGGGCAAGAACCAGCCTAGCATGGATAAGAGCAGGGAGAGCAGCAATAACCCTCCTTAAGGGAAACACAACAGAACCAACATGAATGTATTGCAGATATCATTAATTCAAGATTTTAAAGTACAACAAATTTCGAGAATTTATTCAGGGGGAATCAGAAAGCCAAATCCTGACTGATGAGAGGAGGAGCTGGGGATGGAGGAGGGTAATTAGCTCCTGAGAAACGCGATAGCTGCTGATAATACTGAAGGAGCTTATATATGTATACAGTGATAGCCGTCGTAAGAAGAAGAAGTAGTTTTATTTATATAGCGCATTTCCGTAGCTCAGGGTCGCTTTACATTTGTATATTACAATACATTTACACACCCGCACACACATTACAATCACATGAGGACACATCTAGTCACATTATCCAAAATACATGTTAAATAGATATGTTTTTAGCTGAGTCTTGAATGTAGCCACAGATGAGATATTATGAAGTGTAAGGGGTAGTGAATTCCATAATGTAGGAGCATTAACACTAAATGACCTTCCACCTACAGTAGCCAAATGGACAATAGGGATGGTCGTAATCCTATAGGTAGACGTGGATCAGCTGAGAGCCAGCTGATGCGAGCTTGACTAATGTGTCCTGCCAGAACTGACACTACGCTTGATTTCTGCAAGCCTTTTTCAAGGTAAATTTAGTCTTTTTAAAAAAAAGGACACTTGGAGACTCCAAAAGGACACCAAATAAAATAACCAAAATAAGAAGTCCATATAATTCATACATTTATGCACACCAAAGCACCCATAAAAAACAAACAAATAATAAACAAACAGTCAAAAATCATTACAGGAAAACGTCTCGGGTTACGTATGTAACCCTCGTTCCCTGAGTAGGGAACGAGACGCTGCATCGATACTCGATACTTTGGGGAATGCCTTCGGCATGAAGCGTCTGAAGTCAACTATGGAACTATTCCAATCTTGATTGGTGCAACGTCACCCGTGACGTCGCATGTGACGGTGATCCGGAAGCTACAAAAGGGTCACAGGAACCAGGAAATGTTAGCTTCTAATTGGTCAAAGCAAGTCGTTCTCAGGGGCGCGAAAAGTGTGGCCGAGGGATGCAGCGTCTCGTTCCCTACTCAGGGAACGAGGGTTACATACGTAACCCGAGACGTTCCCTTTCGTAAAGGGAACTCCCGCTGCATCGATACTCGATACTTTGGGGAACGAATACCCGCGCCGCCACACTGAGAGAAAAAACGCCCAGGTATAAAGCATCTGGTACACTCACGGACGATAGAATGAGTAGAGGGCAGATCCAAACTAGCTTGTCATAAGATTTGGTGCAAGAAGGGGAGGTCTGGAGCCGGAGGCTCGACTGACCTCATGGCTGGGAGCCCCAGACAGTAGAAAATATTAGATGAAAGGTGAAGGCAGAAGCGCACCTTGTACTTCAAATATGAGTGGTTTTAGATAACCAACTGTACTCTTAATAAAGGGAATAGCTCCTAACCCTTGATGCTTAACTAGATGGACTGACTCCTCTCAGCCTGAGTCCTAATGTAGGCCTCAAAGGCTACGACCTTGACCATCCGACACATGCGATGGAGGATGGAATACCTGAAGAATCTTAACATTGCCTACAAGTACCTCAGTACCGGGCAAAAATAATGTTGAGTGGCTCCCACGCTAGCAAGTAAGAGGGGGCAGCACCACCACTCTTCCAGACTCAATAGATTCTCCTATATATACTTATATATCTCAAATATATATTTGTATACCTCACCCACAGGACATGATGGGTGCCAGGGATAACCCATCAGCCTGATGCCAATAGGCTGGATGACAGGATTCATCCTCCAATCTACAGGAACATGGAGTTTCAGTGGGAACGTCCTTTCGAGAACACCCTAAGAGGCTTGCGGAGGGCACTGAGGCCGCCACAGAGGCCCTAAGCATGAACAGGAGATCCCGTTAGAGAGCGGGATGGAACACCAGTACTGAAGCCAGTGGGCAGTAATAAACTGGGTTCAATGCCCTCCCTAACTTAATTGTTTAGTTCCTAGTAGAGTGGGGTTCTAGTATGGATGTCCTGACCACCTCGGTGGAAAGGGCAACCTAATTATGGGTGGGACCCCCTCAGGGGCCAGACCCGTAGTCTCCATAACTCTGGTCGGGGATGAAATAATATACCATCAGCCTGAGACAGAAGATCTCTCCTAATAGGAATTTTCCATGGAGGACTCTCCAAGAGACTAATAAGGTCCGAAAACCAAATTTGGGCCGGCCAGTACGGAGCTACAAGGAGTAGTCTCACTCCGTACCTCCTGACCCTTTCTAGAACCCCAGGGAGCAGAGCGATCGGGGGAAAAGCATACAGATGTGACCTCAGCCACATCTGTACCGTGGCATCCAAGCCCAAAGGAGCTGGATGTGAGAGAGAGTACCAGAGCGGGCAATGAGAGTTCTCATGAGAAGCGAACAGGTCAACCTCCGCCCGGCCAAACTCTCTCCATATAAGCTCAACCACTTCAGGGTGGAGCCACCATTCCCCGGGCCTCGGCCCCTGCCTCGACAGGATGTCTGCTCCCATATTTTCAACCCCAGGAATATAAATAGATCTGACAGAGAGAAATTTGTCCTGGGACCAAAGAAGAATTTGATGCGCCAGTCTACAAAGAGGGCGAGATCTCAAACCTCCTTGGCGGTTGATATAAGAGACCACCGACATATTGTCTGTCCTAACAAGAACATGATGGCCTCTGAGGTCTACAAGGAAGTGCCTCAGGGCAAAAAATACAGCCAACATCTCCAAGCGATTTAATATACAATGTGAGATGATGGTCTTTCCAAGTACCTCGGGTGTAACGGCCCTCCATAACCGCACCCCAGCCCATGAGGGACGCATCCGTGGTCAGAGTTTTTCTCTCACATGGTGCTCCCAAAACCGGGCCCTGAGACAGGAACCATGGTTTCTTCCATACGACAAGAGAACGAAGGCATCTGCGCGTAACTCTGATCGTACGAAAAGGGTTTCCCAGAGGAGAAAATCCCTTGTTCCTGAGCCACCACTGCAAGGCCCTCATATGGAGCAGACCAAAGGGTACTACCGTGGAAGCTGCAGCCATAAGACCCAAAACTCTTTGAAAGTGTTTGACAGTGATAGCCTGGCCTAACCTAATACTCTTCATTGTGTTTAAGATAGTATTTATACAAGCAGGAGACAATTGTGCCCGCATTGTGACTAAGTCCCACTCTACTCCCAGGGACGTAGTCCTCTGAAGAGGAGTTAAGGAACTTTTCTTGACATTGAGTCTCAACCCCACGCACCTCAGATGGCGCAAAACAACATCTCGATGTTGAATTGCTAGTTCTTTTTGACTGAGCCAAAATGAGCCAGTCATCTATAAGATACGGACCCCCTGAAGTCTCAATGGAGCAAGGGCCGTGTCCATACATTTAGTGAAGGTGCGAGGGGATAAGGCTAGGCCGACTGGAAGAGTCCAGAACTGATGCGCTTTTCCCCCCAAAAGCGGATCTCGGAAACTTCCTGTGATGGGGTTAGAAGGGAAAGAGGAGTTAAGGAGCTTGTGGATCTATCAAGACAGACCAGTCCTCGGAGCTGGTCTGACTGACAGTCGGTAACTTGAATCTGAACCCCCTCGGAGGTTGATCCAGTACCCTGAGATCCAAAATAAGGCCTAACTCCCCCCCTCATAGGAACTATGAAGTGCCAGCTGTAGAACCCGGGCTCCCGTAACCAAGGAAGAGCCCACTTTGAGGATTCCTGTGTTAAGAGGGACTAGACTTCCTGTTCCAAAAACCGACCCTGCTCGGGGCTGGCCGACATGTGAACCACCCTTAGTAGATAATATTTGTATATTAGCTCCACCATAAGCAGGACCCCCTAGGCTATATTTTGAAGACCCCTCGGGGTGTCTAAATATGCCATTATGGGGACCAGTCCCTCGAGACTGGCCTCGGCTATAAATTTCCAAATGGCTTTGGTGACCTGAAGCAGCTAACTGGCAGGAACTAACCGAAATATGCTCTCTACAGACCTCCTGAGAGGCGGCGAACTCGACAGTGCCGCAACGTCTTCGGGCAGATACTGCGATTTGTGTTCGCTGGAAGCCGATGTGTCCCGAAGCGCCATCGGCGGCGGGAAGCAAACATCGATTTCCTAAGGGCTGCATAAGGGGGCGAGACTCCTGTACTCGCTCTCCTGGGGGAACGCCCAGAGCCGGATTAACGCAAAGGCAAACTAGGCACGTGCCTAGGGCCCGATTGGCGGGATGGGGCCCAGACAGAGGGACAAAAAAAATAAATAAATAAAAATAAATAAATGTTCAAATGTCCTATCTACAATTTATTTCAAAATTTATTAAATAACTAAAAATAGTGACGATGTTTATCTAAACCATAGACTGTTACATTATATCACATTAACGCGAGGCGCCAGCCAGTTAAGTCCGAGGGGACGTCAGCGGCGGTCAGGGGCGGTCAACGAACGCATCCATCAGGTGCTGCGAGTGCGAAGCAAAAGCCTAAATAGGCACGCAAAGAAGCACATTTCGTAATGCAGGTCATCGATTTTGGAGTGATTGCAATGTATTTTAAATATAAACTTGTGGGCTACTGTAGATCAGCGTCATTTCTGGAAAAATAATTCATCGCTTTGTTAGTCTACGAGTTTAAAAGAGCGCGAGCGTCATTAACGTGCCCAGACGCGACGCTTTGAATTTGCGCGTACAATGAATAACATCGCGTTGGGAGCTGACTAATAAAAAAGCTACAAAAGTAAAAGACAAGACGTTTGTATTCAAAGTTAAAAAACCAACACACTGCAACATTTTTAAATGTTTCAAATAAAAGATCTCATATCTATGGGTCTATCTTCTATATTCTGCTGATGATTAGATAATACCCTGACATCATAGCCTATACGAATATTAGTTTAGAATTTTTTTTCTGCTCAGTAGCGATCGTATCTTTCTCTTCCACTTGATTTGTGTATAGCATATTTAAGGTAGCAATGCAATACATAATATCATATTACTGATATTAATAATATGACAATATCTGCAGTCAAAATTGATTAAATGGGAGGGAAACATCCTGCCCATAACGTAGCTATGAAAACATTTATAAAAGCACGTTCATGTTCATCTACTGAAGTGCTATTCTGGAACTGTGAATAAACTGAATAAAACAGCAAAATAACAAGAAGAACAATAACATCTTCATTAAACAAAAAAGAGATTACCTTAGATAAAGTTTGATGTAGTAGGCTACCAGTAAAAAGTCTGGACCCATTACTATTTTTAATGTTTCTGAAAGAAGTTTCCTATTATGCTCTTCAAGCCTGCATTTATTGGATCAAAAATACAGAAAAACAGGAATATTCAGCAAGGATGTGTTAAATATATAAAAGTGATAGTGAAGACTTTTTTAAAACAACTTTTTAATAATCAAAAAATCCTGAAAAAAAGTATCACATGTTATAAAATAAATATTAAGCACCATTTCTAACATTTGATAATAAATCAGAATATTATAAAGTTTTCTGAAGGATCACGTGACACTAAATTCAGCTTTGCATCACAGAAATATATTTTAAAGTATAGTAAAATAGAAAACCATTATTTTAAATTGTAATAATATTTCACTATATTATTTTTCTGTATTTTTGATCAAATAAATCCAGGCTTGATGAGCATAAGAGACTTCTTTCAAAAACATTAAAAATAGTCATTTGTCCAAACTTGTGTACTGTGTAAGTAAAAATATACTGCTTTTAAAATTAAATGTTGTATAAATAAAAAGGTTAGGAATCATATTTGTTTCAAGTGTTTTTTATTGGGGGTGGGGGGCCTCCAACATGAATTTTGCCTAGGGCCTCCAAATGTCTAGAACCGGCCCTGGGAACGCCCATAAGGGTCTGCGTGTTACGACAAGACCTCTTAGTTGAAGCCTTCTTAGCCCGAGAGACAGTCCTCAGACCTGTCTTCGGTATGGAGAGCTTCGTGCGAGAATGTTTCTTCTGGCCCCAAGCCTTATACGGGGGGGCACGAGAGGAAACCTTCTCAAAATATGAGGAGCTGGCGGCTGTCCCATGAGGCTGCCCCCTGGCAGCAACCCCATGAGACCTGGACTGACAACTGGGGATAGCTGATTGTCGCTCTGCCTCCTGAAGCCTCTCGACAACGGTTCTTGCCGCGTCGCCAAAGAGGCCAGAAGGTGAAAGGGGAGTATCGAGAAGGAAAGCCCTGTCTTTCTTCCCGATCCACAAGCGAATAAGCCATAAATGTCTCTCTGAGACGACTAGTGCTGCCATAGAACGGCCAATAGCACGGGCCGTCTCTTTAATAATACGGAGAGATAATTCAGATACTCTACGATATTCAGTAATATAGAGTGAGACCTCCCAGTTATCATCCACCTGCTTGAGGAGGTCAGCCAGGTATGCCTGTAATAACCCCATCGTGTGTGGGCATGCACCAGCTCGACCACCGCCATATATGCTTTCCCTAACAAATTCGATGTACGAGATTTGGAGGGAAGTGTCTGAGCTATCAGGGGTGACGCAATGTCGGGGAGAAAATATTTCGCAAAATATTCCTCAACCCGAGCCATCACCTAATAACCATTTTCATTAGATTCCCTAATGGATGAGTAAATATATACATGGGGGAAAATAATTGAGATGAAAATGGATTTTTCCACGATCTTGATACCTCAGTATGGAGATCAGTGAAAAAGGGAAGGCTCTGACACGAAGATTGTGACTGGGTCTGCAGGAAGCGCTCATTCATTTTATTTTTCTTAGTCGCTTCCTGCTTATTATATGGCCATTTAACATTTAATTTAACCACTGCCCTGATTACAACCTCCAGCAACTCCTCACTAATGGGAATATGGGGTGGCGAATCCCCCTATCCACGTGATTCAGTGTTAATAGATAATATCTAACTCCTCGGAGGCAGATAAATCAAACGCTGTGTCTTTAACACGGTCGGAAGAAGCCGCAGCGCGGGCTTCCGAACCGTGCGCGAGACCAGTGGAGCTGGTTAATAAACACTGAGAAAGGGTCGCAACCGTCTCAGTATCATATGCCAGCCCCACGTGTGAATCACATGCATACAAGCGCCGCGCTGCCTCAACAGACGCGGGACCTGATGCACTGGAAACACGAGCCTGGTCTAATTGATCGAACAAGCTCAAACGAGAGCGGAGCTTTTTCATTGAAAACAGTTTGCACAGACAGCGCCCTTCGAGCACCGCCCGTGCATGCTCCACTCCCAGACAAACTACACCAAGCGTGTGTGTGTCATCCTCGCTTAAATAACGTGGGCAAGGGGACGCACACTGCCTGAATAGCTTATCTTTTTTCGCGATAAATAATACTCTTTTCACGGGACAAACAACACCAAATAGAACAGACAAGATGACATAGAGCGCTTGCTGAAGACCAGAAGCTAACATTTCCTGGTTCCTGTGACCCTTTTGTAGCTTCCGGATCACCGTCACATGCGACGTCACGGGTGACGTTGCACCAATCAAGATTGGAATAGTTCCATAGTTGACTTCAGACGCTTCATGCCGAAGGCATTCCCCAAAGTATCGAGTATCGATGCAGCGGGAGTTCCCTTTACGAAAGGGAACTTGAATTCATAGTGTATAGTATGTGTACAGTGCAAAAGCAGAGAGCTTGTTTAAATTTTAGACAAGTCAAGTTGTGATACAGAACAGAACCACATGGAGATGCCAAAAAATAAATAAATATAAACCAACTGCCTTGACCTGACTTCATATGCCTTCAACAGTAAATAGATCCATTCAGAATTACTAAACACAGCAACATACACTTGACAATTCATAACATTATCACAAATGTGTGTGGAAACAACGTACTGAAATGTGTCTGTGCATAAATACAATGTGCGATCGAGAGCACACGTACATGGTTTGTTTGTTAGTGCATCAGCAACAGACTCACGCATGCTTACTGTATGACTCCTGTCTCCTGTATGTCACGGCAATCGTCTTTACCTTGATCGCAATCCTTATCCATCAAAACTTTACTAGCAAGACACTGGTTTGCTTTGTCCAGCTGAGAAATGTAGTTTCAAACTTCAAACGTAGTCAACTGTGTGATGTAAATTACGTTAATGACGCAATTTCATGTGCTTTAGTAATTTATTTGCGTTAAATTATTTTAACGCGTTAAGGATTTTGAATTAATAACATGCGTTAACGTGTTACACTGACAGCCCTAGTTAACCCCCCCCCCCCAAAATTCTGGGATGAAAATTTGTGCAAAGCTCTCTTACATTTGACCATGACCATGTAGACGTCAATAGTGCAGATAGGAGGTTGAGGAAGCCTCTCTCCTTTTTCCAGCAGGTCAGGGATCTCTCGGGTAGGGATTCCATCGTACGGCTTTCCTCCAAATGTCATCAGCTCCCAAATAGTCACCCCTGGGAAAAAATCAAATAAACAATTTAAAAAGCTTGTAGGCGTGTGCTAAGACTGTGTGGTCTGTTTGCCCAATTCATACAGAGTTTGGCTGCGCAATAAAACTAAAAAAATTAACCTTGAAATAAGATAAATTACATTTTAGGCATGTAACTGTAATTAAGGCTAATCTCACCGTAACTCCATACGTCACTCTGGTGGGTGAATTTCCTATAGTGGATACACTCCAAGGCCATCCACTTTATAGGCATCTGACAAAACAATAGGGAGCATTTCAGCGGCTTGTGTTGAATAAAAAAACACACAATGATACGGTACATGAAAATGTAAAGTTCAAGTGAGCACAACGAGTACTAAATTATTGTTTATTTACGCCACTTGACAAAGTTTATTCAAAGCTTACACCGCTAAAACCAAACCTTATCACAGTATCATGCATTATTTATTAGGTCTGGTAAGTTAATATTTCAGAAATGGAATAATCAGTGATATCTGATTCTTTTCATCTTTTGCTTTAAAGGGAAACATAAGAAACAGGTTGGGGCAAATGTGTGTGCGGAGCTGCTGGGTATCAAACTGCACTAAAACTTTAGTTTCAAGAGGTTTGAAGTTTGTCCTATGTGGGAAAACAAACATGGCTGATTTAAAATGGTAGCTGGTTGAAGCTGAACGGAGCAGAGCGTGTCCCAGGATGCTCTATTCCAGTATGGCAACAAGGAGATTCAGATGGATAAGATCAGATCAAGTGCATTAACATGCACGTTAAACGCATTAAACCGTTTTCCTTTATCGGTGTGAGCTCATAAACGGCTTAAAAATGAACCACTCGACACAGCTAGATTTTGGCCATTACCCCGATTTCACCAGGCATGTAAACACCTTAATCTACGTTCTGTCACATTATATGTAATGTTACTGCTTTTTGCAAGTAAAACCCGAGTATTTCCATATAATTTACGGTAAAAGGCTATTCTAAGAAGTCCTTGCCTGATGCATCACATATGATGATATTTAATATAAACAGTTGATTATCTTCTCATTTTTGTAATTAGTAATGTACATTAAGGTGTTTTGTTTTACATTTTCTGTTATTTTGTTACTGTTTATTATATTATGTTAGTGTGGTGTGTTAACCTGATGGTGTTTTGTCTTTGCGTGTATGACCCTGAACACTATATATACTGACCATGTTTTATGGAATCATCATGTGCCTTTTTATATTTTACCACTTGTATTTGTATGATGGTTATTGAGGTTAAAACTGATTTTGCTATATTAACATTGTCACTTAATGAAAAATATGATTATAAGATGTAAAATACAGGCACAAATATGCCATTCCACATTTTGGCTATATATTGTAGGATGAATTTTCTGGATTTTTTTCTATAAATAAATAAATAAATAAATAAATATATATATAAAAATATGATTATAAGATGTAAAATTCAGGCACAAATATGCCATTCCACATTTTGTCTATATATTGTAGGATGAATTTCTGGAAAAAATAAATAAAAATAAAATAAATAAATAAATATATATATATATATATATATATATATATATATATATATATATATATATAGATAGATATACTTAACAAAATATTTGTTAGAGTGATGGCTTTCTCCTTCAATGTAAAGCAGAATTCCTTTACCAATTTTCTTGCCAGGTGAAAACTGTAAGTTTGATCACTCAGAAAATTAGAAGCACACATTTCTTAGTTACATGCCAAGCCTATTCCCAGCCACTTTAATACATTTTGAAATGGTTTGAAATCGACCCTTCATTAGATGTGTTTTCCGACTAGTCTATGCGTAGTCATGTAAAGTGCACACCAACATGACCCTTATACCTATGAGTCTTTGAAAGCGTGCAGAGCAATAATCTTCTGTCTTGTAGTTGGTGTATGGCCTTATTAAACATTGTTAATTAGCCTGTCATAAGGAGATGTGTTCTAAAACCCATAGACAAAGAGTGCAGCAAATCTTTTGACTTCAAACACAAAGAGCATATATCAACTGGGTCAGTGCATGCCCTTTGTCTTGTTGGGGTCATGTGACACTGACTTTTCCACCATCTGCGTTGTATTCCTTCTCATCTGCATCCAGGAGGCGAGCCAAGCCGAAGTCAGTGATCTTTATATGGTTGGGTGACTTCACTAGGACGTTCCGAGCCGCCAGATCCCTGTGCACAAGTCTCCTCTCCTCCAAGTACATCATACCCTGCATCAACACACATATACACACTTATTTAATATGGGAATAATTTAACTGTTGTGTGACAATCGACGAAACTTGCCAATTCAAGAAATTAACGGAATGCATAGCTAATATAAAACTTTGGATGACTAGTAATTTCCTATTACTTAATTCTGAAAAAAACAGAGTTTCTAATGATTGGACCAAAAACATCCGCACGTTCTAACCTAGAATACTGTCTAACAATTGATGGCTGCTCTGTCAAGTCTTCGTCGTCGGTTAGGAACCTGTGTGGGCTCTTTGATACCAATCTTTAATTTGAAAGTCACGTGTCTAGTATCTGTATAACCGCATTCTTCCATCCTTAAAATATATCTAAATTACAATATATGCTTTCAATGAAAAATGCAGAACAGTTCATGCGTTCATGACCTCAAGGCTAGATTATTGTAATGCTCTTATGGGTGGTTGCCCTGCACGCATAATAAATAAACTACAGCTGGTCCAAAATGCAGCAGCTCGAGTTCTTACCAGAACCAGGAAGTATGACCATATTAGCCCGGTTCTGTCAACACTGCATTGTATAAATTTTAAAATATTGCTGATTATTAACAAAGTACTAAATGGTTTAGCTCCCCAGTACTTGAGCGAGCTCTTAACGCATTGTAATCCTTCACGTCTATTGCGATCTCAAAATTCTGGCCAGTTGATAATAGATAATACCTAGTAGAATATCAAAATCGACTGCTGGCGGTAGATCCTTTTCCTATTTAGCATCTAAACTCTGGAACAGTCTTCCTAACATTGTCCGGGAAGCAGACACACTCTGTCAGTTTAAATCTAGACTTAAAAACACATCTCTTTTAACCTGGCATACACATAGAAAATTATACATTCCTATTATTCAAATCAGTTAAATGATTATTAGGCTGCATAAATTAGGTCAGCCGGAACCGGGAACACTTCCTATAACACCCGATGTACTCGTTACATCATACGAAGAATGGCATCCACGCTAATGTGTCTGGGTTCAGGCCGCATCATAGCACTGAAACTGCGCTCGTTAAAATCACAAATGATTTACTCTTAGCTTCTGACCAAGGCTGTATCTCAATACTAGTTTTACTTGATCTTAGTGCTGCGTTCGATACTATAGATCACACAATACTCTTAGATCGGCTACAAAACTATACCGGTGTTCAAGGACAAGCATTAAGCTGGTTCAGATCATACCTATCTGACCGCTACCATTTTGTCTATTTAAACGGAGAAAAATCGATCATAACTCCAGTAAACTATGGAGTGCCGCAAGGATCTGTGTTAGGCCCTCTATTATTCTCAATATATATGCTGCCACTTGGAAATATTATAAGGAAACATGGAATTAGTTTCCATTGTTATGCTGATGACACTCAACTATATATTTCATCACGGCCGGATGAAAACGCTAAATTATCCCAATTGACAGAGTGTGTTAAAGATATAAAAGATTGGATGACGCACAATTTTCTTTTATTAAATCCAGATAAGACAGAGGTAATACTTATCGGTTCAAAAAACCGCCCACAAAACCTCTCACAATACAACTTTAACATAGTAGGGTGTCCTGTTACTTTATCCTCTACAGTAAAAGACCTGGGTGTTATATTAGATTGTAACTTGTCTTTTGAAAATCATATTTCATATGTTACAAAAACAGCATTTTTTCACCTTAGAAATATTGCTAAATTACGTAACATGCTATCTGTTTCTGATGCAGAAAAGCTAGTTCATGCATTCATGACCTCGAGACTAGATTACTGTAATGCTTTATTAGCTGGTTGTCCTGCATCCTCAATAAACAAGCTACAGTTAGTCCAAAATGCCGCCGCTAGAGTTCTTACTAGATCAAGAAAGTTTGACCATATAACACCAATTTTATCATCACTACATTAGTTACCTATAAAGTTCCGTATTAATTACAAGGTATTGCTACTGACTTATAAAGCCCTAAACGGCTTAGCTCCAGTTTATTTAACGGATCTTCTATCACCCTATAATCCATCGCGCTCTTTAAGATCACTAAATTCGAGGCTTCTGGTCATACCTAGGATATCCAGATCCACCAAAGGAGGGAGAGCATTTTCACATTTAGCACCAAAACTCTGGAATAGCCTTCCTGATACTGTTCGTTGCTCAGATTCGCTCTCCCAGTTTAAAACTAGATTAAAGACGCATCTCTTCAGCCAGGCATTCATATAATATTTTAATCTTACAGTTAAATCCGGTCTCTACTTCATAAACGCCAGAGGAGAACTGGCCCCCGACTGAGCCTGGGTTCTCCCAAGGTTTTTTTTTCTCCATTAGGTCACCTGATGGAGTTTTTCGGTTCCTTGCCACTGTTGCCTTCGGCTTGCTCAGTTGGGGATACTTAATTTGATTAATCGATTCAACAGTGCTATTGATCTGCATTACCAAACGTGGATGTTTTACACCAGAAACAAACACTGATGTACTATTTTATTTAATACTGTGAAGCTGCTTTGATACAATCTGTATTGTGAAAAGCGCTATATAAATAAAGTTGACTTGACTTGACTTAATGTTAGTCTTTCTGCTTATTCCGAGGTTTACTGTAATAAGCTGGATCCAGGCTGTATCCAGACCAGATGGAGGACCTGCACCTAGACACGACCACAACGCATCCCTGAAGTGTCAGCAGAGATTGTGTCAACTAGACTCTCATCGAAGGCCTCATCGACACGACAGCCATCGGCACTGATCCTCAACAAACCCGTCTCCACCCCGGTGTGATGACTCTGATCTTAAACCAGATGGAACTGGATAATATTTTGATTGTTCCAAACCAATCTGACTTCTGACCTATAATGCTGCCTGAATCATAATCATACACTGACTACGTTTACATGCAGCCAATAACCCGTTCAAAACCGGGATATTAGCAATAACCCGGTCGCGCAAGGCCATGTAAACACCGGCAAAAACCCGAATATGCTCATATCCCGGTTTTTAAAAACCCGGATATGATACCTGGGGTACCCCTTTTCTAACCCGAATATTTGGTCATGTAAACGTGTATCGGCATATCCCCATCAAAAGGAACATTGATTTGTGTTCTGCGCATGTTCTATTTGCAAGGAATCTTGGTCTTTTGAGTAGAGACGGCGCATACAAAAACCCGCGTGCAGTATACCGGAAGTAAACAAGAAGTAGAGGTAAACATGGCGAGACGCAGCACAGCACCACACTTTTGGAGCGAGGAGGAAAGCGCAAACAAAGGTGATCGCTATCTGCCCGAACTATTCATTATCCGCGTGCTGCTGCTGTTGTTGTTGTCTTTGTAAACAGGAAGAAGAATCGGAAATGACGCATATTGCGTCTTAAGGTTGTCCGTACGTCAAGACGCAAACTGTGCGTCGCCGTTTACATCGGGATATTGCCAATTTCATGTATACAGAAGTAACTCTCTCTACTCACGCATGTAAACGGGTTATTCCGAATGTTTCAGAAACCCAAATAGTGACCTTAACCCGACCATAACCCGAATATTGACAGCTTGTAAACGTAGTGTTAGGTCAATGGCCAGAGCCTGGGTTCTCCCAAGGTTTTTTTCTCCATTCAACCATGGCGTTTTGGTTCCTTGCCACTGTCTTCTTTTTCTACCTTTGTTGCCATTAGCTTGGCTTGCTTAGTTGGGGACATTAAATTTAACATTTAATTTAATATTCAACAATAATATTGATCTGCCTGCATTGACACTATTATACAAGAACTGAACTGAGCTGGATGACGACATCATGTTTTACTCCAGGGCGGATATATATATATATATATATATATATATATATATATATATATATATATGAACTAAATTAATAACTTTTATTTTTAAAACAAAAATGAAACATCACTGTAGCTGGACTGTGATGCTATTTTCTTCTGGAAACACTTTTTTGCATTATTTTCCTGTTATCTCTGTAAAGCTTATTTGAAACAATCTGTATTGTAAAAAGCGCTATATAAACAAATGTGACTTGACTTGACTTGACAATCAAAATCATTATCACTAGCACTGACACACAAGCGTGATGATACTATCTCATAAGCTAATCAAATTCACTTGCATAAAAAAAAAAAAGACTTTTCCTGCTAGACAACTGAATAATGTTTTGTATATTACTGGTAAAGTAACTTTATCTAATATTACTGTACATATAACATATAAATTCATTCTGATATAATTTTTTTTTCTTAAATGGGTTCTATGAAAACACTTGAGAAACAACCAGTAACTTGTCATATATTTGAGCAGTACTTTAAGGTTATTTTAGTATTATTTATATAGTATTATAGCATTTATTAATATTTTGAATGAGCTTTTATTTTTAGATATTTTTCATTTTTATTTTAATTTCAGTTTACATTTTAGTAATTGTTATGTGCTTTGGTATTTTTTTTCCTTTCTATTCTATATAGCTATTCTTTTTTTAAGTTTTAGTTTCAGTAACTTTAGTACTTTGATACTTCAGTAATTAATATTACTCCTAATATTTATATTTTATTTTGGCTTTATTTCAGTTACCAAAAATGAGAGGACAATACACTATAATCAGGTAACAGAGTTGTTCTATATTTCAGTGATACATTTATGATATTTACTTAATATTGTTTATTAGTTACTTATTTAACATATGCTAAATAAGGTCTACTGCAAGACTACAAGATATAACCGCAAAATACACATTTAGATTTATGATGATACCATCATTATCTCTCATAAGCTATTAAAGTTCATGTACTTCTGCATTAGTTTCATCATGATGAAGAGTTTGTATCCTAAAAATGTAGAAGGCGGCATTAGGAAGAAGGCATTAGCTCTAAAATCAAAGTTTGTTTTTTCTGCCTTCACTTTTTTCAAAGACACTTTGTGGAGGGATTACACCAGAAAAAAGTCACAGAATTATTATTGGAGAATGTTCACATTGATAAGCGATGAGTCTCTTCTCAGGCGTGGCCGTGTATCGCAAAACAATGAAAACTCCAGACATCAATTTTCTGGAGGAGCGAACAATGCATGTAATCGATTTAAGTCCAACCCGCAGCATGGAGGCCTTTCGCAAGAAAACAGCCTCTCTACCTTTCCCTCCAAAGGGGCTTTCAAGTGCCCTTGAGCTGGTGGCTGGAGGAAATTTATATCTTAATGTGATTGGTAGAGAGGTAAGGACAGCATGTGGCAAAATGGTTTAAGAGAGCGAGATAGTGAGAGGGAGCTTGTAAAAGTGGGGAAATACAATTTGAGAGGTCCAGTGTAGGTCATCACAGGTGCTCTCTGAGATGAGAAGACTGCGTCTGTCATCACAGAAAGAGTCTGGATTCAAGCGCTTTTAATATCAAATAACTGTGAGAATATATTCATAGGAGGAAAGCGTATTACATCACCTGCATGTTGGCAGTGCATCATATACTGGGGAGAAATGCTCGTGCTTACGCATTCATTTTTATAGGGAATTGAAGAGAAAATCAATATTTTTATTATTTCTGAAGAAACACATTCACAGTTTTTGTCTATTTTGCACATAATAAAGCAACAACCCTGAACATTTCTTGCAAAACAAGTCAATAATATTGTGTATGTGTATGTTTGCACTGAAGTACTTTGTTAGCAGATTACTGGTTAAGTAAATTAATCTAATATTACATATACAGTGATGTATATTCAGTCTACTGGGATAGTTATTTTTCCCCCTACTGCCCATGTATATGGCAATTTACCAGTTGTAGCTCGAGGCTAGTCATCAAACTGAATCAGTGTTATTTTAGTAGTCTATATATATAATTATACAGCAGTATTTATTTATATATATTTTTTATTTTCATGATTTATTTTAGCTTAAGTATTTTTGTCATGTGCTTTTTGTAGCTTTATTTTTATAAGTTTTACTTTTAGTACTTCTACTTAAACTTTTAAGTTAATTAACAGTTTTAGTGTTTTAGTGTTAACTAAACTGAATCGATGAAAATATCAAATTATGAATAATTATGCTACTAATATAAAACAAGAGGACAATACACAATAGTCAGGGTACATAGTTCTTCTATATTCCAGTTGAACCAGGGCCGGCGCTCCGCACACGCACATCACGCACTGCGCGTAGGGCACCAAGTGCTTGGGAGGGGGCACCAAAAAATCTGGGTCGTGAAAAAAAAGAAGCGTCCATCGTCATTGAATTTTGAAATCAGATAACGCCGGCTTATTCCAGTAGCACCTCAATGCAGTCCAGTGGTAGAGCTTTCGCCAGCCGTGTCAGAGGGTGTGGGTTCAAATCCGCCCTTGTATAGGTTTTTTTTTTCTCGTATAGTTTTTTTTCTCTCATCAAAACGATTAGGCTATGTTCATCAGTGGTTGTATATCAAGCAGGGACAAGCAAACGTTTGCATTATGTTTTGTGATTTCAACAGAATGAATAGAGAGTATTCGCAAGTTGTTTTCACTCGACGCGCGCTTCAATCCGTTGCGTTGCGATTGAAGCGCGCGTCGAGTGAAAACAGTGCGGTGTGTGCACGAGCCACGCGAGAAAACTCTGTATCCGTAGTGCCACTGATCGCGGTGGCAACGAGCACTTGATTTAAAAAAACACATTTCAGCACTAGTATCTTATTTATAAAACGAACGAAATGAATGCTCTGCCAGTTAACTGGAGATTTATTTATTTGTAGAATTGGTCCATTCGTGTCGCGAGGGGGAGGGGGAGGGGGGGGGTACCGCCAAGCATTTGTGCCTAGGGCACCCAAATGGCTAGCACCGGCCCTGAGTTGAACACACTCATTTGAAGGATAACTGTCGCCAAATTGCAACCTAGGGTCTTTTTGTCAATCTACCCGAGGCAAACTTTCATTTAAAAGCATAATTGGAATGGAAACGCCAAGTTTGACCGTATTTTCGTTTTCGGTCAAATTGCCTTTTGAACGGGAGTGCTTGGGGCACTTCTATGATAGCATCAAAAATCGATATTTTTAAAACACAAAGTATTCGCTCGAAGTATCACCAGGGGCTCTACACATGACTCGAGCATTGAGAACATTGTTTGCGTACACAGAGTTTACTAAAAAGAAAGATTTTGAACAACTCACTGTAGCTGTGTCCGCCGGCATTTTGACAGTCAAAAATAGTCGATCTCCGAATGTGAATGAACTGACTCTGAATTTTAGTATTGCTTCTTATATGAGCATCCTTTTTCAAATACAAGGTCAATATTGATTTTCACTAACGACAAAACAACAAATTATCCGTGAATTTATATGGAACTAAGCTTTAGGAGCTTTCCATCTTTACTCTTCTCCATGTTACGTTGCATTCGGAGATCGACTATTTTTGATTATTTCCGAAAAAGAAAATACAGTCAAACTCAAAAGTGGCGTTTCCATTCTAATGATGCTTTTAAACGAAAGTTTGCCTCAGGTAGATTGACAAAAAGACCCTAGGTTGCACTTTGGCGACAGTTATCCTTTAATGGCATTGACTTTATCATAATATTTACTATTTACTTTTTAAAAATATGCTAAATAGGGGCTAGTGCAAGACTACAAGATATGCAAACCCATATTTAGATTAAGATATTTAGATTTCCACGGGCGTTTCTTATCATCTTGCTTCTGAAATGCTTGTATCCACTGACTACTTCAGTAGACCTTTCATATTTACATGACTGGGGATTTAAACAAAAAACACAGATTTTTTGCTTAAAATGACACAAATGAGTACTTTATAGCCAGATCTGCTGGATATTCTTTTCATTTCCCCAGAAGTTAATAACATGGTTATAAACCTAAGTGAGAGCTCAATTCTAATTGGGAACTAAAAAGTGGCACATAAAACGGATAATGAAAGGAATGTGGCTTGCTTTGCAGCATGTCAACAGTCTAGGCTCAGATCTGAGAGTGTGTTTCCAACTGTACTTATTAACATGATGGCAGCAGCTCTGAAAGAGAAATCCCCCAATTTAAGATGAGCCGAGAATACATAAGTGGACCGGCTAAAGCAGTCTGGGAATGGAAAGAGGGGTTTAATTCAACCATATTCAAATGGGTTCGGGTTAAGCGGGGAAAGAGTATGATGCTTTTTTTTCAAAAAAAGAATAATATGTTGCTCAGACAGCTCTTTTATTATCTTTTCTATTATGAAACAAATGTTCTTTACTAAAACCAAGTGAGCTGCCTATAGACGTAGGTTTCCAAAGCATTATGCATTGTGATTAAATCAGTAAGACATAAAACCAATATGGCGCCATATTATTATATCATATCCATTATAAATATACATAATTCATTCAGGACAGTCTTTGCATTCAAAACTTCAACCAACACTGGCTGACCTGATGCGTTTCCTACAGTAATAATTGATGGTCTATCCTAGTAAAGCCACAGATGGGGATATTGTGAATGAGACTGGTAGGATATGATAAATTAAACAATAAGCCCTTAGTGTCCCTCAGGGTTGAGGTCAGTGCAGTCCAATGGTGTTCATTATGGGTCACGCACGGGAGAAATGCTAATCGGTATGCTTTAAAATACACAAATGTCTGCAGAACTGTGAAGGAGGAGGGAACAAATCTTTTTATGCCATGCAATCTTTCCCCAGCAAGCAAGTGTAATCTGAGGTAATGGTGTGGGGATTACACCCTCTGTGCTTGCTGAAGGAAAAAAAAAAAATAATAACTTCCTCCTCTCCATGCTCACCCACAGCACCACATTTATTACAGGACTGTATCACATATAACACTACCGTTCAAACTTTTCCAGTCAGTAAGATAAAAAATAAAAATAAAAAAAGAATACTTTTTTTCAGCAAGGATGCATTAAATTGATTAAAACTGACAGTAAAGTTTTCTATTTCAATTGAATGTCCTTGTGCTGTTTTTGAACTTTTGCTGTTCTTGAAAAATGACAGTTCCTAAAAATATTAAGGAACACTAACTGTTTTCAACGTTGATAATAATAAGAACTGTTGCGTGAGCAACAAATCAGCATATTAGAATGATTTCTGAAAGATGATGTGTAATGATGCTGAAAATTCAGCTTTTGTCACCACAGGAATAAATTATTCAAGTAGAAAAATACAGAACAATATTTCACATTGTTCTTGTTTTTACTGTGTTTTTATCAAATAAATGCAGCATTGATTAGCATTAGAGACTTTTTTGAAAAATATTTGAAAATGTATACTGATTTTAACATTTATAAAGGAAGTGACAATCAGATCAAACGACCACGACTGGCAGCCATTCTGTTGCCTTCCTCCTTCCTCTGCACACACTGCAGGTACGTCTCACGGAAGACATGGTCTTAAGAGCTTTTCAAAGATTAATGAGCCTACATTAACATTAATCGTCTATCAAAATGCAATTATCTTAGCGTTTGCAGAGCTGAGGTAGAGAGGAGGGAAACGTACATTTCAGGGTAAATAATCTTGACTTCTGCACGGCTGTACCTGCAAACAAGGAAAGTGCTTGCTTGCACCACATAAAAAAGCAATTACGTCACACTGGCATGGCTTTTCAAAAGTCTTAATTGGACATAAAGCATATTTTATAATCTTATCAAAATTTCAAATCATTTCGGCAGGGAATTAATTATAGATAGATGTGTCTGTATCAAACATTTTCCTTCTCTTTAGCTGTTTTTATTTCTTCAGTGAGAATAGGAAGGTTACAAGACAATAAAAAGGAAGACACTTGGGGGAGAAAATCTATGAAGGTGCCCCCCTGAATGTCTTATTTATGTTCATATTGGAGCCATGCAAACAAAAGTTCAGCCCATAGCATTGTCCTATAGAATGCACTTTGTCAAAAGATTTATAAATGTTTGTCACAACTATTTTCATTGACATTGAGTCCTGGCTGTAAGCAGAGGCCACACATACACACGCATGCATGCGCGCGCACACACGCACACACTTTTTTATTTAAAAGTAATTATTTAGCAACACGTTAAATAGAACAGAGGAAATTTCTTTTGGAACAGAGTCGAATTCTCTCACCCAAAAACCTGATAACATAAATATCCTATCCCCATGTATTAAAAAAACCTAGGCTACACAGTGTTTCTCTCACTCAGTGTGAGTGAGCAGTGCACTGCAGTTCCTATCAGTTGATCCACGTTTCTCACAGGACTAAACCCGAACCCATTCCACAGTCAGAGCACAGGCCGCTTTGCCCCATTCACTCTGGTCCCAGTGTATTTAAAACAGATTACTTCTGCAGCCCGGACAGTCAATCAATACTCACTCTGATCACAATAAGCCACAAGATGGCTGCGGCACACAATATTTATCCCCAGAGTGGACTTCAGTGTAATTAGAAATCAATGGCTCACACAGTCCATTAATGCAGCAGACCTGCTGATAGAGCAACAGAGATCGTCGCATACGCGAGTGTTAAAAACCCGGAAGAGAGAACAGGCGACTTTATGAAATAGCTGAGCAGTCATAGGCAAATAATTAATTAATCAAATAATGTTCAGTCTGGGGATTCTACATTAACGTGTTTATAAGGGCTTTCATAGTGACACTGAGCTCACAAAGTGTGCAATACATATTCAATGCTTATACGTGAATATAATTCACCATAAATTGATAAGTACCAGTGTAGAGCAGATGTCTTCAAATAAAATTGAATGAGGGCCTATAACATAAATAATAATACAATATAACATGCATGTAGTGCCATTTTAATGTATTTAATACATACATTGTAGTGATGCTTGCATCAATCTCTTTACTCTAAGCACCATTTGCTTACTGCATTGTGACATCGCTGCTGAATGAGCAAATATTTGCCATATTTTAAGTATTTTGAGTTTGCAGTCCAAGTACAAAGCGATAAGATAAAAAGTGTACTGCAAAATACTGGCAAGAGAACCTCTTTCTTTTAAGTTGTAGTTACAGACCATACACAGTAAAATAAACCGTGAACAGTCCAATTCACAAACAAATGACTCTTATGAATCGGTTCTTTTAGTGCTTAAAAAATACAGAGTGAACCAGTTAAGTCTGATGCCTCTTTTAATGAATCATTCAAAAAGACTCATGTTCTCTGAATGACTCTCATGAGTTCACTGAATCAACTCAATGAATCCATTAGAGCTGCAGTATCAAGTGATCATTAAATATACTACAGTCTATTTCAACAATATGACAAAAATTATGTTCAATGTTCAAATATTGGTACAGCTCTGATTCGACCATAGATCAGTCACGTTGATATTTCGACCAACAGCAACAGCGAGTGTGATTATCTGTGATATTGATTTTAAACAACAGTTCAATGAACAAGAATGAGTAAGTTACATTTTACACACAATATTGCAAATTGTCTAGTTTTGTTCGGCCAAGGAAAATAGTTCCAAACAAAGCAACAGCAGAAATATTGTGCATAGAGCAAAACACAGCACTGCTGTATTGTTCTTTGAATTGCGAAATCACATTGTTCATAATAACACATTTTAATGGAGGTCAATGAATATTGTATACTTATAGCTCTACTTCAGCTTCAATTAAACTTCATATTGTGTTTTTGTAACACATTACTTTATTTTTTTCCCTAAAAAAACAGGTCTAGATCCAACAGATTGACGGTTCCTCTACAATACCATCACAAACCCTCAATGGGCTCCTGCTGAAGACCCTCAATATGGAGAGATCATTCTTGCACTCACCAAAGGAAACTCAGAAAGGATTTGTCTCCATGTTTAGTAATCATGTTTCAAAATGAGAGCTTTAAAGGAATGAAAAATCCTCTTGTTTCACCATTATTGGATTACTATCTCTATGCCAATACTGCTTCCCCCATAAACTGCTCTGATTAAATTAACTTCCTTCCCAACTCGCTTTTGACCTTTTGAATGATGTCCTTCATTCCCTAAGAGATGGATTTAAATTGTGTTTGTCACTTATTAAGTGTTTGTCATTTTGCAGTGATGTGAACTTCTCTAAAGCCTTCTGTGCGTTTCCTGTCTCTGTGGAGGATTCGTGAAATAAGACTGGGAATAATCACTGAGTAAAGAGTGAGGAGTGAGACCTGTGAAGACCCACCGCAGAGAAAGCGATTCAGTCCTTCTGTCTCGTCACCCGCATTCGCACTCTTTATCCTCACTTATACCTGTAACCACATCTGACTGGGATTAGACTCAGCCATCTTTTCCTCATTCGAGACAAATAATCTGTCCCTGCCATTTCAGCTGTGCAGAGCGTAGAGCCGTGTGATAGGTTTAGTCTAGCAGGTGTCATCATCAGTATTCTGAATGTCCTTTCTGAATAGTGTTACCACCACAAAACCATTCCATTAATTCCAGACCTGTCAGCAGACCACAGTCGCTTGGAAAAAAATCAACAAAATTGGAGGGGAGATCTGTCTATCGATTATAACTTCAATCACACAAGTGATTCCTATATAATGCCAGCTGGCTCTTTTTTGGAAGAAACTGGGGCTTTGATCTTGTAGATAAAGTTTACTACTACTTATTTCAAGCAATTCAAATCACTGTCCAAAAATGTAGTCATGTAGGATGAGATTGTATCGAACATCTTAGTACACCAAAAGCATCAGCATTCCAACCGCATCATATTTAAAGGGATAGTAAAAAAAAAAAAAAAAAAAAAAAAAAAACCTTCAAATAATTTTTTTCTCTCCAAAGTCAATCGGGTCAAATGTTGTTTTGTACCGCATTGACTTTCATTGTATGCGCAAAAACAGTTCAACCTTATTTTGTGGGTGAACTATCCATTTACATTTTAAAACTGCAGCAATTTATAAAAAGCTTTGATTTACAAAAATCATGATTAACAAAATATTACTTTATCAGCTTTTTAATAGCCTAATATACTGTACACTACATATTAGAACGATTGAAGGATCATGTGGCACTGGAGTAATGATGCTGGAAACAAATTTTTTTTACTGT
The DNA here is from genome assembly GCF_964197995.2 of Scardinius erythrophthalmus. NCBI lineage: Eukaryota > Metazoa > Chordata > Actinopteri > Cypriniformes > Leuciscidae > Scardinius > Scardinius erythrophthalmus. Next base: position 10,638,833 of record NC_138226.1, on the reverse strand, counting down.
ATTTTTTATCAAATAAATGCAGCCATGGTGAGTAAGAGACTTCTTTCAAAAACATGTATTATTCCAAACATTTGACCGGTAGTGTGTAGATGACAAAATAGCTTTCTTGTCATTCACATTACCTCCTTCTAAATACCAGTAGATAACTATGGAGAAAAAAGTTTAGAAAAATAATCAGCAAGAAATAGTTCCAACGACAGCTCCAGTGAGGACGTCTGGTCACCCTAGCCAGTGTGTCCCAATTCGAGACTTCAAAAATCGGGACCCCACTACTTTCTGAACAGAGGAATAAGAAATGCTTATTAGAAATGATGTCTCTTTTTCCTCTGTCAAGCATGTTATGATCTAGCACCTGGACTGTGCATTAATAGAGGCTAAAGAATTTCTCTCTCTCTCACACACACAGGCTGCAAAAGGCAGGCGGTACACTCCCTCTGTGACCAATTTTCAAGCCAGTGTATGGAAAGAACACAGCGCAAGCACAGGAAAAAATAATAAAGAGCGGCATGCTGCACAGACAAAGGGCTAATTAAAAGCTGAGCAGCACAACATGGCTGACAAAAGAGAGACCAGTTTAAGTAGTTTGTGTAAACATGCCACTGAAGACTACTGGTGCAATCACAGAGAGGAGGAGGACGGGGTGTACCAAACAATTGACAGGTGGTGAGAGAGAGAGAGAGAGAGAGAGAGAGAGAGAGAGAGAGAGAGAGAGAGAGAGAGAGAGAGAGAGAGAGAGAGAGAGAGAGAGAGAGAGAGAGAGAGAGAGAGAGAGAAATGAGGAGCAGTACATAAGAGAGAGAGAGATGCAGTTAATACCAGTTGTGCTGCATTAAATAGCCATGTTGTGGTGTTAATAAAATGAAACCAAATCAGGGCTGGTTAAAGGTGCCCAATGATTTCTTTTAAATACCAGGCATTCATTGCATTGGAAAAGAGCAGCTTTTAATTTTGAAAATAAGTTGAGGGACATGAGTAAGCAGTTAATGGCAGAATTCAGTAAAAATAAAATGAAGGTGTACTCAAATGTGAATGTATAATTTCTGCATCCTTCCGCATGATTGGTTCTTTCTGTTCACTGCTTTCAGGTGTGTCTTGTTTAGTCATTAGTCTTGGTGTATAAATAGCCCTTCAAGTCAAGTTATAGCCACGTCAGGTCAATGTCGTGTTTAGTTTATTTTTGTATTGGTTTCACATTTACTCCAATAAACTGTACATGGATTCTCCTTCAACTTGCCATCAGTGGATATTTGTTAAAGAAAGCTAGACAAGAGACAATGGGAACATGAGGGCTATTTATACACCAAGACTAATGACTAAACAAGACAAACCTAAGGGCAAATGAACACAATGAACTAATCGGAACATGATCACATGAGGTTCTATGAATCACATGACAAACAGGAACCATGACTGTGAGAATTTCTAAATAAAAGACATGAAAACATAAACTTGAAACAAGTCACCCGTTCTTCGTACGTCGCTAACTCAGTTAGCTGGATTTGATTGTTGGCGATCTGGCATGATCTTGGATTGTTTGGTTCTTCGACGCTCATCCTAGACTTGCTGTCATAGCAACAGGTGCGCAAGCTTAAACCTGCTCGGGAGCAGGCTTATTTCATGTTAACAGGATTAGATCCCGGCTTTATAAGAGGAGCTGATACGGGAAGTCCAGCGCAGCGCGATAGTGCACTTTCTGAGATTTATATTTTTTCTTGTGACTCGTGAGATTGTCGTTTACATTATTCATTTGTTGGAAACGCACATTTATTTTCGACTTGTTGGAGTCGGGCTTTAACTACAGCACAAACTGTTTGCATTGCCCTAAGATTATTTGCAAGTGGCTCTTTCCTTTACACTATTGGAGAGCTGGAGAACTTACCTGGCGCTTTTAGGTTTAAAAAACAGTTGTAGGTTTTTTTGTGGCATTTCCAAGCCACTTAAGACCCAATGTTGTAAAGCAGTTTTTTTTTAGGCTATCATATTTTTTTATGAAGATCATGCAATCATGACCATGCCGATTACAGTATATGTCACTCAGGCTAACGTGATTGGGACCATAGACTATAGGCTAGACCATAGACTGCCATCAAGGCACACAATGAAATGAACTTTGGCTAACTAAAGGGAAGATTTCAGTGTCTGAAAAGTCTGAGGGTTGCACACCTGACAGGGCCTGTGACATCGTTACATGTGCCACACAACATTGCCAAAAAAACACTTTTCATTAAATGTTTAATAAAAGACAAATATGCGTAGTTCCTTGAGTTTTATTTCAGTTGTTCTTTGTAAAGAAAAGCAAGTGGTCAAGTGCCTGCAACAAGATATTAGACACATGCCTCATGCAACAAATAAAAAGGAAAAGTCGGCTATACACTGCCCACCTGTAGGCCTATGTCTCCTCTGTCTGTGCAGACTCTTCTGTAGGCCTTTCTGTAGATGTGGAATCCTGCAACTTATATTGCAGCCATAAAGCATACAAGTATAAATGAAGTAAAGTTATTTATGCACTTGCAGGTAGGCTAGTTCCTCCATATGACAGTTATCTGAGAGGGTTTATTCACTGTCCAGTGCAATGGAAACAAATGGACATTACAAAGTCTTATACTTTCTTTCCTTTGGAAAGTTAGAAAATGTCCACTTACTGCACATATTTCAGCCACCACTTTCTTGGGAACAGATACAAGTGTTGGTGTATTATGTAAAAGTGCACAAAAGAGGAAAACACAATGTCATTACAATGAACTACACTCGGGGAAAAATGTGATCAATAACTCATGGCAAAATATTTTTACATTAACATAAGTTTATCAGTTTTCACTTTCACAAGTCAAAGCAATTCATCATTACTCAAGATTTAACAGTTGAAATGACTATACGGCCTTAATTTAATGCAGCAAAAGTTATTTTACAGTGTAGGCTACTAAGATCTTTTCTTCTTTTTTTTCTCAGCCTTTTTCTTGGTTGCTTTTATAAACAGACAACCATTTATTTAACAGTGCCTTTTATAAAAGAGACTATAAAAATTACCATTATGTAGAATATTTTTGTACTTCACTTTTGTTCCCATGTTCTAGTGTGGTGACTCTGACATTGCAATGAACAAAGTGATTATGCAATTATTAAAATACAAAAATATAGGCTATTAAGTGATAAAAACATCTAACATGGCCACTTCTAACGGATTTAAATTGTCTGCTACTTTTTGCCAGCCCTCTCTCCTGGCTTTTGCAGACTTTGAGGTGTTCCCTGGCGTTTTGATTAAACATTAAAATTCCGAATAAACTTCGAATATTAGTTCTTGCTCTGCTGAGGAGAAAAACTGAGCCCGCTCTTTGGCCACACTGAACAGCCAATAGCAGCGTTGCTGATCAATGTTTCTACTATCGATACATATCCCCTTTTAAACCAGCGCATGAACGCGCAATTATCTCAGATAACTCAATCCAGCGATACTAATCATAAACAACAGGTGTGCTCGAAGAACCTAATTAGCCGGATCATGATTAGCACGATGATATCATCTTGGATGTCTCATTTGATCTCGGATGTTTTAAGCAACGTACGAAGAACGGGCCCCCTGAGCCCCCTGATCAGGAGTCTTTGATGAGAGAAAGTTTAAAAGAACAGCACTTATTTGAAATATAAATCTTTTATAACAATTTAAAAGGCTTTACTGTCACTTTTGACCTATACAGTGCATCCTTGCTGAATACATTTTTTGAACGGTAGTATCATATTTTTTAATATCCACTTGGCATCACCTCTACATCACATCAATCAGCGTGCCTTGTTTTCAGTCCACTGCACCAGGGAATAAATGATCCCCATTTTAACAGGGGCTCTAATATAGAGGAAGTGAGCAAAACAACTGGAATGTTACATCATCTTTAAGCCTTTACAATTCGGTGGCATTTTCTTTCACAGTGAAGCACATGGTGGGATTGTGGATATTTTGGTAAGAATCAATAGTCTTTTTCCAGGTTCTGCATGCTGAAAGTGGGTGATTTTCCAAATAAATATTTTTTTTTTTTATACACAAGTACACACTTTGAATTGCCAAGAGCAGTTCCAGCACATAGTATACGCAGAAATACAAGGCCATGCTAATCAATACTGACATGATTCTGATTTTTAGTGATGTGCATGATGTATAATTTCACTCATTCAGGCATTCTAATTCATAAAAAATAAGAGGGAAAGAGAGAAAAAAAGAGGAAATTGGAAGTGTACGTGTGTGTGTTTGTAGTGGTGAGTGTATATGTGTGTGAAAATGTGCCCTTGTGTGTGAGAGCCTGGCTTCTGTCCGTCACACTTCACTACCCATTCAGCAGTGCTCAGAGTGACAGAATACCAATAGGGAACTTAGACAGGAGAAGGACAACCGGGCCATGGTGAAACCGAGCTGGACGCTGACAGAAAAAGAATAAGGCAGGAGAGGCAGGACGCTGATCAAATCCTTCAACATATCACTGACATCTGCTTTGTAAATCATGGAATTAACATTAACCTGTCATTCCTATTTATAGCTAATCCATTACGACCAAGACTCTGGAGTCGCCATAGTGCTAAGTGCTATGCTTTTTTTTCTGTTCTGCTTGCTTTAACAAAAACTCACAAAACAACTTTCAAAGTTCTGATTCTTGCTTTCAGTTCAGCCTGTTTTAAAAGCATGAAAAAGAGCTGTCAATTTGTCTATCCAGTGTTTAAAGCTTAGATGCCAATGGGAACAACATAATGAAGAAAATTATACTACAGTCTTGTCATCATAATGTCTTTCTAATGTCATAAGTGGTGAGCTGTAAGAATTCCCAGATTTTACTTGCCGTCTTGATGAATTGATTCTGGCCTGCATGCATTATACTGTATGTGGCGTTCCAACGGCTCTTAAAATCTGATTGGATAAGACTGAAATGAAGCTGTTACAAAACACCTTTATAATTTGGCAAGTCTATTCTTAGGATAATATTACTTGCCAAAATAAGTATTTACTGCAGTGGTCTTATAAATAAATGAATGATGAAAAAAAAAATTAACTACATTTAAATTTATTTAATAATTATATGATACTTAAAAAACAAATGTAATGACTAAACCTATAGCAAACAGGCTCAGGCTTAAGTAAGGGGAAGCTACTATTAAAAGTACACTGCTGTTCAGAAGTTTGGGGTCAGTAAGATTTTTTTCTTACTAAAGATTATTAAAGGTCTTTAATTCAGCAAAGATCCATTAAATGAAAAAAAGTAACAATAAAGACATTTGTAATGTTACAATATATTTCTTTTTTTAAATGAGTATATTTCTTTTTTGAACTTTCTATTCATCCAAGAATCCTATAAAATCCTGTATTGCAGTTTGCACAAAAATATTAAGCAGTACAACTGTTTTCAACATTAATAATAATAATTATCACTAAATCAGCATATTAGCAGGATTTCTCAAGGATTATTTGACACCTAAGACGAGAAAATTCCACTTTTTTGAACAAATGAACAAAGCTTTGGTTGGCATAAAAGACTTCAAAAACATGATGGTGAAAAAAACAATGACATAAAAAACGGTAACACTTTAAATTAGGGAACACATATTCACTATTAACTAGGGGTTTTCCCTCAATAAACTCCTAATTACTGCTTTTTGATAGTAAGGAAGTTTTTGCTTATGTTTATGTATGGGGAGTATATTTATAAAATAAGGCATTAATATGTACTTTATAAGTACTAATAAACAGCTAATATGCTAGTAATATGCATGCTCAATATCACCTAGTTAGTAGTGAATAGTGTTCCCAAATCTAAAGTGTTACCAAAAAAACTTACTGGCCCTAAACCTTTTAGTGTATTTCTGTAAATATTAAATGATATCCAGTAAAGAAGACAAAAAGAATGAGAAACCCTGATTTAAGGTATAGATATGTTTTTTAATGAGAAAATATAGGTGAATTCTAGTCAAGTCAAGTCACCTTCATTTATATAGCGCTTTTATATGCACATGCGCATCACGTGTTCAGTCCTTAGGTATGCGTGTTTTACTATGTGCGCAGGCGTGTAGTCCTTCTTTACAAATCAACCCTCAACCCTACTTGTCTGGCCTTAAAAATGTATAATACAGAATTATTTATCACGTCTGCGTAGCCACGTGGTGACTCTGTACAGATAAAACGACAATGTTTTATCTGTACAGAGGTAAAAGGAAGGGAAGGAGGCCTTCACAGGGGAGAGCCTACAGTAGTTGACACTTCAGGACTGCGTTGTTGTCGTGTCCAGACGCAGTTCCTTCATCAGATCTGGTTACAGCCTGGATCCGGTGGACTACGGTAAGCCTCAGGATAAACAGAGAGACATAGGGCCCTATCTTGCACCCAGTGCAATTGACTTTGTACACCGATGCATGTATCATTCCTATTTTGCACCCGCGCAAAGCGGACTTTTCCCTCCACAGATGCACATCGGTAAACAGGGCGCATGCTTGGCCATAATCAATGTAGCGTGTGCACAACGCGCATACACTTTGATTCTCTCATCTACACAGAAGCAGCAGTTTTCATTTTTGCAAATCATACATTATTACGATAGATAGATAGATAGATAGATAGATAGATAGACAATTTATTATAAAAGCATACATCTAGTTTACACATTTACCCAAATTATCATACGCCTGTTTAACCGAAGTTAATTTGGGTGTGTTTCTCCATTTCAATGTAACTTCTCTCTCTTATACGGCCGTGACGAGAGTGTTGCTCTCCTTGGCTGTGAACCGCTCCTGGCGCGCGCCTGGCAAATCCGCCGTTACAATAGCAATCCGCCATGGAAAAAGCGTGTCTGCTCTTAAAGGGAATGTGAGATGACGCTCTGATTGGTTTATTTCACGTTACGCCCAAACCACACCTATGAATAATGAAGCTACAAAAAATAGCAACAGCGCCCAAGACCTGCCCACAAAGTTACTTGCGCTTTGCGCTTGACACTTGCGTTTCAGATCGTTAAAATAGGGCCCTTACTGTACGTACACACCGCCGCTGACTTGAGCTGCAAAGAAGCTCTGGCCGCCCTTTCAAGGGCGCTTGTCAAAAGTACGGGGAAGCTTGTTGGTCACTCTGACGTAGCAGCATTCTATGTTCGATCATGGGAGAAGAGAAGTGTCACACCATGAAATATAAACAGAAAAAACAAGCAATACATTGACACTAGAAACCTTTTATAATGACAGCATTTTTATAACCGTTTTGGTCACATTTGGTCGGGAAAAAAATAATAATTAGCTATTATTATTATTATTATTAATAGTGAGTGCACGCACACAGCCGGGGCTCTCTCTCTCTCTCTCTCTCTGCTCGTTCTTATATATGCCCTGTCAAGCGCGCCCTTGTTAAACTGATAGGACTTAAAAACACATGCAAATGATAAACTTTCACTCTATGATGGTTAAACTGTACAATTAATCCGATAATGATAGGAAACCCAGCAACGGCGATGATCAACTTAACACTGAATTATAGAAGTCTATAAAGATATGTGTTTTTAGTCTAGATTTGAACTGACAGAGTATGTCTGCTTCCCAAACAATGTTAGGAAGACCAAAGTTTTGGTGCTAAATAGGAAAAGGATCTACCGCCAGCAGTCGATTTTGATATTCTAGGTATTATCAACTGGCCGGAATTTTGAGATCGCAATTTCGGACCAGTTGTAGTTTATTTGTTAAGTGTGCAGGGCAACCACCCTTAATATCATTACAATAATCTAGCCTTGATGTAATGAACGCATGAACTAATTGTTGTCAGTGAGAGCATATGACGTAATTTAGATATATTTTTAAGATGGAAAAATGCGGTTTTACAGACACGTGACTTTCAAATTAAAGATTGGTATCAAAGAGCACACCCAGGTTCCTAACCGACGACGTAGACTTGACAGAGCAGCCATCAAGTGTTAGACAGTATTGTAGGTTAGAACGTGCAGAAGTTTTTTGTCCTATAATTAGAATCTCTGTTTTTTTCAGAATTAAGTAGTAGGAAATTACTAATCATCCAGTTTTTTATATTAGCTATGCATTCCGTTAATTTTGTGAATTGGTAAGTTTCGTCAGGGCGTGAAGAAATATAGAGCTGAGTATCATCAGCATAACAGTCAAAACTAAATCCATGCTTCCTAATGATATCTACAAAGGGTAGCATGTACAGAGTGAACAGCAACGGTCCTAGTACTGAGCCTTGTGGTACGCCATACTGAACTTTTGATCGATAACACATCTATTCATTTACTGCTACAAACTGATAACGGTCAGATAAGTATGATTTAAACCATGCCAATGCAGTTCCACTAATGCCAACATAATTTCCGAGTGTATTTAAATGAATGTTGTGGTCGATAGTATCAAATGCAGCACTAAGGTCGAGTAACACTAATAGAGAGATAAAACCACGATCGGATGATAAGAGCAAATCATTTGTAACTCTAATGAGAGCTGTCTCAGTACTATGGTACGATCTAAATCCTGACTGGAAATCCTCGCAGATAAAATTTCTTTCTAAAAAGGAACATAGTTGTGAGGATACTGCCTTTTCTAGTATCTAGAAAAGGTAGATTGGCCTGTAATGACTAATTCTTTAGAATCAAGTTGCATTTTTTTAACAAGCTGAGGTTTTGGTACGTATCCTAATGACAAAGATGAATTAATGATACAGTATTAAGAAGAGGATCTATGACCTCTGGAAGCATATCTTTCAATAGCTTAGTCATTATAGGGTCTATAGTTCATAAAGTCATTACTGCTGTGCTGCTTGGAAACGTTTGGACTTGAAGCTTTATTTTTCGTTAGTTTAGCCACTGTTTCAAATAAATACCTAGGGTTTTGTTTATTTTCTTCTAAGAGGGTTGAAAAATAAGCAGTCTTTAATCTAGTTTTAAACTGGGAGAGCGAGTCTGAGCAACGAACAGTATCAGGAAGGCTATTCCAGAGATTTGGAGCTAAATGTGAAAATGATCTCCCTCCTTTGGTTGATCTGGATATCCTAGGTATGACCAAAAGCCTCGAATTTAGTGATCTTAAAGAGCGTGATGGATTATAGGGCGAAAGAAGATCCGTTAAATAGACTGGAGCTAAGCCGTTTAGGGCTTTATAAGTCAGTAGCAATACCTTGTAATTAATACGTGACTTTATAGGTAACCAATGTAGTGATGATAAAATTGGTGTTATATGGTCAAGTGCTGGAAAAGAGAAAGTTAAAAGTTTCTGTTGCAATATCGAGTTCTTCTAAGCTATCTGCGATGCTGATGAGATGAAACTGATCAGGAAGATGATTAATAAAGCAATATTTAGTGGCAGAAGTGATAGGTCTAACATATGCTTCTACTCAATACATCTTTTTTTTGTCCATAGTTATAGTTTTGTCTACAAAAATATTGCTACAAATACATAAGTTATTTTTTATGCATGTACTAGTCCTTGATCACTGTTACCAGCGATCTCTGCCTCTAGTAACGCCTCTAGTTGGCTCCATCAGCGCATGGTTCTGATCTCAGGTGTTGGGCCTTTGGGGAGGGAAATGGTGTGCCAGAACATATGCCAACACATGACCTTGTCCTGACGGACTGGGCTGTACTTGGCATGGGGCACGGGGCACCAGATGGGCTTGGTAATGTGCTCGGCGTGAGGGAGGAGCGAGACCTACGTGTTCCTCTCAATCAGGTAAGACCTGAAGACCTGGAGACCTGTGGAGGCCTTGGGGGTGGGGGGCCAAATTCATTAACAACACAGTGTGGGGGGCACAATAGGGGAGAGGGGGCATCACCCCCACCCAAAACACACACTCTTATTTGTCCTCTGCTGTGACCTACAATCGTTAAAATCACACATTGGAATTATTAGTGGAAACGGAATAATGTTGTTTTCTTCCATACCATATTTTACCACAAGAGATAGTTCACCTAAAAATGCTGTCATCATTTACATCCACGTCATTCCAAACCTGCTATTTTGAAGAATGTTGAGGTCCAAACTACTTTGGACAAAAAAAAAAAAAAAAAGACATTATTCAAAACATCTTTTATGTTCCACCTAAGAAAGTCATACAGGTTTAGAACAACATGAGAGTGAGTAAAAATTATTACATGATTTTCATTTTTGGGTGAACTATCTCTTTAAAAACTTCCCAAGATCAACTATAACAGGTACTATGAAAAAATATATATACTTCAGAAGAAAATGTAAAAAAAAAAAAAAAAAAATGATAAAAATATATAAAATACAATAAAACCGCCATCCAAAATGGAGCAGAATGTATTTAGGTTAAGAGTGACTTCCACTCTACAGACTTTAACTTTCAAGAAAACATGAGTGATGGTGACTCTCTAGGATGCAGTCACTCTCTTCACATGACTTGTTGCTGTTAATTGAACCTCATATCCACCAATTTACTGCTCAATTTGTTGGCCTGGATGCGTCTCTTTAAGCTGTAACGGATGCCTGGCAACACATTAACCATTCAGTGGGATAGAGACATGTTCCCGGGGAATCACACTGGGAGTGAGAAAAAAGACTGATGACTGAATAGGCTTCAAATGACATCTATAATTCAATATTAAATATTTAGTAACCATCATCATAAAGAGCTCTTGACTGTTTATACTTTACATAATGGAAAGGTTTTTAATTACATAGAGATGAACCATGTGAGTGATATGAGGTCTTCGATGAAACAGTTGGTGCAAAGATAGAGATGCAAGAGAGAGAGAGAGAGAGAGAGAGAGAGAGAGAGAGAGAGAGAATAACCTACAAACAGGCCTCACACCTCACCAATGAATGTGTGCAATTCATATGGACTACTTAATTATCCTTTTTTCTACTGTATTTGTATTGAAAAGTGCACCCTACACAGTCAGCAAAACCTCCTTTTGTGTTTTCACAGAAGAAATAATAAAAATGACAAGCGGGTGGGCAAATGTCTCCATAATTTTAATTTTTGGTGAACTATCCCTTTGAGGAGTAAAATTTCATCTTTGTATATAATTTCATTATTTAATATTATGTATCTGTATTATTATTCTTTATTAGTATTATTATCGTATGAAGTTTAAAATGCATGAGTTAGACTATAGATTGCATGGACACAAGGAGGGTAGCTGGGAGGATTATGTATTAAGGTATGTGTAAAATGCAATGTTCACTTAGCAGAGAGTTCCAAAGATGATGATACTTCAAATGTGTACAGTTGGTATGATGTTTCAACTGATGCAAATGTACCATTTGTATAGACCTTATGCACCAGAGAAACAAGGGCGCCGCCATCTTTGGAAAATTGTCTTTTAACTTCCGTTTTGCGGTCGCTCTGTATATTTATATGGCATTTCTGTCCAGGAGTAATTAGCTTTTTAAGTGGATTTACTTAATGTAAAGTTAACGAAAGTTATCATGAGGACTGTAATGTTTAAAGCAGATGACTTAACAAATGTAAATCGACCGGGAAGATTTTAAAACGAGCCGTTTTAATAAATAAACACGCAAAACGCTGTGAAAATACAGACCGGAAGTCAAAAGACAATGAGCGCAGCGCTGAAAAGGGGCGGAGCTACATAAGGTCTATACCACTAATATAGACCGAGAAACAGTTTCTTAACCCTCAGAGAGTCTTCGGTCACTTCTGTCCGAAAAATTTTCTGTTTTGAATTTTAAAAAATCACAGCTTCATCGGAAGGTTATGATACTTGGTGACTTTTATGGCATTAGGTATGTGTATGCAAAAAAAAATTGAGGTCATGATCCGAGCATGCTAAGTGGTCGTAAAAAAAATAGTCACACTCAGTGCCTTCGGTCAAAAATGACCGACCCATAGGAAATGAATGGGAAATTTACAAAAACACAAAAATTCTCTGAATTTTTGTCTGTACAATCTACAAATTGGCCACGATTCTAAAAAAAAGTACACCGCAGTAAAGGGGTGACACTCTACAACATCAAGAGTGCAAAAAATTCACACCCACCCACACACACACACACATAGAAACACACTTTTATACACATACACACCAATAAATTCAGATTACAAAAAATCTGTTTTGAATTTTTAAAAATCACAGCTTCATTGGAATGTTACGAAACTTTATGACTTTTCTGGCATTAGGTATGTGAACACAGAAAAAAATTGAGGTCATGATCCGAGCATGCTAAGTGGTCGTAAAAAAAATAGTCACACTCATGGTCTTCGGTCAAAAATGACCCCCATAGTAAATGAATGGGAAATTGACAAAAACACAAAAATTCGCTACAAATCGGCCACGATGCAGAAAAAAAGTGCTCAGCAATGAAGGGGTGAAACTCTAAAACATCAAGAGTGAAAAACATAACATAATTAATAATTATAATTAATATATATATATATATATATATATATATAATTAATATAATAATTATTAAAATTATTAAAATAATAATTAATAAAATGTTATAAACCTTGGCAAAAAGTATTATTTGAGAATTTCTAAAAAAATACAATCAATCCACATCTTAAAAGTAAGTAATTTGGTCCAAAAACAACTAGAATTCACAAGCATCTCCATTTAGAGCTATTACAGGCATCTAGTGGTAAACCCATGCAATAACATGATTTATTTAATTTTATGTTTAATAAATTGATTTATTTTTTTATTTTTATTTTTTTTCTGAAAGCCTAGTCTCTATTTTAACCGAAAATACCGCATAGAAAAATAAAAATAAAAAATAATAATAATTAAAAAAAAAACATTATTTTCAATGGCAAAAAATGGACTATAAATATTGCATAAATATTAATAAGTTCAATCAAATTGTCTCAAAATACTAATTTAAAAAGAATAAATATTATAGAACAAAAATAAATTGCATTGGTTTTTACTGGGATGGAGGAAGTTTCATTTTTAGGTGTCCGGTCACTTCTGACCGGGAAGGCACTGAGTGTGACTGCTAAACGAAGACTCTCTGAGGGGTGGTTCAGGATTTTTGACATCGGACCTCATTTTTAAGTCAGCCTGGTTGTTATTCATCAGTGGAGACATTTTTTTTTTTTTAATTATCCAGTCCTTATATTTGGATAGTTAGCCGATGCTAGGCTAGCGCGAGTCAATGGTAGATGTTAGCCAGCCATTAAAAAACGTTTTACCCACTCCACAGTGCACCAAACGCAAATCAATTCTAACACTAGACTATCGATGCAAATGTCCGTTGAGAGAATAATGTTAGAAATCAAACTTACCTTTCATCTCAATGATCCCAAAGGAACTAGTTTCTCAGCAGCTGCGGAATTTTACTTTGCTCCGGTTAGTAATGCGGCAAAAAGTAAACACAGAACAGAAGCCCACTACAGTGTGTGTAGTACATGTGTGTACCGGCTCACTCGGTTGCCTAGGTAATCAATATCACTCCGCTGCTGCTGTAGACAAGGCTTATGATTACAGGGAACAAATTATAACTAATGCAATGTGATGAAAGGTAAGTTTGATTTCTAACATTATTCTCTCAACGGACATTTGCATCGATAGTCTAGTGTTATAATTGATTTGCGTTTGGTGCACTGTGGAGTGGGTAAAACGGTTTTTAATGGCTGGCTAACATCTACCATTGACTCGCGCTAGCCTAGCATCGGCTAACTATCCAAATATAAGGACTGGATAATAAAAAAAATAAAAAATGTCTCCACTGATGAATAACAACCAGGCTGACTTAAAAATGAGGTCCGATGTCAAAAATCCCGAACCACCCCTTTAATGTGGAAAGTGGATTGTACCATTAGCATATACGTTCCATCTTTAAACAATGTTTTTCTACCTTACGAGGAAGTCGAAAGTCGCTCAGTAGTGTATTTAAGCTCAATCTTACTGTACTACAGCAGAGAAACACGGAAACGCATAGACCTGGCATTAATATAACATCATCTCAGAGTTTCTCTCCTGACATATAAGAATAAAGATTTTTCTTGGCAAGGTAACTGGTGTCCGGTCCTGTGAATCAAATAATAACGGGGAAAAGGCTTAATTCCATGTCTACACCCTTTAAATCAAACAACTCAATCCAGTGTGAATGCATCTGCTGTAAGGTCATGCAGTCGTCCTTTGCCTCGTGTGGCATTACACCAGGGCACAAAGAAGAGCTTAACACTCATTTGCTGGGTGATTAATTTACTCTAGATATGTTCTCAGATAGTTCATTGGCACCGCAGCCCATTTCCTTTCTAACAACATTGGCTTCTGCCCCATTTTAGAGTCTTTTTCTCCCCCTTTTTTCTTTCTCTGACCTGGCCTGAACAATTGTTTACAGATTCAGAGCGAGGTCTGGCCTTCCTCGGGCCACAGTAAATTATACACACCTGTCTGCTCCTCAAAACACAGCTCTGTCCTCTAGTGTCTGTTAGGCGCAGGTCTTGCAAACCAATATTGCAGGTTGTGTTTGGCGCTGGGGGCCGGTGTGTGTATTTTTTTCAGGAAAAGGGGATGTTCATGCCTTTCCTCTGAGGCTGGTCTGGCTCCATTGCAACAATGAGTAAACCTCTGTGGCAGCCATGATAAGGGCATCAGTATAAGGCTTCTGGGAAATGTAATGAACTGTCACTGGTGTGTGAATATTGGTTATTTTACAATGGCTTGTGCAATCATCTATACAATTTCTTACGATTTTGTTGACTTAAGTGTTATGTAATATTTGTAGTGATTAGATGTGCCGGTATTCGGTAATACAATTTGTAAGGAATAATTGACGACGGGCCTAATAATTCAGCTTATTTCAATATCGTGATAATACAGTATATCGTGATTAAAGCTTCAGCAATTATTGCAACATGAAAATTTGATACTATCACATGCCTAGTAGTGATACATTTGTCAATTTGCTGTGATTCATCTTTTTGGTTTCCGCCAATTAAGTAAAATACAAATAAATCGAAATAATAAAATAATAATAATAATAATAATAATAATAATAATAAGGCTGCATTTCAATGATCAAAAATACAGTAAAACAGCAATATAGAAAATATATTATTACAGTACAATTTAAAATATCTGTTGTCTATTTTAATATATTTTAAAATGTAATTTTCAGCATCATTACTCCAGTCTTCAAAGTCACATGATCCTTCAAAAATCATTGTAATATGCTGATTTGGTGCTCAAGAAACATCTCTTATTTTTATCAGTTAAAAAACAACATTGATTTGAATTAGATTTGTTTCTATCAATGTAATATATTTACTGTTACTTTTAATCAATTTACTTCATCCTTGCTGAATTAAAAAATAAATATAATGTAATAAAATAATTAAATTATAATATATATATATATATATATATATATATATATATATATATATATATATATATATATATTATAATTTAATTATTATAAGTTCAGAATTATAAGTTCAAAAGAACAGCATTTATCCGAAATAGAGAGCTTTTACAACATAATAAATGTCTATACTGTCACTTTTGATCAATTTAATGCATCCTTGCTGAACATAATTATACATTTCTTTAATTTCTTTCCCCCCCCAAAAAAGTATATATACATAAGCAGAGTGTCATCCATACACAAAGTTTAGTATCAGGTTTATTATATTATAAACTAGATACTAAACTCTGTGTATGGATGGCGCTCTGCTGATGTTCGCATGCCTGGAAGAAAAATAAAACAAAACAAACAAAAAGCATTTTCTTCAGAAATGAGAAAAATTAGAGAAGGGTAAAGTCATTTTGCTTGAGGCGGCACAACACATTCATTCTTACGCTCCTTTAACTTAAGGCGCTATGCCAAATGTGCGTGTGTTTTATGTTTCTCGCAAAAACTCCTTCTGACAGCAAATGTCTGGCTTGGACTACACATGCACAAACCAGAAATACAGAGAAAACAGAAAAAACTAAAGAGTGTGGGAGAAAGGTGTGAGATCACGGCAGACAGGTACTATGTCAGAGCTAAATGAAGATGATCCTAAAGTGGGGGAACACCATTTTTTCTCTAGGTTTTATAGGAACAATCAATAGTCTGTCATTTTAAAGCTAGAATAATATTGTTAATATAAAAGATTATCTTCACACAAATATGATACAATTAAAGCCAATTAAAGAGTTTTGTCACCCAATTTTGTCATTATTTACTTGTAACCATGTTGTTCCAACTCTGTATGGTTTTCTGTCATTTGTAAATTGTTTCATCATCACATATTAAGTCATGTTTATATAGGCTATATTTTATAAGTCATATGGAGTGTATGTAAAAGAGCAGTTATTACGCAGTATTTTGCATAAAATCTACATTTTTATTACACAGAAGGAAAATACATGTTGGAATAACATGAGGGTGAGTACATTTTTTCCTTTTTTTGTACTCCTTTAAGCTCCAGTCTATTAATCATTTACTTTGTCCAGGCGTCTCTAGGGGTCTAATATTGGCTGTGTGTGTATCAGTTGATTTCCACCATAAGTGTTTAAAACGCTGACTTAAAACTAATTTAAATCCTGTGCCTTATGAAACTAGCCCTGGTGGAAAACCTCAATTCCAACCGACAAGTGCTAAGTGTCAGTCAGCAATTCAGACAACCTCTCCTATTTTCCCAGACATTTCTGCTCCAAATGTGCATCTGTGCTCCCAGCTGTCTGTCTGCATGCGTGCGGCCAGTGAGCAGTCCGTGATACTCTCTGCACGCAGACACATGGCTAGTCATCCTTTCTGTGCACGCTACAGCACAACAGATGGCCGCCTGTGGTAAATATGGCTAACTTGACCTGATGAAATAGCACAACAATCGATCCAAGTCATTATCGTCTCCAGCTAATTGAAGAGGCCTTGATGAAACGGCAAGAGGAAAACCGTTTATATTCTGATTAGATGATTGCATTTGCTAATGACTCACATGTCTCTATTGCTCTTTAA
This sequence comes from Scardinius erythrophthalmus, assembly GCF_964197995.2. Classification (NCBI taxonomy): domain Eukaryota; kingdom Metazoa; phylum Chordata; class Actinopteri; order Cypriniformes; family Leuciscidae; genus Scardinius; species Scardinius erythrophthalmus. The sequence goes on along the minus strand of NC_138226.1, from coordinate 10,621,940 downwards.
GTCTTATAAAAGCAATTATGCTTAATTTTCTCTTCCTGTCATTCCAATACAAATTCGACACCTGTAGTAGCAGTGACCAATTCAATTCCAGGGCTGTGTTCGAAATCACCTCCTATACCCTTAAAGAGGGCACATTTGTAGTGGTGTCCAAAACCATAGTGGATGTTATTGAGTGCACTCATTCAATCCCATGATGCACCACAATAATGAGTGTACAACTGATGCACACTCAACGGCTAGAGAATACCCATAATGCACTGTGAGGGTGGCGTCGAATGAATTCCTGCGTCTCGCCAGAAGATGGAGCTGAATCATCCATCCATCCATTTTACAAACCGCTGGTCCAGTGTGTGTACAGCGTAATATCATACAGGAATAAATTCCTTTTTAATTGATTACTAAATTGTTTAATTAAGGTTTTATGCATACTACTTTCCATGGCAGAGCACAATATAAATCTTTTCATTACTACTGGAGCTGCCAGTTTGCTAAGTTTCAAGCACAAACTATAAAAAAGCGACAGCCCTTCCAGCGCAGTGTCCGAATTTTCTCGCTCGTTTTCATTCACTCCATCAAGTGGACTATATTAGTAGACTAATCAATGGAACAGTGAATGAGGGTATCTAAATTCTCAGTGATAGTTCACGCAAAAATGAAAATTCTGTATGACTTTTCTTTCTTTTGCGAAACACACAAGATATTTTAAAGAATGTTGGTTACCAAACAGTTTTGGTGTCCATTGACTCCTATTGTATTGACAAAACACGTAAAGATATTTCTCATAATATCTTTAATAGCTTGTCACAATGCCTTCTGGTATTGCATTATCTGCTAATTGTCAGTGCTATTTTAGTATTATTTAGTATTACAGCTTTTATTAATTGTATCAATTAATGTTATTTTCTATTCATCTGTTTTGAATTAAGTTTTATTTTTATATTTTCAGCTTTCATTTAAATTTGATTTAACGTTTTAGTAATTTTGCTACATGTATGCTTTGTCATTTTTTAAATATTACCGTTTAGGATGAATTTATTTTTAATTAAGTTTTAGTTCAATTTTAGGTTTTATTTATTTACAGTTAGTAATTTTAGTGCCCTTAAACTTATTTCATTTAGTTGCCAAGCACCATTTCCAATTTGTGTTTAGTTTTTTAATCTAATTTTTATATTTTATTTAAATGAACAAAAATGTATTAAAGGGGGGGTGAAATGCTATTTCATGCATTCTGATTTTTTTACACTGTTAAAGAGTTGGATTCCCATGCTAAACATGGACAAAGTTTCAAAAATTAAGTTGTACGTTTGATGGAGTATTTCTGTGCCAAAAATACTCCTTCCGGTTTGTCACAAGTTTCGGAAAGTTTTTTTCGAGTATGGGCATGTGTGACGTCAGATGGGGCGGAATTTCCTTATATGGGTCCTAAGGGCACTCTCCCGGAAGGGCGCGTGCGCACCCGTAGACCAGAGCGACGGCGAGCGAGAGAGCGAAAGCAGTACGCCCATCAAAGCTCTGTGCTCGCTGCTAGTGCATTTCGACGATGATTGTTTTATAAACAAGGCCCAGTTCGACGCCGGATTTGCAGATCGTCTAATGCTTAAGGATGGAGCAGTCCCAACGATAAAGGTTAACGTCGTGCGTTGGAACCGTGAGTAAAAATGTCTGTGTGTTGTTAGCTATCGGCGCGTAAGCACAGCAAGTAAACAGAGAACAGCGCTCGTGATTCTTTAGCTCCGCCCACACAGCACGCCTCTAGCCGCTCGTTTTTTTTTCGGAAAGACTCAGAACAGCCTATCTTTCTTTTATAAATATAATAAAACTAAAGACTTTTTGGAGATATGAAGGATGCAATACTACTCTATAGGTACTCAAGATTAACATGAGATTGACTGAAACTGAGTGTTTCACCCCCCCTTTAAAGAGCAACTTGCAGGTAAAAAAAAAATCTAAATGAATATATAACCGTGTATGAAAATACCATATGAAAAGATAATGCAGGATTTAAAATGTTTTAAAACGACATAATGACACCAATTTAGTAGATAAAGTGAGCGTTTCTTTGACTGCTCGTACAAGCCGCTTTTTTTTCAACATCGCGTCATTTTACGTCACACGAGGGAGACGTGTGCTGTGCTCTGCCGCAGCTCAGTGCAGAGTAGGTTGGTATTCAGTAAGAGCGGTCGTGAGACAGTGTGTTTTCAGTAGTTTTTGTATTTCAATTTATCATCGTCATGGTAAATGTATGTGTTTGTGGAGCTTGCAAAAACTCCAGCCTGTCAGGACATCGAGTCCACCGGTTTCCTAACAGGAAAAAGGACGGTGCTATCTTTCGTGCCTGGGTGCGGGTTGTGCGGTGAAGAGACGGGATTTCTCTTCCGCGTCGGCTTCGGAAAACGCGGTCGTGTGTAGCGTTCACTTCAGATCGGATGATTATCGTCCCGGCGATATGAAGGAGTTCAACATGGGATACCGAAGTAAGAACCGGGTGAGACTCAGAGCTAGTGCGGTTCCTTCAGTGCACGCATCTTCGGGTTCTCCCGCTGGATGTAGGCGCGAGCACAACATCAACTGGCAAACGCAATGTAAGCGGAACGAAACTGAGCTAACAGTTACTCGTTATTGTGTTTGTGTGTGGACCGTTTATCAGTTTGGACCAGTGCAGCGCGAGCCTGATCAAGCAACACTGTAGCCTAACTGCGAGGTAAATAAAGAGTTCGCCACTGAAGTAATAACATCGCTGCGAGATCTAGTGAGAAATATTCACATTTCTCCGTTATTAACGAATCAAACAGCGCTGACGTGAAAACCAGGAATAAACATTGTGCAATGAATGAACGAACTATCCAGTGTCCACAGATCAGCAACATTCACCATGGCTTTACTGTAGTAACACTAACTGCAACCATGGAAGTTTGGCATTTTCCACTAAGGCCCAGTATGCATCCACCTCCCTGTAACACTGACTTTCCTCAGCTGTAAACATTGCCTCGCATTTCCCACACAAGCACCTATGGAACAAAAAATGTATCATGAATAAATATCTCTCTGTCTCTCCATGAGAAACTGCTAAGTTATATCACGTAACGTTAGTCTGGGCGGATATTAATGAGCATGACAAACGCCTGATCAAAGCTTAGTTTCTGTTATTGTAAGTTCCAATATGTTCTGTCTAACATTAATCCTGGCCTGTCCCTGCTCTCTTGGCAGCCTAGCAGGCTCATAATTGTATGGCTGTGGTCCGTAAACAATTTCCTCAGCGTCCGAAATGTCATTGCAATCCATATTTCCCTGTTGTGTGAATCGACCGCTCTCCCTCGTGCTACGTCACGACTCTCGCCCGTCACGCCCATTTTCAGATGCGGAAGTAAAATTTTCTCACAAAAACGACTCCAGAAGCCACTGTAGCATATTTATAATTTTTTTTTAAAGAAAATCTAGTTCCTACATTATTTTTCTATACATTGACTTGTTGGGTCTTCTAACCTGCAAGTTGCTCTTTAAATAGTTTTAGCTAATGATAATAACCATGACAAGACTACATGCAAAGCTAAATCACAGCAAAAGACTCTTTCTACCCTACCTTTCGGAATGCACAGAGTGTGCCCATAAACGCTGCCTATAGGCAGCTTACTTGGGTTTAGAACACAACAAAAACAACACTCAAACTTCTACTCTTAGCATATCTTTCATAAAACTCTATAGAAAGTTGTCACATGGCATGCTCATAGAAATTGAGGACAAATTACAGGTCCCCATACCCCCCTCGTTCCCACCACAAACAACTGACAGATTCACAGAGGTCAAAGCAATTAAAGCTGCTCTGTTAGACAAGCAGTTTTGATATCCAGATAATTGAGAGTGAAGCCCCTGCTAAACTCTTGGTGTCCCTTTTAACTTCATCTAACACTGGCGATTGGCTCTAGTGTCTGCAGGTCTACTGAGCTGAGAAAGCCTCTGTGTTCCCTGACACCTGTGCTGTCTTACTCTCTCTCTTACCTGTTTAAAATTTCAGCAGCCCAGCATAAAAAAGCAAGGTTGAGAAAGAGTGAAGAAGAGGTAGAGGAGATGTGAGATGAATGATTGTGTGTGAGAGAATGACAAAATATATTTCATATGAATATTGGAAAAGATCTGTATGGATGGCCTTTAAAGTAAATTGCTTTGCATCCGTTTGTTTGTCTTGGGTTTGCAGGACTCAGAGGATGTTTTTAAAGGTTCAATTCAAATTGGAGAGATCTAGGTTCAGGTATGAGCTAACCGGGATGACAATTACAGCTTTATTTAGCTAATTAGGTCACATTGTTCAGGAAAGGTGTTCTTTCAAGACATCTTCACGTATCTTTATCTACGGTCAATCCGTAGATTATAATTAGCAAGTTAGAAGCCAGACAATTGTCATCTCAACTAAAATCATTGAATATCAAGCGTCAATTTAATTACATCTATTGAAAATTCAATTGGCTTAGCTTCAAACAAGAAGAATGGGAGGATTCCAAGATTTCCTGAACCATGAAAGGATAAAAGGGATAATTGTTGCCTGTGATTGTATCAGTATCATCATTGTTCTTAATAAGAATTCTGCAACTTGAAATAAAATTTAAACCACCATCTACCCAGAGTGTATTTACAGTTTCCATTATAAAGTTCACTTCCAACTGGCAGAACCATGTCAGGTGTGTTTTGGAGGATTTTCTCTCTCTATATATATATATTATGGAAGCTAATTTCCACCACAGAATAAAACATTTCAAAAGATAATTGCGACTTTTTATCTCACAATTTCGAGTTTATAAAGTCAGAATTGCATGATATAAAGTCACAATTGTGTGTTATAAAGTCAGAATTGTGAGATATAAACTCACAATTGCATGTTATGAAGTCAAAATTGCAAGATATAAACTTGTAATTCTGACTTTTTTCTCGCAATTGCGAATTTATATCTCACAATTCTGACTTTATATCACGCAATTCTGACATTAAATGTCCCAGTTGCGTGTTATAAAGTCATAATTGCGAGATATAAACATGCAATTCGGAGAAAAAATGTCAGAATTGCGAGTTTATTCTAACAATTGCAAGTTTATTTCTCATAATTCTGACTTTATAAATCACAATTGCAACTTTATATCACGCAATTCTGACTTTTTATTTAATATATACACCTCTCTCCCCTAAAATATATTTACATACTATTTGGTTTTATCATATTTTTGTTAGCAACGGTCTGCAAATCAACCAAAATGGGTCGAACTTTTAGAAATGGATGGACTAATTAAAACTTCTAATTACTTTTTCCCTTTGGGGCTTGCCATAGGACAGTCTTGCCATAGGACAAACTGATGGACAGTCGCCGGCAGGACCGTTAACTCAGTAGTCCCTGAAAGACGCAGGCACAAACATCAGCTCTCTCTGATTCCAGAATGACTATGTAAATGGGCTGTAAAAGAAGTGCATGGGATGCAGTCTTAATGAGTGTGCATGCATGTGTGAACATTCTGCTGTTTCATGCTGTGTGTTCTGTTGTTTGCCTGTGCTGTCACTTTCTGTGTGTCACAGTCTGTTTCCTTAACAATTACACCTCTAAGCTGTTTTCTTAAATGCCACTCGGAAAATAAAGACTCTAGTAGTAAACATTCAAAACACAATGACCAAATGTGTAATTACTGCATAAATGTAATGGTACAGCGCCTCACAATTAGTATTTGAGGGAAACTTCAGTCTTGCATGGCTGCAGATGGTTGTCAGCTCCACATTGTTAATTTGAGAGATGGTGCTGCTTTCTATTGCTCTACAAAATCCTTACTTGAAGATCTCACCTGTTCACAAAGACTGCCACTATACAAAAATACTCACACGCTAAGGATGAAGGTTGCAGCAAATGGCCAGTAGAAGTCACAATAAATCATTGTTTTTGTCCCTCTCTCTCTCTCTCTCTCTCTCTCTCTCTCTCTCACACACACACACACACACACACACACACACACACACACACACACACACACACACACACACACACACACACACACACACACACACACACACACACACACACACACTGCAGTGCCTGACCTTTTCTTTAATAAAAAGTACTACTGGGGGTCTCTGGTGATCTCACAGGGCATCAAAATTTAACCTTCACACATCAGGCTTATGTTGGCTCTTGAGTGAGTCAGTTTTTAAAGCATCTACACTTGATCACCTATTCCGTTCTACACGCACATGTCCAATTCATTAACAGAGCACACTTGAAATGTGAAGGAAATAAGGAAGTGCAAATGCTGGTTTAGTGCACCTCTGGTCAATCTCATCTCATTGAAATTATTCATTTATTAATCTACTTATTAAAATTCCTTTCATGCCTGATTATTTCATAAATAATCTATTGCATGAAGTGTGTGTTTTTTCCCCCCAGACTGCCATTAACCCATTGGGCACAGTGAGACAAATCACAAAAATAGGCTTGTAGTCATCTAGGACACTTTGTTATGTTCTATCTCTCTGAATGGTACTTGTTAAAAAATGCTTTCCGTTAAATTGTTCTTCATGTCCTCTTTCACTTTTTTATGGTACTGTACATTACAGTACCCTCTCCAGAAGAACATTCACTTTGTCCGGTTCCAGTGGTCATAACTCTGCAGGGCTCAACAATAAGGATGGCCTGCTGACCCGAGGTCAGTGTGAGAGAGATTCAGCCTAGCTGACAGAACAGACACGTGGCCTTAAGGGACAGGGCTGTGTTCTTACTGAAAAATTTTGATTTTGTACATCCATTTTTTAATGCCTTACAAACTTAAATGTTTGCTCTTGAAACCATCAATAACACGGTTGTATTTTTTGTTTTGTTTTTTGCAAAGAAAAAAAATTCCACCAAAATAGTTAAAAATCTTTTATTTAATTTCTGTAAAGGAAAAAATATGTAAATATATATTTGTATATTTGATAGATTCTAACGATATAAATAATAAATAATATAACAGATATATATATAAAAAAATTCTCTCTTTCTCTCTCTCTCTCTCTCTCTATATATATATATATAAGTGCCTTGCATTAAAGAAGATGGCACTAAGTGTCTAGTGCGCAAGTACTTGAATAATTGTCACAAGGACAATAGGCAATTCATCATTGTCTCCAAAAACAACTGAGTTCTTGTTATCATATATGTATACATAACTACACAACTACACAACTATACATAACTACAAAACTACATAACTACACAACTATCTCTCAAACCTGATTGTCCTTTCTCTGTTTATTTGACTTTTTTCTTTTCCTCTGGCCTCATTAGAAGAAACTCCTCATAGCCAGGTGGCCTAATGCACACACACACACGCGCACGCACGCACGCACGCATGCACGCACGCACACACGCACACACACACACACTGTTTGAGTATGAGTGTATGTCAGAGAAGCTGCATGAAGAGGGCATTGCAAAAACAACACACTCTATGTCTGTAATAAGGTACTTGTAAATAATGCATATACCACGGTTTTGCTTCATCAATAATGCATGGACCACAACAAAACATAAGTAAAAAATGATTTTTTTCTTCTCAAAATGAGTTGGTGTATAGTAAATGGCCAACTTTGTGCAATGGATTCAAATAAATGGTATGTAAAACACACAGTTTCAGAGACACCAAAGCCCTGTTTCACTGATAAAGATCCACATCCACAATCACCGCGGTTGTTTGCAATAGGGCTTAATATACTGTATGTGTCCAAGGAATTGGCTAACTGAAATACCTCTCTATATCTTTGTATAATGCATCGGTGAAAGGTTGGTTTATGGTATTATTGTGAAGCCAGTAATTTAACACCACGAGTATATGAGGTGACATTTCTAAAGCCTTGGCTCGTTTTGCTCGTTTTATATTGAAAAGAACAGGTCAGACACTGTCTGATTTTACTCCCACACTGCAGCCTGCTCCTAGAAAGACTATCATAAGGTGAGCCTAATACATAAATAATAACCTCCAGTTGTATTACTTCAGGTTAACATTTCTTAAAAGTATTGTGCCTAAAATCTTTTTTCTGCATGGCTGATTTGGAAAGCCTCTGAAGTGGTCATGTGAGTACAGCAACCAAACACCTGAATACCAACTAGCCCTCTTAAACTATGATTTAAATGCATGAGATTTATTTAAACAGTTGAATCTGGCTTTTGTCTGCTCATCTGTACAATACAAGGCTAAGCTCACACCAGCAGTGGCTAACATGGACATTCATTTCTATTGGTTATAATGTTTATTTGTATGCATTAGAGAATGTATGTATTATAAAAAAATATATTTTATTATTATATTCATTATTATTTGTTTTTCAGTAACACTTTCTGCATGCTACATAGTTACCCAAGTAGGTAGTGACAAAGGGCTGACTGTTTGAGTGAGTCATGAATCATTCACAAATGTTTCTTAAAAAAAAAAAAGAGTCTAAAATATATCTCTAAGGGGACATGGTGGTTGAAAAAAAAAAATTAGATGGGAGGAAAAATAAAAAGCCAATGCTTTTGGGTTCTCTCACAAATTTTTATTGTGTGGTTTGCAAGTGAATGCAACGTTTCTCGGGAGAACGCAAACATTTTGCGAGCGAACGCAAAGTTTCTCGGGGAAACGCGAAACATTTGCTCATACTTTTTTTCTTCACCATGTCCCATAAGGGGCTCCGTAAAAATGTAACTCGCAAAGATAGATAGATAGATAGATAGATAGATGCAGCCTTGGTGAACATGGTTTGTTTTCAAACATATTTTAAAAATCTTACGGACCCCACATTTTTAAAAGGTACTGTTTGTACCCTTTCTCTCCCTCGCTATTTTTTTACTTATTTTTTTAAATAATCAAATACAATTCAGGCTGCAAACACCATTTCATGTTCACTTTAAAATAGTTTTAGCTGAAGTATATCAGTTCACACTGCAGTCTCTGCTTAAATTTTCATGTCACCTACCACCTGTGATGTAACTCCTGTGTAACCCGGTGCACTCATATTCAAGATACCTTTTTTCTTTTCCTTTTAAGAATATTTTGTAAACAATAATTCCTGAAATAGCTCTGTTACTGTTCTGCTTAAATCATTGTTTTAACCCCCCTCCCACACACACACAGAATTGATATACAGTTCTGCATCTCAGAGGTGTCAGAGGTTTTGTTTTGAGTGACAAAAAGCAAAGCACACAGATACAACTATGAGCTCAGATCGGACAGAGCGTGCTGTACGCTGCTTATCTATCCCAGCAGCCTTTGAGGTGCTGCTGCTCTGAGATCAGTCACATGCACTCTCAGTCTGGGAGACACCGAGAGGAGGAAATATGACCACCATTGGAGTGGGAGGAAGATGAACAAAGTAGTACAGACAGCAGATGGGGTTGGGAGTCCAATATCAAAGAAATATGGCAAAAATGATGCTCACTGCATGACTGGGAAGAATTTAATATGTACAAATTATTAGTACTTCTGAATAAAAACATGAGCCATATCAATGGCCACAGAAATATAAGATAAATAAGAGTGGTCTCAACTAATGTTGCATTTAAGTAGATCTCTAAATCTCTGGTTCAATCAGGATTTGGGGTGTCTTACCTTGGCGATCTGAACACACCAGTTAAGCAGTAACTGAGAGCCGATGTTGTCTTTGTGCTCGTGCACGTAGTCCAGCAGACAGCCGTGGGGCATGAGCTGAGTGACCAGCTGAATGGTTGGGCTCAGACACACACCCAGTAACCGCACCAAGTGAGGGTGCTCCATGCTGGCCATGATCAGAGCCTCCTGGAGGGAAAAAAACAGCGACTCAGAGCACAGGAATCCATAATCCATCAATTACAATGAGTGGATTAAATGTTAGATTTTACAGCATGTAAGGTAAATGTCTTAAACTGTTCTTTTATTAAGTAAACACAGCTGGTTCTTTTAGCTTTTAGTATGTATATATATATATACAGTATATATATATATATATATATATACAGTATATATATACATATATATATATATATATATATATATATATAAATATATATATACATATATATATATATATATATATACATATATATATATATATATATATATATATATATATATATATATATATATATATATATATATATATATATATATATATAAATATATATATACATTCACTGTTGAAAACGTGTTTGGGATCGGTAGATTTTTTTATGTTTTTTAAATAAGTCTCTTCTGCTCACCAAGGCTGCATTTATTTGATCCAAAATACAGTAAAAAAAATTTGTGAAATATTATTACAGTTTAAAATAACTGTTTTCTATTTGAATATATTTTTAAATGTAATTTAGTCCTGTGTTGGGAAATCATTACTCGAGTCTTCAGTGTCACATGATCCTTCAGAAAACATTCTAATATACTGATTTGCTGCTCAAGAAACATTACTTATTATTATCAATGTTGAATTGTGTACACTTACAGTTGTTTTTCCCGGATTCTTTGATGAATAGCAAGAAACAGCATTTATCTGAAATAGAAATCTTTTGTAACATTATAAATGTCTTTACTGTCACTTTTGATCAATTTAATGCATCCTTGCTGAATAAAAGTATTTATTTCTTTCCAAAAAAAATCGTACTGACCCCAATCTTTTGAACGGTATTGTATGTTACAAAAGCTTTCTATTCAAGATAAACGGGGTTCTTCTGAACTTTATATTCATCAAAGATTCCTGATGTTTTGTTTTTTTTACACACCAGTTTTCATTTAATTTCAATTCAACTATAATAATATTTCACAATATTACAGTTTTTATTGTATTTTTGGTTAACTAAATGCAGCCTGGGTAAGCATAAGAAACCTCTTTCAAAAACATAAAAAAATCTTACCAATCCCAAACTTTTGAACAGCAGTATAAATATTACTGTACAAAAGTTTAGGGGAATATATATATATATATATATATATATATATATATATATATATATATATATATATATATATATATATATATATATATATAAACATTTTAAAAATGATGTTTTTGAAAGAAGTCTCTAATACTCACCACGGCTGCATTTAAAAAAGCAGTAAAAGCAGTAATATTGTGAAATATAATTACAGTTTTAAATAACCCTTTTCTGCATTTATTTAAATGGAAATCTTTTGTAACATTATAAATGTATTTACTGTCACTTTTGATCAATTTAATGTGTCCTTGCTAAATCTCACTGACCCCACACACTTTTAAACGGTAGTGCGATTTATTGTTACACAGCTCAGTCCAACAATATTATCAGTTAAAAGATGGCACATTCTGAAGCAAGATAAACAGTGCATGATCTTATTGGGCAACAAATATGTGAGAATGAATGGCAGTGTCTTATATTTGACAAATGAGAGCATGTTTAAATTTCAAAAAACAGAAGTAAATGCATGTAACAGACAGCTTTAGCAAAGACAATTTCTTAAAGATTTGTTCTGAAGCACTTCTCATGCATGTTGAAACACACACCCATGACGTCCCACTGAGATTCATAAGTAAAACAGCCCCATATAGTCTGCTGCAATAAGTATAGTCTGCAAAATGAGTGTTGGATTTATTCGCTTTGTTTCACGACACTTGCGTAAGCTGGAGGATTTACAAGGCAGACTTATTCCCCATAAATCACTAACACTGCACACTTGCATGCTGAAGATGAGCATCTACAAAATTTAACAAAATCTTTATGCTTGTCTATTTCAGTTACTGTGCTTCAGTACAGTGTGATTAAGTAAATCTAGTCAAAAATAAGAAATGCGTGAAGCATCTTACTAAACGAGAAGACATTTATGATCCAAATTCCAGTTTATATCCAACATATTTAACCTGTGGTCCAAACAAAAAATGGCACAGAGTATAAAAGTATCAGGGACTAAGAAAATGCAGAACATAAAAAAATACATATAATTTCCACAAACAGCTGAGGGGATAATTCAGAAATAATTTCCAAACCCTGGGCCATAAGGTTATATTACTGCAATAAAAGATACCTCAGCCATTAATATGATTTCAGGCCTTGGAGGGATCCTATTACGTTTGTTTGAACATTTTGAAAAAATAACATGGTGTGTAGCACACATCCAACATCCACAAACACACACACAAACCCATTATCTGAGCACTACATAAAATGACACACTTGACAGTTATATAATGAGCATTCACACTCCTGCTATTCTCCAGCTGCTGAGATGATTGCGTGCCCGTCCAATCAACAGCGGAGGCCAGCGTCTACACGTCTGATCCGCCTTCACGTGCTTCTGTTGTTTAAGCGCAGTATGAGTGGATCTGTTCATCTACAAACCCCTAAGAATATTCTGAAAGTGAAATGCCCCTTAACACTGATGAATTGTGGGAAATACCTTATGTGGGGGAGTCACGGAGAGGATGCTTTAATGCATGCACATATGCTCAAATATCTTAATGAAAACAAACACATGCATCACTAACATGAAAAAGACGCAACATTCTACACGCAAATAAGCAGAAATAACCTGTTTTAGATTGCACTCAACGTGTGTGTAAGGGTCTTTGGTAAGTGTTTCATAGTCCTTGCATCATCTAAGAGGATGTTTCAAGGTTTACATGCATTTTTCCTTTTGAACTACTAAAGAGCTGAATATTCGCTTAGTGAAATTACACAAACTACAGCTGCAAGCCTTGCAACAGAGTGACACTCACATCCATGAACTCTACATTGGCTTTGGGGCCCGTCGCCTCATTCAAGATCTTTATGGCCACGGGAATCTTCACAGTCTCACCCTCAGGAACCCAGATACCCTGAAATCACAAAAAAAAAAAAAAAAAATGACTGGGAGGAATTGCACTTTTTTTTTTTTACTGTAGAAAATGCAAATGCTCATGCAAAACTAGCATGCATTGACGCTAGATTGTTGATAAAGTCTTCTGAGTTGTTCTTAACACACTGCTAAGATGTTCTTGATGGTTGTTAGGTGGTTAAAACGAGCCTACACTCAAATACCTCCTTCAAAGTAAGTATAATATTTTCATGAGTTTTGATATTGATTTGAAGTGCACTACAGATCAAATGTTTGGGGTTGGTAAATATTTTAATGCTTTTGAAAGAGGTCTCTTATACTCACCAAGGCTCATTTGTTTTAATTTTCAGCAGCCAATACTCTAATCTTTAGAAAACAGTTGTGCTGCTTAATATTTTTGTGGAAATTCTATTATAAATAGAAAGTTCAAAAGAACAGCATATATTAATTTTTTTTAACAATGTAAATGTTGATACATCTTTGCTGAATACAATTATTTAAAAAACTTTTGGACACTATCTTTCATGTTCATAGTTATGCACAAAAAATAAATAAAATAAAAACAAATGAATATTTAGTGTTAAAGGGATAGTTCACCCCAAAATTTTCATTTTAATTACTCACCCTCATGTCATTCAAAACCCGTAAGACTTTTGTGCATCTTCAGAACACAAATGAAGATATTTTTGATGAAAACTGAGAGCTTTCTGTCCCTCCATTCACAGCTATGCAAATACCACTTTGACGCTTAAAAAGTTCTAAAAGTCTAATAAAATAATAGAATAAAAGCCTAAATTCAATCTGTTCATTATATAAAGCCATCGTGTCTCTTTGGACTAAACCGCTCATTTCATATGGATTAGTAGCTGTCAATGGAGGGACAGAAAGCTCTCAGATTTCATTAGAAAAAAACTTTTTCTTACGGGTTTGGAACGAGATAAGGGTGCGTAATTAATGACAGAATTTTCATTTTTGGGCGAACTATCCCTTAAAGAGTTTTGATAACCTTCCAGCAAATGTATGTGCAATAGTTACAATAATGCTTTCCTAATCAAAATATACGGGCTGCACAGATCTTTCTTCAGTTCCCTCTGTCTCCTCTTTGATGTCATTACCTTGTAGACGGTGCCAAAGGCCCCGGCTCCCAGAATCTTCACCCGTTTCAGCTCAGTCTCTTTCAGAATGCGCAGTTGGGCCTGGTTTGGGGCCGCACCGCTGGGCGTCAGAGGCTCCACCAACTGAGACACACAAAGCAACGGACGGAAGATGCTGTCAGTGACGCTAAAATCAATCTGGACAATCAATGAACATTTGGCCATAACTCAAATAAATTGAATAGCCCAGACAATAGTGTATGAATTCCTTGTAATTTATTTAGTCTTGCTGTGCCATTATGTGGCGCATATAAGAGTTTGGGAGTTCACTCAATGCATAAAAAACCCTGGTGATAAAGGAACTATCGAAATGTGATGAGAGAGAGAGGGACAGAGATAAGAGGAAAAAGCAAAGAGAGAAGATACAGGAAAGAAAGACAGAAATAGAGAAGGTTATCCTGATAAAAATATGAAGGGAGAAAGTGTGCAGGAGAGATTGGGAAGCGTAAGAGAAAATGAGAGATAGAGAGAGAGCGTAAATCAGCCGTTCTATCGACCCTTTGCGGCGTCCCCCGGCTCATCACAGCGCCTGATTAAAAAACAATAGCACTTCTTCATTTAAATGGAATTGTAAATCAGGAGCCAGAACACAGAAGGCGGAGGAGAGCCAGGGGAGAGGACGAGCTGTGATCCGGGGAGCTGTCCGCTACAGGCGGTGCTGAAACAAAGATCAGCTGTCCGTGGTGCTGAAAAACCTAAGTGGCATTGTGTTGCTCCAACTTAATATAAATTTATAGTGATAGGAACACCCTATTCCGGTGAAAATTGAGATATGGGAACGCTCAAGACCATTTGTGTTATTGGCATACATGATGTCCATTTTCACAAATACGTGCTTTCTTATGTGGCATGCGTGGGCCAGCTCCAGATTATTCTATGGAGTATCTGAGGAGAGCATTATACTCTCCGTTCAAAGCCTGAGGCCATAAGGATATATGTACGCATGAAGACGAGAGGTCGGAACCTTCGGGCACAGAAACGCGGGATCCTTGCGCAACCTGCACTATTATGAACCCTCCACCCACACTGTGATATGAAAAATAAACAACAATATTAAGAGTATGGATAGAAGGAGATTGAGTAAATGAAAAGGAAGGACAGAAACAGTAAGCATTAAGAGAAAAAATAAGCCATAAGAGAGGCCAACATCCCACCAGCAAGGACACGACTTCTCATTAATGTTCATTTAATTAACACATACAATCTCTTTAAAAAGAGGTGCAAAGAGAGGCTATTATCCTCAGCATTGGAATAATTCAGTTTGACTGTTCATGAGGTTTACATAGTAATCAAAACAGATTGAGTTAGGTACTTTTAACTGTCTTTAGAACTTGTATAAAGTTGAACTATGTTTCGGTTATAGAAATCTTAATTAACTTAATTAACCATGAAAAAGGTACAAAATAGGGCCTACAAGAGAATGAAGTAATTAATATCAATAAATGGTCAGTAAAAGGGAGTGATTAACCTTCAAAAATTGTGGATGAACAAACTCAGTAGGCCAAACTAAATAATATATATGCTGTTTTCTATTTTATATTAATTTTACATTGAGGTTTGCTATTCTTGCAACTCTGTTATCAAATCTGATGTGACTCAGATATGTTTTTGTCATGACAGTGTGAGCGGCACAAACCACATGGAATCAGATTTTTTTTTTTATTCTGATTTGTGCCACTTCCATATGTGGTCCTAAATCTGATACAGGTCAGATGTTTAGCAATGTGACCTCAGTCTGAACAGTCATATCGGAATTCATGTGACCTTTATGACACTCTAGAGCAACATTCGTCACAATTCTGCACTCATGGGAGTCACTTCAGTTGCGATTGGTAGTCAGTGGAAGGACAGTGATGTGTCAGAACTTAAAATTTTTACAGTGACAGCTCTATATACAAGCAAAACCTGAGGGTCATATCATAAATGTTTAAAAACTCTGCTCTTTTTTTTATTTATATATTGCCTGTGCATAAATTCGCTGGATTCCGCGGCAGATCACACTATAAATAAACACATAATCACTTAATCTAATGTCCTCTGTGTTTATTTCCGTATGACAGCCTGCTGTGTGTCGTGTTCTACCGTTTTTTTGCGCACCCGGGTCAGTTCAGGACCATGATCTGTCCACAATGGAATCTAATATTGGTCACATTTAAAAAAACAATGTGAACAGCTATACAAAAAAATTTCAGATCTGAGCAATAAATCAGAATTGAGCACTAAGGCACACAGTGTGAACGCAGCCTAAAATACTGTTTAATACCTTAGTTTTTGTCATTTTGTAACATTTTGTAACATTTTGTTACAAAATATCACGTCATTTTGTAGCTTTTGACAATTAAATACAAACAGCTGGTTATCAATCAACAGACTATGATTGTTACTGTTAAGGTCCTTCTGGTTTTCAGGCTTCATGGAATTGGCTGAGAGAACAGTCTTTAGGAAGTCTTCTGTCTGTTTTCTGAATGCATGCTGGTAAAAAAAAAAAAAAAAAAAAAGAGAGAGAAAAGATTGTAAAGGGCTGAAAGTACTGTGTCTAACCTCAGTCTCCAAGAAGCGTCTCAAGGCTCTCTTCTTCTTGATGCTCTTCCTTCTGACTGATATGGCAACACTCAGGCCCACGATGATCACCACAAACAATCCCCCAATAACCCCAGCCGCAATGAGGGGAGTCCTGAGGGAAACACGGGAGAGAAAATAAACATTAGCCATAAGCAATAACAATAAACTACTGGGTAATTGGTCCCATATCACGTAAACCAGAGCTTATCAACTGGTTCTGCTTCATGACTAAGATATTTCAAAATCGGATATCATTAAAATGAAACATTGAAATGTAAGAATAAATAATAACATCCATTTATTTATTTATTACATACAACATTTTTGGAAAAACTCAACAGACTTATATTTATAGTTGAGAACCGCTGACACATACTACAGAAGAACAAAAGAGCTGTACAGATCAGTAGAGAAACCCATCAGAGGAGCGGGCTGAGAATTGCCAACATCCCTTAAATGAGAAGGAACATGAACAAAGCCTCACTCTCAGAAAGAAATGAGATATTTAGTTGGATGTGTCTGCAAAAAACCTTTCCAACTGCAGTCATCTTGCATCAGTCTTCTCTGGGCTGTACTTTGAGGTTTCAGTTTGAATCTCCGTCTGAAAATGTTCCCTTAGCATTAATGAAAGGCCTAATTCAACGGCAGCACTAAATCAGGACTGACTGCATACAAAACACAGCACATGCTGTACTATTACAGGTCTTTCATTAAGATCCAACTCTTTAGACTGCCAATCTTATCATGTAATTGTCTCAGCACTTTTTTTCACCCGTATTTCTGACAGCACATGGATATAAAGTAGACTCGTCATTTGAGGGGTATTATCATGGACCCAAGTCTTCTTTTTAGTTTTTCTGGGAGAAAGGATTTAAGCATATAAGCTGTGTACACACAAGATGTGCTCATGTTCCAACTTTGCTGTTTTATAATTGCTGGATGGATATCTTGGAATTTTACATCTCAAAGTTGCCATTTGTTTTTGTATCTTGTATAATTAGCATTGCATTAAGAAACAATATTAAGTTCAAAATAGCTACATTTTATGCAATGAACATCAATTGTTGAAGGACTAATCAGAAAAACAAATAAAAAAAAAGTAATTGACCCACTTTTACAAATTACAGTGTCTTGTGCTGGTGATTTCTCAGGACACTTATGATTTCTGACAGGTTGTAGAATTTTCTTTTGGTTATTCGATAAAACAAACTGCTTACAGCAAATGTAATATCTTAAAGGGATAGTTCACCCAAGAATGAAAATTCTGTCATTAATTACTCACCCTCACGCTGTTCCAAACCCACAAGACCTTCATTCATCTTCGGAAAAAAACTCAAATAAAGATCTACACAACTGACTTTTGCACTTCAAAAAGTTCATAAAGACATCGTAAAACTAGTCCAAAAGACACAATTGCTTTCCTGTATATGATGAGCAACAGAATGTAGGCTTTTGTTTACACATAAACAATCATCAACTGGTAAATGGAGGCTAAACACGTTGAGCTTCCGCAAGAACCAACGATGTTTGTTCTCGCACATCAAGCAGATTTGGTCAAGCTTCTGTTTATGTTCGCAGATCAATGTACAAATTAAGTAAATCTGTTCATCATATAAAGCGTCTCTTCAGAAAATTTGGACTAAATCAATCAATTCATATGGATTAGTCTTACGATCTCTTTATGAACTTTTTGAAGAGTCAAGGTGTCAGTTGCATAGCTGTCAGTGGAGGGACAGAAAGCTCTCAGATTTCATAAAAAATATATTTATTTGTGTTCAAAAGATGAATGAAGGTTTTATGGGTTTGGAACAACATAAGGGTGAGTAATTAATGACAGTTTTTTCATTTTTGGGTGAACTATGCCTTTAATTACGGTGTAATTACATCATGTGTTAAAAATGGATATCCTTGTGTTTTTTTCTATTCCGTTAAACTCATCCAGTTGCTTCTTACGTGTACACCTCTGTACGGAAGGCGTTTGTGTTTGGTTTTCCCTCCTGTGTAAATTTGGAACTGTAAGTTTGTGGAATGGAAATGAATTTTCACTCAGTGAGGTGGGGACAGTGAAGCATTGCTCAGGCATGATGAGCGATAGACTGCTAGATTATCTATGGGCGAGGTGAGAATCTCTCCCGTTAATTTGATATTGATCTGCAGTCAGAATACAAAGCTTATGAGCCACGGAGACCATAGCCGAGTGCATACCATCACCCACCGAAGCCTGTGTGAGTGTATAGATCCCACATGCGTGAGCGAGCTTCTTTCGCACTGACAATGAGCAGGCAATTATGTTGATGCTGCATTGCTGTCAGCACGCACCGTGCCACTGCCGTATATATTGCAGGGGAAGGAGGACAGGATGTCTGACATCTTGTTTTATGTAACCTGCCATGTCTTTTCCAATTGTGCAAGAGAGACTCTGGAGAGAAACACTTAGAATACACATTACAGAGAGGTTCAACAAGGATTTTTGGAGGTACGGCGGGGATTCTGATGCCCTAGGCAAGACAAGACATGACCCAACCATCCAGTATTACTGATATTGAAACAGTTCTGCGGTAGTATTATATAGACATATTAGCTGAAAAAACAAAACAAAACATATATTACAAAAAAAATCTAATATAAACTTAATTATTTTACTTAATAATATGTAGAATATCTAGACAAATTAAAAAATTTGAGGTCACTAAGATTTTTTTTTTTAATACACATGCATAATATACAGATACATATACAAATGGCATTAAATAGTCACTTATGCTTTTCGTTGTGAAAAACATCCTCTTTACCTGACTCTGCAGGCTGTTGTGAGTGTTGACTATCACCTGCCTCTCATCTTGTTCACACGAGAGATGTTCAACTCTCTCCTGAGCGTGTTTGGTCTCCAAGGATAGCAATGTGTTTTATCAGGATTACTCCCTCAAGCCTTTACTCTGAAAGTCTTTCCAAACAACAAGTATACACTACATATCCTGCACTATAATACACTATTAGGACAGGACAAAACTATATATATATATATGTGTGTGTGTGAGAGAGAAAGCGAATAGTCTTGATATAAATCCTGGTCCACATTACAGCTCATTCTGCTCATTCTGAACCTCTGAACAAGACTTTATATCTCAGTTGATATAAACCTGCGCTCACTGACTCTAAAAAAATATCCCAAAAAGAGCTAATCAGATTGCATCTTGTGAGAAGCTTTTGCCCTAGTTGTTTTCAATACACATCAAGCAGCCTGTGGTTGTGATGTGTGAGGTCGAGACAAACGATTTCTAGCTTTGGCTTCCCTCCCCTGCCAGGACTGTGTATACCACTATGGTGGACATGAAACAGCAAACACATTTGCTCTGAGCAGTTAATGGTATTTTGTTCCAGCTTTCCCATGAGAACAAAAGAAAGTGATATCAATTTATCAAATATGCCATGAAGCAAATGTACGCACACACACACACACACACACACACACACACACACACACACACACACACACACACACACACACACACACACACACACACCTCAGAGCAGCACATTAATCACAGAACTGTGGCCTGGTCATTATATAACTTTTTTTTTTCCCCACCGTGCATTTTTGTGTTAAAGCAGAGCTCTGTCTTGAAAGGCAGCTGGCACTAAAACAATGAGCAGTGTGTGTGAGTGTGTGTGTGTTAATGATGTCATCAACACAGGAATTAGGCCAATCAGATGCAGCTGGGTTTGACAAACCTAGAGCCTTGCACTGTACGCAGCCAGTGAAGGATGAATTTTAATGTACAGTGAGAAATCACTAGTGAAAATACCTCTATTTTGCAAGCTTTGTTCATTTAATATAACATTTCATTAAAAATTGTACTACAGCATAACTATTTGAGTGAAACTTCATGTGATCAAAGTCACACATTTGCTTATTTAAATATTAACCAAGAAATTCAAAATAAAAAATAAAATACTTAATAAAATATTAAAATTACAATTAATATTTCTTCATTCGGCATCAGTGCTTAAAAAAAACCCGAAACTTAATTATTTATATTATATTATTTATTATTTTTTAATAAAAAAAAAATGTCAGAGATTTTCAATGTAGTCTCAGACATATGGAGCCCACTGTTTAGTGCACAGAGGTCTTGTGACTGAATCACCAATATGACATAACTGTGTGTGTGTGTGTGTGAACTGTCTGTAGAACTGTGTGGTGTAAAGGATCTCCAGTCACAGTGATTTTCTATTGATGCCAGCCAGTGTGACTAGAATCAACTGTTGGACATTGGGCAGAAAACCAAAATAGATACCATGAATAAATGATGGCTTAAGGGAGGACGAGAACCTGTGCCAGAATTCTGACCTTGCAAACCTACTGACAGTGGAAATCACTGTTTTTTGGTAGTGTGAGTGTATAACACACAGTAGTGTTGCTACAGGGCATCATTTATGTTACATAGATTTAGACTTATAGTATATATATATATATATATATATATATATATATATATATATATATATATATATATATATATATAAAATAAAAATAAAATAAAAATAAATCTGAGAAATGGGTGACCCTACTTCAAGTCCTGGCTCAAGGCACTACTGCCCTCTCTTCTCTCCCATTGTTTTCTGTCCATTAAAGGTGAAAAAGCCAAACATATATACATATATATAAAATGAGTGTACCTGTCCATCATGCCAATGCAGTCTTGCAGACGAGGCCCTGTGCATCTGAAACAATAAATAAAGAAAACAAATTAACAAATAAACACACACACAAATATATCTAAAGTTTTCTAAAGTATTTATATTTTTAAAATTATTCAAATTTATATATTTATTAGTATTTAACTATTTAAATGTTTATCCTGCACCAAAAAAAAAAAAAAAAAAAAAAAAAAACGATGCATAGCAATAAAAATGCTGCATTTATTAATTTTTACTCAAATATTTTAATAAAGAACAAAATACCATGCAAGGTATTCATTGAAAAAGCCAGTTTGAAACGAGTCATACTTACGTACGTACTTAATTTATGCTACTGAAGTTCAAATCAGTAATGCTGTTGAGATCAAAGATCTCGGTCTAAACCTTCTCATACTTACAAGACTAGGAAAGGTTGTGAATGTAATCTAATGACTGTCTTAATGGTCATAATTCATCAAATCTATTAGTGCTAGACCTATTTTCAAGACACTGCCTCTCCTGTCGTTTTATTGACGTCTAAATTCCTGCCCTTCCACGCTGATGCTCACAGCCCTGTCGTTTTGTCAGCTAACCGCTAACGTCACTAATCGTCCCTGGCTAACAGCGATCCCAGATCAGACAGTCAGCGGATGAGGGCTTCCATGTGACACAGGAGGAAGAAAAGTGAATCCATGGCTCAGTGTGAAGATTCATTGAGGAGATAATGGTTTTCTGCAGGAAATTTGAGCCGTCTCTCATGTAACCCCAAGGGCCTGAGGTTATGTTGCAGGTGCCCAGCCGGATAAATTCGGAGAGTGTGATGGTTATCATTTAGGGCTAAAGTTAGATTGCAGAGACGCAGCAAGGGCAAACTCCTTCCTCTAAAATTAATGATGCTTTATGCACAGCCAGCTCCGAGGACACAAGAGCTCTAAAAAGGGTCAGTGCATTGACAAATAGGTTCTCTGAAGTTCCTGAGGCTAGAACTGACGTGGCAAACAAGCACAGGAAGTAGCTGGACTGCTACAGATATATTTCCCACACACTCTCACAAAATGCAAACATTTAACAAACACGTCCATACCCCTGGGTGCAGTTGACATGACAGGGGTGACACTCATTGTTGGCCTCTGCATATTTGAAGATGAAGCTGTTTGCTCCCTGTAGGCCATCAGGGCATTTCTCCACACAGTTGGGTCCGTCTTTAAAGTGAAGACATTTAACACAGTGATCAGGACCCTGCAAGAGAGAGAAAGAAAGTGGAGGAAAGAGACACATAAAATACCAGCACCTATGGATAATAACCATCCCTCACCACCAACACAATGACCATAACAATCAGCCGGCACAGGATTTATGGAGGTAATATGGAGAGAGGAGGCCGGAGAGGGGGAATTGTTAGCTTGGATATCAATATAAGCACCCTTAGAGTCATCCGAACACCTCATCAACCAGAAAGACAAATAACACTTTGCGGACAATAGGAAGAGATGCTCCGTTTTGTTCCATTAAGGGTGGAAAACGCATGCTGCGCCTACGTAACCTTGAGGAACATCTGTATGCGAGCGTATCTGTCTGTGCTCAGTGAGACCGAGGCTGATATGTGCTTCTTTATGAGCGAATCTCTTGTGAGAGATGAATAAAAGCCTTGCAGCAATTACAGCTGCTCTTCATTTCACGCTGTAAACCGCCTCTGATGCAATAAAGCAGCAGACGGCACCCAGACGCGGCCGTGGGAGCCAGGCAGCACGCAACACACACAGCTTCAGGACCGTAAACATACAGTTTTCCATCGATATTAACAGTTAAGAAATGATTAATACTTATATTCTGCAAGGATGTGACATACCTCAAAACAGAAAGTACAAATCCTTTCTTTAAAACGAATTTCGTTTTGTATCAATTGTATCTTAATTTTAATATTTTTTTCATTAACAAATTTCCTGGATTTAAAGTAAATATAGGCTAGCAATCACAACATAAGGTGCTTGAACTGGAGATCATCAACCAGACCGTAGCCTACTCGCCTCACATGTCTAAAAAATGTGAAATATATTTACATTTACAGCTGGTTCTAAACAAAACCATCTAAAACAAAAAAACTATGTAGCCTAATAAATGTGCGTTTCTCCGGTGCGTTCACTAGCCTACTGCGAAGATCGCGAGTCAATAGCCTATCGTATTTTTTTTATATTTTTATTTATTTATTGCACAAGTCATACATAAATTCATTCATTCATTCATTCATTCATTCATTATTACATGTGAACGAATAAAAGAATAGAAAAAAAGGAACATGGAGAAGAAAATCTTATGATACCTGTCGCTTATTTGTGCACATCAGAAAAAATAAATAAAAAACAGCTACTTTATAAATGGATCAACCCCAATCCTCACCCCAAACACCAAATATTTTCAGTAATACCTATCTTTACACTTAATTATCATCATTTTAAGCGTGTGTAAGCGTATTTCATGAAAACAACGTTACAGTCAGGTGAAATATGAAAGACAACATTTTGTTTAGTAGATTTGGGTACAGTTTTTACTGTAGAATATACTGCCTCGTCAAATAAGCTTTTGTTTAGCAATTTCTATATATAAAATAGCCTACTATTTTTGTCAAAAATAAAGTCATCAACTAAGATGTTAGCTGTTCCAATGTTGGCTATATTCAAAGTAATGAATACATAGATAAAATGTAGGCCTATAATCTTTTTTTACAAAGAAAGAGTACACTTGAAATATTGTTGAAATTGTAATTATTGTTGTAATTGTAACCTTTTTAATAAAATAGCAAAACATATTTACAAGATAGATGTAAGCAAAATCTTAAATGGTCCTTGCATTGTGGCTCAGTCAGTTGTCACACCTGAGTGAATGGCTCATCATTATACAGAGTCATTATGCAGAGTGGGTGGTAATTCAGGTGAAAACCACTCCTCGTTCACGCCCCCCTCGCATATTGGCTTTCCAAGCAAAACCTGTTTTACATCAATTTAAATCAATGTATGGTTTTATGTGAACGATAAAGCAAGACTATTTTCACATAATTTAGAAGAAAAAACTATAGGCGATGATATCCTTTAGTCAAAAGTCTTATTGCCACATATTTAGTATGTGTTTTGTGGCCTTATTTCTGCAACTTTCATTTTTATTTTTTCCAATAACCACGCATAAACATTATTCTCTTAAAAATTCAAACATATACATGCATGTTGATCAGATATTTTGGTAGCCCTGTTTGTGCTATATAGAGTGAATTTACACCTTTGCCATTAACATGTTTATAAATAACTGAAAAAAGCACAAATGTCAGAGCATGTCAGAACACCTCTAGGGCCCAGAAAACAGCTCAGACTCCAGAGGGTTAAAGACATTTAGAATGTTAGAAAAGATTTCTATTTCGATGCTGTTCTAACTTTCAATTCCTCAAAACGTCAACTTTGATAATAATAAGAAATGTTTCTTAAGCAACAAATCAGAATATTACAATGATTTCTGAAGGAACAAGACAGGAGTAATGACTGCTTAAAATACCGCTTCGCCATCACAGGAATAAATTGCATTTCAAAATATGTTAAAATAGAAAACAGTTATATTTAACAAAAAATATTTAACAATATTACTGTTTTACTATACTTTTGATCAAATAAATGCATCGTGAGTAAGCATAAAAGACACCTGTCATCATTTACACACATCTCATGTTGTTCCAAATCTGTATGACTTTCTTTCATCTGTGCAAAAGAAGACATTTGGAAGAATGTTTTTGTCCATATAATTAAAGTCAATGGGGTCCTAAATAACACTGGACTCCTTTGACTTTCACTGTATAGACAAAAAAGACGTTTCACAAAATACTGTCTCTTCATTTGGGTTCCACAAAAGAAAAAGGTCGTACTGGTTTGGAATAACATAAGATTGATGGTGACAGAAGTTTAATTTTTGGGTGAACTATCTACCCCCGAAGGGAATATTGCCCACGATCAATATCAATGCTTTATTTTTACACTCAGGTACATTAAGGCATGTTTTCTATGTACGACGTTCTCAATATAATTCATAATCCCACGTTTATAATGAACGACGTGTTATGGTTATTGTGTTACAAACGATGTTCGCACAGAACAGAGGGGCGGGGTGAGCAAAGCTCATTATCATTTAAAGACACATGCACTTAAAGGCACACTATGCAGCTTTCCGTTTTTGTCAAACAGCGACCCCTAGAGTCGCTGTGGAGTACTTGTATTTAACGTTACTGTCGTAAATAGCACTCGCGCAGAGCCGTCTCTGCACTCACGGCCTGATCCCTTCCGCCCTGCATACTGGTCACTGTTCAATAGGATGGAAGCTGTAATGAGTGGAAATAAGGTGTGGCCCCTTTAAGAGCTGCGTGCGCCCTGTTGAACTGTCGTCGGCAGTCAGTGTTGTATCATGTGCACCTCGAACACCCGTATGCGGGTTATTTCAGTTCGATGCTCATTCTTATCCTACTTTTGTTTATCAAGTAAAGATGTGGATGGTAGAACGGGTGACAGACAGTTACACGAGTTCGACTGGGGAATAAAGTGCAAGTTGTGAGATGCCAATAAAGTGCAAGTTGTGAGATGCCAATCGCTAATAGGGAGCTATCCCTATTTCTCCTCCTGAAAGAACGCGTTACAATGCTACGGACATCGAACAGGCACAGATAACCTCTGAAGATGTCTACTAGTCCATCAACAAGAACGATATTTACTCGAGTCTGACTCCTTGCTCGGTCAGTCTGCTGTTTCCTTTCTTTCGTCCTCCGACAAAGCTTTCCTAGCTTTGTGTGCAGTGCCGTAAAGCAATTTGTTACATCGCGAGACCTGATATCACGCGATACTTCCTGACGCGACCCGCCGGCCGAAAGTTGCAAGGGTGGTTTTTCCGCTCATAGGCGCTCGGGGGATGCGCCACGACCACCATTCAACCCGAAACAAGTCATATAATTATTCCAATGACTTCGAAGCTGTTCGGTTAAGGTAAAAAAGTTACTTAGTGCACCTTTAAAGGTGCTGTATGTAGTTTTTAGTGGCCTCTAGCGGTGATGTTTCAGATTGCAACCAATAAGTTTACAAGCGCGTGCTCGAATTTATGAGCGAGCACTGTCGGTACCAGCCAGACTGAGACGCAACTGGACGTAACACACAAAGCATCCCACAACATGCTGGAAACTCGGGTAAACTCCCACTGCAACGTTACAATAATAGGCTACTTTTATCAGCTTGACGTTGAACTAATGCTCCATGCTCGTACCATGATAAGTATGGAACCCTAGCAACCGTGCCGAATTCTGTCACTGCAAGCACCACTTCACATTTTCTTCAGGAAATGTAACTTACATTCTAGATTTGTAGATAAGGTTTCTCTATTATTCAAATGCCCTGCCGATGTTGATCCGTGTTTCATCCGATTCACGTCTGGCCTTACGAGCTTCAGCAGAAAAAAAATTTTGTTTTGTTTTTTTATCAATATGTGGAGTTTGTGTTGGAGTCTGTGTTTTGCTGGGCGCAGGTCGTTTCTTAGTGTTATCAGACATGTCATAAGTTGCATAAGTCATAAGTCCATGTCATAAGTTGCAGTGTCGTCGCTGTTGAGTGCAAAGTCAGTAGGCTAGAAGAGGCGAGAGCCTCGGGAGCGCGCATGCAGGTGACGTCACTGGCGGTAAATCCGACCTGGGAGCTTCACATAAAAATAAGAATACTTGCTTTCAGAGGTAATAGCAAAACCCGCAAAGTGGATAATTTTAATGTGAGATTACAACCCCTTCACACACAGGCAATAAAAAAAGGATTCGTTTTGGTAGAAGAGCTACATACAGCACCTTTAAACGGCGTGCTGAAAACAGAGCTGTTTTTGACCAGGTAAAATTAGTGTTTTCTTACAATACTAATGAGAATTTTTAATTAAAGTATATTACAAACTTTTAATTTAGACCCTAAAGAATCATAATAACTTGTACAAAAATGACATTATATGACCCCTTTAACACTCAACCACAACTACATGAGCAGCATGCCGCTCTATTCAGCATTGCATTATTCATTTAATATATTAATAAATCTATTGAATTTATTTTACCTTCAAGTCTTATCAGAATTATCATGGCTATGAGAATAGCGTGCATGAACGTCACCAGAATGTCATAATTACCAGTGGGGAAACTCTGGATATTCATTGAGTTTGGGGGCATGTTAATTAAAGAATCCTGGAGGAAGTAAATTAGTATTGTTTCTGATTAAGTTTTAATTGCGAATGTTGACTGTACAATTTAATTTGCATGCATTGTAGGCTGTCATAAAGCTTACCAAATGCCTCCTCATTTAGCTGGTTTACTCATCATTTT
Source organism: Scardinius erythrophthalmus (assembly GCF_964197995.2). Taxonomy (NCBI): domain Eukaryota; kingdom Metazoa; phylum Chordata; class Actinopteri; order Cypriniformes; family Leuciscidae; genus Scardinius; species Scardinius erythrophthalmus. Next base: position 10,594,377 of record NC_138226.1, on the reverse strand, counting down.
GTTCTATAGCTCTGAAAAAGCTTATTGTCTTTCTTGGTAAGTAAAAAAGAGAAAGAAATATGATGGCCCTGCGAGTCAATTTTATTACGGCACTGGGTCTGCCAAAATCGTGTGTAGCATGGCACAGAGATAAAGGTGTCTGTAAAACTCCTCCAAGGCTAGGTTACCTAGAAAGCATCATCACTTTTTCTGTTAATTGTGCTGCTTCTCCAGACACCTGCTGCACACAAATCTCCATTTCCTCTCCACACACACAAAACACTGTTTGTTAGTGTTGTTTAATTATGCCTTTGTGAAGCAGATGTTGCTGATTGCTTCACAGGTAGGTTAGACCACTCAGCAGTTAATCTGCACTAATAACAACAAACATTTTAACAGCTTAGCTAAGCCTTGCATCACCTCAGAGGCTTATGGTTTTTCCTTATTGGAAAAAGTCAGTTGGATCATTTGGTCTCCAATGGTATATTTTAGGAATGTGAAGTTTTTCATCAGGATGTTACTATACAACTATTATTATAATTCTCAAAAGAAATTGTCATAATATTCCCATAATAAAGTTTTTTTTTTTTACCACATAAAATGACTTCTATTAAAAATAAATAATTAAGAGTAGAACATCAAATATCTTTCAATAAATATTTTTTAGATGGGTTACAAGGACATTTGCTTAGCTGTCAATAATTTGCAAAATGCCTTCATTCTTTATATAACAATTATTAAAGCTCCAGTATGCGACTTTGGTATTTGACCACAAGAGGGCGCAGTTTCAACAATAACAAAGGCGAAGCTTGATGACGCTATGAAGGAGGTGACGATGGGAGATGTCGTTTTTAATGCGTTTTCACCATCTAGCGATATATCTACATGGAATTAATGAATCATGATCACGGATGAGGTAATTTATTCGTTTTTGTATTACCTGTCTGATCGTATTATTTTATTTCATCATAATTAATGAACTGCAAGGAACGTGAAATGTTATGCTATATTATCCCGTTACAACATACAGCTATTTGTCAAATGATTTGTTTGGTTAATGTTGTGCAGTTTTACGTTTTTATGGTTAATGCCGTGTTGTTTAACGTGTTCAAACCAATATCTAAAAGTAAATTTGAACTAACATTTGCAAGTAATGACTAAATATATTTTTTTAACATCATATCCGATTGTATTTAATTGTACTGCCATAAGCTCGGTCACCACACGTGATAAAAAGCCTTACCAAAGTACAAAGAGCAATATAACTTTGTTTATAAGTGCTATTATTGACAGTTGCATGTCTTAGGCTACCTGTCTATCAATACACTCGCGAGAGCAGAGTCTCGGTCAAGTCCAAGATTGTCGCGCAGCTCTCTCCATCTCGAAAACGCCTGCCGATATTTATCTGGGTTTTATTCCTCCGTTTGTCACACAGTCTGAGTGTATCCGAATATGGACGCTTTCGTTTTGTTGGCACTTCAATACTCGCCAAAGAGTTTGTGATCCATAACAGCCATACAGTCTATGGCTATAACGCTTTAACCACCACTTCCGCATTTGACCATGCGATATTCCGGTGTGGTGGGTCATATTTTTTATTTTATTCTTTTTTTATTCTTTGTCAGATGTCTTTATTGTTTATTGTGATAAGAAAAAAACCCTCAAAGTTGTTGTAAAAAAATAAAAAAAAATAAAAAAATAAATCCGGTGTGGTGGAATATCCTATCACATGGTCCACACCGGAAAAAAGGGATATTGAGTCACTGAGGCGCGACATTTCTTTTCTGGGACGGCCAGTTATTTAAAATCGGAATTTCTCTGAAATAAAAAATCTTTGGAGACTTTTGAGATATTGTAAGTACACAACTGGAGGAAATATATCACACTGTGCAAGTTATTTTTGGAAATTTTATTACAAAATTCCTACATATTAGAGCTTTAACATATTGACTGAACTACTTCAGTCTATAACAGGCTTTGATCAGGCAAAAAACACATGAAAGAGGAATATTTATCCTCTAAATTTCCAGGCACAGGTAAAAAAAAAAAAAAAAAAAAAAAAAAAGTCAGGACACGCACTCAGTTTTAGAGCGTTTTTTTTTCCTGTCTATGTTTGTGCTGGTATGGGTCTCGGAGGGCTCATGATCGCGTCATTTGCGAGACCTTTCTGTTTGACTCAAGCAGACAACAGCCAGAGGCCTCTGAGATGCAGAGATGGATCGGCTAAATCCTCTTTCGCCAACACAAGCACACGGCCGTACGCATCTTGTCATGTAGTCATCAATTTAAACCAAAGTGCCTGAGGCTGTTTTGAAAAAGGGGCAGCGCTGAGCACACAGGCCCATCTGTGGTAATGTCTCTAACCTGATCAGATTCATGAACATCCAAACAGCTTATTCATCCCACTCTCAGGTGTCTTCTATGGGGCAGGACTCTCTGTAAACACTTGCCAAGCTTAGGCAGCTTAATCTACTTTCTCACTAAATTAACAAGAAGTAAAATCAATCCGACGGCAGCAAAAGTACACTTCGACAAGGGATTCAATTAATCATTTGACCAAGCCAATCGAAGGCGGTGTCTGCTGTTCAGCTCTGTTTGTGCTTAAAGCTAATATATATTGAAAGAGATTGCATTGAAATGAAAGAAACATGCACACAGAATCCAAAATTAACAATCACCAAGCATTGATTGAGCTGATTATTCACTATATTTATTTGTAGTTAAAGCTACCTTTCAAAAGTTTGGGGTTGGTAAGATTTTTTTAAAGGGGTGGTTGATTATGATTTCACTTTTCTAACTTTAGTTAGTGTGTAATGTTGCTGTTTGTGCATAAACAACATCTGCACAAAGTTACAACGTTCAAAGTTCAGAGCAAAGGGAGATATTTTATTTTTAAGAAATCGCTTTTTAAGGACTACAACAAACGGCTGGTAGGGACTATATCCCGGGTTAGTGACATCACTAACCCTAAAAATTACATAAGCCCCACCCCCAGGCACAAGATTTATAGATTATCAAGACAGAATATGCTAATCAATGACTAGAAGATAACTACACATTAGCTCAACTAACCATTCAGAAATGTCCTGTTGCATTCTACATGTTGCCACTTCTTCTTGAGTCTCTCCATCACTATCTGACTCTGGTTTGAACATAAAATACTAAAAGTTTTTGAAATTTTCAGTGCATGTCTGTGTGAGGTAAAAGGACACAAGCTGTTGTAGCTCCGCCCTCAGTGCCGGGAACAGCAGCTCATTTGCATTTAAAGGGACAGACACAAAAACTGTGCGTTTTTGCTCACCATCAAAAAGTGACAATTTTAACATGCTATATAAAAATATCTGTGAGGTATTTAGAGCTAAAACTTCACATACAGTCTCTGGGGACATCAGAGACTCATTTTACATCTTATGAAAAGGGCATTATACCACCCCTTTAAATTTTTTTTAAAGAAGCCTCTCATGTTCACCAAGGCAGCTTTTATTTGATGAAAAATACAGTAAAACAGTAATATTTTGTGAAATATTAATATAATTTAAATGAGCTATTTCTATATATGTTTACACTGTAATGTAGTCCTATGATGCAAAGCTGAATTACTTCCGCATTTAATGTCACACGATTCAGAAATCTTTCTAATATGCTGATTTGGTGCTCAAGAAACATTTCTCATTATTATCAATGTTGAAAACGGTTGTGCTGCTTAATATTTTTGTGGAGACTGTGATCATTCAGGATTCTTTGATGAATAGAAGGATAACAAAAACAGCATTTATTCAAAATCTTTTGTAACATTATAAAAGGCTTCACTGTCAGTTTTGATCAATTTAATATGTCCTTGCTGCATAAAAGTGTTAATTTCTTTAACAAATAAATAAAGTTGTTTTTTATAATCAGAAAAAAAGAATGTCTAAAACACCATGCCAATTAAAATTGTACACTTGTGCTAATGTTGTTGATTTTAAAGACTGATATTATTGGCTTTTTATTTTTTAAGTGTAGCTGGAGATGAATATGACTGAACTCACAGGCCCAGTGCACGTAAGACCATCATCATCTGCCACCTCACACTGTGCGTCACACTCCAGGCACACTGAACCATTTGCGAACTCGCGCACATCCCTATAAAAGAGAAAGAGAAAAATATGAGGTAACATAACACACTAAAATTACATTTAATGACCGTTCAAGAGCATTCAAGTTTCAGATGGGAAGAATAGCACGTCAATCGTCAAAGTTCGTCAAGGAATTCCTGCTCAAGTTCAAGGATCTAGATGATTCAATCACTAGCCTTTTAAAGTCAAGACAACTCTCCAATTTCAGACTAGATATTAGGTCTTTATGTACACAGATTTCAAGATCTGAATGAGGAAAGGCTGAATCACAGGCAGTAAAAAAAAGAGTCATCACACACACACACACACGCACGCACGTCCACACACACACAGGTAGCTTGTGAAAGAGCAGCCGAAGGGAATTCAGTGCCTGAGGCACAAGGCCATAGGGAGGCAACAGTGGAATCCAACACATCCGCCAGGTGTTTACAGCACTTCTCAGACAGCTGCCACAGCTGGCAAACACAGTTACTATTGACCAAAAGTAAACAGTCAGCCTTCACCACCTATCGAGGTGACAATTCATCAAGCACATTCAGGAACACCTCAAAGCACCACATGGAGGAAATCAGCTAGGGACCTCTGAAACAAATGATCACAAAATGGTTCAATACAGGCGAACACAGTCGCTTCCTGGTTTCATCACTCCTCTGAAGACGGTAGTGACATTTTAGAAGCTGACATCCGTTGCCGTGACATGTGGAGGATGGCAGCTCAGTGTGGGAGTTTTTTTATGATTGACAATGAGTCAATGAGTGTTACATTAAATGAGAATTAATTATTCTTTATCTAAAAGGCACAGCACATTTTGTGTAGACTGTGTGGAAGCTTTTAGAAGGCCCCCTTATCATTAAAAGACTTCTCGTTCTCCCTTTATGTGAACTTCAACTCCACAGGCTCCGTAGTGTTGCACGTTCGGTGTCCACCGCATGTTTCCTGGTTCGTTTCCTTTGTTCTCACCTGTGTTTGCTATAGGACACAAATTTTGACATTGGACATCAAGTGGAGACCCAATACAGAAACAAAATGGTTTATCATTCAAAAGTAAACAAATATTTACTTAAAATCCAACATGAAATATATGAATGCTACTACTAGGAAAATGCAAAACATGTTTCTGTATTGGGTCTCCATTTCTAATCAGTCTAATGAGAAACATGACATTTTGTAGAATCATAAACAACTGCCGGTGTGTGATTTACAGGCTTTTTTCACAAGTCTCTTATGCTCACCAAGGCTGCATTTATTTAATCAAAAATACAGTAAAACAGTAATATTATTTTGAAATGTTACTACAATTTAAAACTGTTTTCTATTTTAATATATTTTGATGGAAAGCTGAATTTTCAGCCGTCATTACTCCAGTCTTCAATGTCACATGATCTCCCAGAAATCATTCTAATATTCTGATTTGAAGCTCAAGAAACATTTCTTTTTGTTATCAATGTTGAAAACAGTTGATAATTTTGTTTTCAGGATTCTTTGATTAATAGAAATTTCAAAAGAAAAGCATGTGATATAGAAATCTTTTGTAACAGTATAAAAGTCTTCACTGTCATATTTGATCAATTTAATGTATCATTGGTGAAGAGAAGTATTCATTTCTTTCAAAAAATAAATAAATTATAAATTAAGGTCCTCACTCCCTGTTAGTGTCTGACACTGAAAACTGAACCAGAAAGCCTTTTCTGATATCTGTATTTACCACTAGCCACTTGTCAAACAATCCTCTGAAATTAATGTTAATACCAGCTGTAAAAAAGCACAAAACATTCTGCTTGCTTCCAGCAAACCACACAACAAAAACCATCCTATTCATCTTCAAAATCTTTCATTTAGAGCTCAAACAGTGGGTCCTTCCATTTTTTAGCTGTCTGTTCCCTAAAACCGAGTGAATCATCTTGTGCGAACAGCGAGTGAGACCGCAGAGGTCGACAACCAGAGGAGAGACAGAGAAAACATTGAGATCAACCTGCAAATCAAAAAAACACAAATACACACACACACAAACAAAAACAGCAAAGATAGCGGAGCACTGGGTGACTCGTGTGGGACGGGTGAGTAGGTGGACGTGACAGTGCGAGACAGTGATGCATCCGTGTCCGTGCCGTACCTCTCCGAACCTGCCTCCCGCTTCTCGACCACATAGGGCCTGGTGAGCAGCTTGGGCCTAGAGCCGGCCAGTCTGCAAGGCAAAAGAATCATGTGGGACGATCGCAGGGTGCACGGGCCCTGGTGCTGATTCACTATCAATGCAAAACCAACATGGATGTGGCATTTATATAAAATACAGTGCACCCATCCATGATAGTCCCAGTCCTAAACATTTAAAGGACGAGGGGCCGTCTCAAAATGGCAAATGACTGTTGTTTTAGAATGTGAAAATGGATGTTGTTTGTTTATTGCCTTGTTTTAGCTCTGGGCAAGGGAGAAATTAAATTTAGCTGCTTCACTCAGTCAAATCAATCAAACGCTGATATTCATCTTTCCCTTTGAGCAGTACCTAAGCACACAACAAATAAAGAGGGAACTCAAAACCAATCTGTAATTTACTCTCTTCACTGCACTGATCAACACCTTTATTGTTCACTTATTCCAAATGTGTTATCCAAGAGAAGGGGCTTAATGTCAAAACAATTTTATGAGCAATCAGACAGACACTGACTACCAAAAAGATTTTCGTGCTGGTGTGGTATTGGTAAAGGCGGTTTACCAAGGAAGCCTGGCTGGTTAAGTTAGTTAAGCAGTATAACGAGAACATCATCCATAACACAACATGTGCAGTTATCTACAATCTACAGTGCCATGGCAAAAAAAAATGATTAATTTTTCCTTGGGTTGTTTAGGAGTTTATGATGAGATAAAGACACAGGGTACCATAAAATGACACAAAGACAATAACTAAAATGTCTGGTTACACTTTATTTCGACAGTTCACTTTAGACATTCTACTAACTATAAGTAACTTAACTTTGCAACTACATGTCAACTAACTCTCACTAGATATTAGTAGATTAGACTGTTAGGTTAGGGCCAGAATAAGTTGACATGTAGTTGCAAAGTTACTTATTATAGTCGATGGAATGTCTGTTGGAGGACCGTCAAAATAAAGTGTTATCAAATATTAAGCAGATACTTAGAGTCTACTAATACTCTAATGACTGGTAGTTGACATGTAGTTGCAAAGTTACTTTTAGTTAGCAGAATGTCTGTCAACTATCAAATTGAAGATTTAGCAATTGTCTATCTATTACTGGCTGCACAAAAAACAAGAAAGGACGACAAGAAAATACACAGATTTACTACACAATGTATATTTTCTAGAGTGTTTTAGCATACATTACAATTTCATGTGCCCTACATATCCACCCACTCTACTTTAATGTGTGACTAGCCAAACACAGTATATGTACAGTATTTGTGCTTTTATTAAATTATTATTATTATTATAATTATAATTTTTTGTTTGTTAAATGAAGGCCATTTGTCTTGGAAAATATTTTACTACACCTGCATTTATTTTTCCTACTTTTAAAATGCTTTTAAAAGGGTAGTGCATCCAAAAATGTTAGTTCTTGTCATTCATGTCATTCCAAACTTGTATGACTTTCTTTTCATCACAAAAGTTTTTATTTTTGGGTGTGTGTGCCCATACAATGAAAGTCAATGTGGTCCAAAACAACACTGAAAACAATTAGTGAATAATTAGTAAAATATTAATCACTAAGATATTTTTCCAAAACCACATTTTAAGTGTTTCAACTAAAATATTTTATGAGTAAATGATGACAGAAGTCTTTCTTTTTGGATGAACTATCCCTTAAAAGTTGACATTTTATTATTTTAACCTCGTCACATATCCAGACTATAAAAAATTGTTTAATATTTTATTAATATCATTAAACCATAAATTCATTTCGTGAAAAATGATCTTATTTATTGTGTGGAAAGGATAAACTAGTGAGTTTGAAAAGTGTGTTTCAAGAGAGTTTATTTTCTTAAAGTACACAGGGTCAAAAGTGCCCATGGAAACACTCATACTTGTGTGTGTCTGTTTATCTGCCTTAAATCTTTGTGCGTGTGTGAAAACAAAACCAAGGCTTTACTTAGTTCTTCATTCTGTCATGGTGCTCCACACACTGCTGTATTTGATGTAGACGTCATATGAGGTAGAGCTCACCCAAACACTGTTATTTATTTTCCAGCTCAACCAAGCTTACATTTCATCATTGCAACCTGCTCTCCAAAGCCAGGGGACGTGCTGCTCTGCTGTTTTATTATTGTTTTCTAGAGGATGTAGACATGAATCTTTGTGAAATTCCTGTAGAACAACTAGCTATTGTTCAACCTTAGGAAGACACATCTCACAAAGTATATGAAAATAATCCGACAACATAGCTTGAGCACACCTGTGATTCTTGAGATTTGTAGATTCATGTAGTAAAACATGTCCTGTACAAATATAGCTTTGTGGAGTTATACATATCTATATTACATGTCAATTTAACTTATCAGTGGCATTGAGTGTGGCGTTTAACAACTTACCCTTCGTGCAGGTTGCAGGATTCAACACAGGTGCGTCCCCTGCTAAAGAACCGACAGGACAGGCACTGGTCGGGCCCCGGACCCCAGCATCCAGCATCAGAGCACAGCGGGTCACATACCATACGATCCAAAACTGCAAAAGATATGTTTATCATTAATACAAGAGCACGCATGCCAGTAAATAACTAACTTCCCCATAGTTTCCTATCATCTCTCATCTGTCCTACCACTGAAAGTGGCAAAAGCCTGTCTTATTTAAACAAATGATAATGCAAAATGTATAATATATTATACATTTTTATTACATGACGCTGTGAAATACTTGATTCTGATTGGTCAATCGCGCCATCCAGCACTATGTTATTCCCTGATAACAACTGGTAGAAACAGATAACACAGGCTCATCTGGGTAAATGAAATCAGAACTACTGTATAATGTGCCACTAAAGACTGGAGTAGTGGCTGGTAAAAATTCAGCTTTGACATTATAGGAATAAATTACATTTTTAAATATATATATAAAAAAATATAAAAAAAAGTTATTTTAAATTGTAATACTAATAAAATATAACAGTTTTTACTGTATTTTTGATTAAATAAATGCAGTCTTGTCGAGCATAAGAGACTTCTTTCAAAAACAAACAATTTTGAATGGCACTGGCAGTACTGTATATGCAATTTAATGTAATTTTAATATATACATTTTTTAAATATTATTTTTTTATGTATGGCAATAGATGATATACGGATATATTTTTAGAATAAAAATGCAGAATTTTATATTTGCCTAAATTACAATGTAGTGCTAATTGTGCAAGTGACTGCTCTAATTGACTTTTTCTAATAAAATGTCACCTGTTCCAAGGTGTTACAATGAAAAACTAATTTCTGTCCATATCTGCATTTCAATCTATTGCACATTTGTCTCCAAATGATGCTGTCAGTCCACCCCAGGGAAACTTTCAGTCGATAGATGGAAAAGATCCTTTGTCAAACTGTGACTGAACACAATGCACACGCCATCTGTGAAAAGTGTTACTCGTCCGGTCATGGATGTATCACGCTTGTACGAAGCTGGCTGTATGAACTGCCGCATTTCAATTTGAAATGAGGACAGAATGGTCTGGGCGCCCACCCACTGGGCACTGTATTTTGCAGCAGCTGGGAGAGTGTTTTAAAATACTGCTGACACCACTTCAGCAAGTCTCACAGACGTCCTCCTCAACAGACAAACTTCTGAAACTAATGATGAGAATAATATCACTGAAGAGCATATATCGGGGTCAAAAGATTCGAAACCACAGTCAAACTTATGACAATGTGAACAAAAAGTCAAGTTCTTGCTTTCATTGGGAACAATAATGCTGGATTTTACAGCGTGAACTTGTGGGATTCAACCGGCGTCACCGGAATGGGAAACAGGCGCTAACAAGGACGCTAAAGACCACAGCGCCTCTTGTGATCAGGGGTTTACCTGCACAGCTCTCACAAAGTCGGCATGAAACGGATGTTGCGATTGTTATGTATATCCGAGTTAAACAGCTTTTCGAATGAGAAAGAACGTGGAGCGAGACTTTTGTCCGTGTGCAATTGATCAGATAATTTGAATCGTTTGCTGTGATCTCATGTGAGTGACAGGTTGTCACACGTCATCAAAGAAGAGAAAGATGTCTTAGCAAGAGTGAGGGAAAGTTATTTTGATTAAAGAACACAACAATATTCAATAAAAATATTGTTCATTTTGATCTCATGGTGAATTCAAAGCAAAAATCAAATACCAGAATTTTTTCAATTAGAAAAGAATGAATGTATTTACGTTACTTTGAGGACTATAGTAAGGATTGCCGAACACCAGGTAGGGATTATTTTATATGTGGCTAGTACATTTATTTGCAAAAATCAATGACTAAATGAGCAATAACATGTAAAAGCACTCCAGAGAGCACAACAAAAACCCAGCCTTTCTCAGGGAACAACATCTAGTTCAAGGACCAACTTGGTGCTTAACGCAGGTATCCAACAGCACGAGGAACGACAGAGAGAAGTGGGAAGCCCTTTCAGCTCTACGTTTGTGGCAGATGGATCAAAAAGATGCCAACTTCAAAGTTTTAACCTGGTTGAAAACACACAATTTGGGTTGTGCTGATGTCAAAGCAGTGCTGGGTTGGTTTCCAGGGAGATGTGTAAGAGCCAGGGGGATCGCGAAGCCCAACAAAAGGCTACGGTTGCCGCGAGACATTAATGATTGCTGTTGCATCACAACATCCTGCGCAATGGAAAAGAAGGCTAAAAACTGCTTTTTAGCTGTTTTTCATAAACATCACTCAGCAGCGAGAAAAGAGAGAGTTCTTAAAGACAGAGGTGAAAGTACATTCCCTCTGGTGATTACAGCTTCTCCTAGAAAAAAAAAATCTGAAATGTCAGAAATTGTTGCAGGGTCTTCCCTGCAATTAATTCCCTGTGATTGTTCATGGAGCGACTTAACATTTGCAGAGAATGGGTAATTAGATTGACGGTCCATGCATAAACCCGAGGCATTTGGGGTCTTTTTTCAGGTTTGCGGTAACATCATTCCACACATCTTCAAGTAAAAAAAAAAAAAACATCAAAGAACTCTTTATGTTGGATCTAAGGGTGAATTTGAAGGGTAAAAATGGAGCACATAGTAGGGGGCTTGCATCAGTACTCATATTTCACAGCAGAGTGAGACTCTGATCGTCTGACATCTCCTGACCCCCTCCATCTGTGGAGGAACCCTCATGGCCCCCGCTAGGCTCGGCGAGGTGCAATGACACGGCCAGAACGTCAGGTATGAGGGAGCTGCACCAGCACCTTCCAAAGTGACCGAATTTACCACCTCAAAGTCTGCGAGCTCAGCGTGAGGCGTCGTGATCTCTTGCTGTGGTTCGGGTGAACCAGGACAAACAGCAGCTGGAAGCCTGAGAACCATCCTAGCCTCAAGACTTTTTCTCACAGGCCAGATGCTGCAGATTGTTGGGTAGATGTTGTGAAAAACTGTTTTTTGAATTATTTTGACTTGCAAGAATAAACTGGACTAGACCTTATGATGCAAGTCTAATATCTGGCTATGCTAGGATATGACTAATTTATCCTAAAAACGAATGGAACAATAGTAAAAACAGAGCGAAGGACTCACTGCACTCCTTGGGGTCGCGGTTGTTGCGGATCAGGGACTTCTGGGTGTTAGTGCGGAAGAGTCGTGTCCAGTTGACGGTGTTGTAATAGCAGAGTTGACTGTTGTTGGTGACATACACGTTTCCAGCACTGATCTCATTAAGAGACTGCAGCTGAAGTGATGAAATCCACTGCTGCTTCAGCACCAGAAGAGAGATGCCACTAAACACACGAGAAAACACAAGGGGACAAAAGGTTACCGTTAACACTTTAAAGAGGGGTTAATTCTGTTACAAAAATAAAGGGAATACACAATATTTAATCAGTACAACACAACAGAAAAGCCCACAATTCTTAATTTTTCTCAATGAATGAATGAATGAATGAATGAATGAATGAATGAATGAATGAATGAATGGATCGATCGATCGATCGATCGATCGATCGATCAATCAATCAATCAATCAATAAATCACTCTGTCTGTCTTTCTATCTTTCTATCAATCTATCTGTTTGTGTGTGTGTGTGTGTGTGTGTGTGTGTGTGTGTGTGTGTCTGTGTGAATAAACAAACAAATAATACAAAATAATAATTAAACATTTGAGGGCTTTATATGAATATAACGAACTAAATAAATACATACATATAATATAAACTTTTTATTAATTATTTATATGACATTACATTTTTATACATTTAATCAAATCAATTTTCACTTTCCTTTTTTTAACAATTTTTCAAACTGAATGAACACATTAAATTGACAAGCACAATTTTAAACAATCAAAAACAACTAAAAAGACCAGACTTTCTTTTGCCTGGAGACTTGATCAGATCAGAATGAGTAAGAATGAAACAAAAGAATGAGATCTGACACAAAGAAAGCTGAAATGGTGGCTTCGTGAACAAAAGGCACGAGCGATTTGTCAGTATGAGAGCTGCTGTTGCCTTTCTAAAGCAAGTGTTTAGCTTGCGTCCCCCATCTAGCGTCGCAGAGGATCTCCCACTTCAGATGTGATGAGATGGGTTAATGCTGAGGCGTAATCACAACAGTGTTTTTAATCACAGGCAGGCGTGCTGAAGAGCACATCAAAGGGGCTTTGAGAGTCAGAACGTGCAGGTGCACTTAGACACTGACATCGCTCTCATCTCGCCGAGACTTCTCTTCTGTTATTCCTCTTTGTCTCTACTTTCCCCCCTCTGTGTTTCAGGCAAAAAGCCAGTGGCAGACACAGAGCACATCATGTGACAAACGGTAATTGCTACAGTGGTAGAGCTTTCAACAAATGACCCGCAAATGTTAAAACTGTGCTCTCGCTCTCTTTCTGCTTCTCCTGACTCTTTAACTCTAAGCAAATGGGTGTTGCACTGTGTGAATAGAGCTTTTCATTTGGACTCTTTGAACTCTTGGCTAGAAAGCCTCAGCCTCTTTAGAAAGCACGAAAGAGGGGATTCACTAAGAGTGAATTACGCATTTGCACATGCCGTCTGCGTTGTTTTAGTCCAATTCACTAACATGACTAAATGATGCAAATCAGGAGATAATGGAAAAGTAGTAACAAAATTACTGTTGAAAGCAATTTGAACAGCTATAAATCTAACAGGCTTACAGGCTAGTTATTCATCAAATGATAATATTGATATTGAGATGAATAAATGCCACGATCAATAGAAACTGTAAACAAATATCTCTTTCAAATAAACATTCATTAACCACCTCTTTAACATGGATGATAAAGGCACAACACATCAGACAGGCTTTGAATTTTGTGAGTGGAAAACAAGTCTGTAGCGAATTATAATGAATGATTTTGCAAGTTATTTTCAACTTTACATGCTGTTTTCCAATTATTTTTAAAGGACAAGTTCGGTATTTTACACTTAAAGCCCTGTTTTCCAATCGTTTCTGATGAAATAGAACGGTTTGAAATTTGGACACATGCTGCTGGCCTGAGAATTTTAGGTTTCTGTGGTAGCACCCCTCCCACCTCCACAATAGATGCATAGGTGCACTGGAACAATCCTTCCTAAAACGCATTAAACTTTCGTTTTCAAAGACGTGAAACTCACCGAGAGGTCAGGGGTGTTCACTGATATGTTCACACAAAAATCGCTGCAAAAGATGCTTTGCAACAGGTGTTTTACCATTCGTTGTAAAACTGTGGGCCTATTTTTCCAAACGCCTCACACCCGTACATTCTCTAGTTGAGAGCTTGAATAATAGACACTCCAGCCCAGTTGGTGGCGGAGTAATACTGTACCTCACAACACATCCAATACAAGTCAATGGAGTTGGACAAAAACTACGATAAAACACCTGTTGGAAAGCATCTTTTGCAGCGATTTTTGTGTGAGCATATCAATGAACACCCCTGACCTCTCGGTGAGTTTCACGTCTTTGTAAACGAAAGTTTAATGCGTTTTAGGAAGGATTGTTCCAGTGCACCTATGCAACCATTGTGGAGGTGGGGGGGTGCTACCACAGAAACCGAAAAAAGGCCAGCAGCATTTGTCCAAATTTCAATCTTAACCGTTCTATTTCATCAGAAACGATCTGAAAACAGGGCTTTAAGTGTAAAATACCGAACATGTCATTTAAGGTTTGATTACAGAACCACAGAAAGACAACAACTGCAAGTTATTCAATTGACTTTCATGGTTTGCTTTATATAATACACACATTTGATACCATGTATAAATAAGTAATAGAAATGAATAATCATTTTGAATTCAGGTTTTTTGAGTTCACTGCTCAAAATATAATTATTTTGTTTTGTTAAGGCTACTTCTGCGTTACTTTTCCGACTTAAATGTGTGACGTCGTAATAACAAATGCCTGATTTGGAAGAATGAGTTTCCCAAGTGCACTTGAAGAAAGCAACAGACTTGTGGAAGTAGGATGAGGGGGATTATTTCTAGAGCTGGCAACAAAGAGTAAGCCCTGGATCTTACCTGTAGAGAGATCTGCCTCCGATGGTTGCCAGATTGGAGAAGACACTCAAATCAGTCATGTTTTCTGGCCAGGACTGAATGTTTAAAAAACCTGGAAAACACAAAATGACACACTCAATGAGCCAAATGATCAGCCAACATAGTAGACATAAGTGGTGCCACCTACAGTAATTATTAAGAGAAATGCATTACTTTCATTGCAGCATAAAAAAAATAAAAAATCCCTCTCAGGAGCTTTTTATGTGGGTGATCAGTGCTGAGCATAATCAATGTGTTATTTGAGAAATATGACCACTATATAATGCCTGACTATATTATATTCTCATATCCTGCATCTATCTCCGTTTATTTAATGTAGATTGAAGAGCTGATAGCTATAGATCAAGGAGACATTTTAATAATGGATTAAAAAAATGAATAATTTATTGAAGGGAAAACAATCCTGTGCATATGCCAAGAAGAGACAAACAGGCCATGCAAAAAAAAAAAAGAAAAAAAAGAAAGAAGAGGACTTTCTTATTCAAGGACAAGAAGAACATAAATTACTCCAATTACTTTAACAATGCAAAGCTTGGCTAGTGCATATTTCAAGTAATAACTGATATTTGATTGCCTTCAAACTAATTCATTACTTTCAGAGGGACATGTTTGAGCAATAGCGGTCTTGTGTTAAGAGACTAATATAAATATTATTCCTGCTGAGAGTTTATGGTCATATCTCTAGGCCGCAACTTGTGGTTATCATTCCTGGCCTGCTTTGATGTGCTTCTTTAAAATTTTGGATTCAAACGTTTGGATTCCACACTCATTAGAATGTCTACCAGAAAAGACTACAGTAAATATTAATGCAGCCATTTGATTAAGACATTTGCCTCCAGTGATGGTTTTCTGGAGGAGAGAAAAATACCATCAATAAATCATAAATCATCTAAATTTCACATTAATTGAGCTCTACTGACATTGTTGCCAGACTGTTTATTATTAATGAAAAACCTGCAAAAATGTACCTAAAATTTCATGATTTTCACTCTTAGAAATCAATCATTTCTGAGCTGAAATGGGGTTAAACGGTTCAGCGTTTGCATTTTCCGCAGCCTGAGTTATTTGGTCTAAGGTTGTGGAAGCAGATTAGAGGAAGTGCCTCAGTGAGGTGTCGTTAGCGTGGTGTCTGCTGACACTAATTGCCTTAATGACAAAACTGTGCGATGGGAAGTCTGAGAGTGTGTCTGCAGTGCCTTGAGAGTGGGCCGCTTGCCTGTCTGTGTTGTAATCTGTTTATTTTTTTTACGCGTGGAGGTGAGACTTCATCATGCTAATAGTCTAACGAGGTCCAAGAGAACACTTGTCAGCTCCAGACAAACATCAGGAGAGTAATGCTGCCCCACAAATGAATTGCACGTAAGAATCACAAAGGGAACTGCTTCAAATGAGTCTGAGTAACACAAAATACAGCTGTCGACACCAGCGATTTAAATACATGCTTTAAATTTCTGATGCTTTAATATACCGTATGTAGGCTGTTTTATATATATATATATATATATATATATATATATATATAGTATTTGTCATATCGGTGCATATAATGCATTTTTTTCTAAAGAAATGTATGCTTTTATTCAGCAAGGATGCATTAAATTGAAAAAAGTAAAGACATTTGGTAACACTTTACAACAAGGTTCATTAGTTAACATTAGTTAACTAGTTAATGAACCTTATTGTAAAGTGTTACCAGACATGCATAACATTACAAAATATTTCTAATTCAAATAAATGCTCATTCGACATATATACAGTATATATATATATATATGTGTGTGTGTGTGTGTGTGTGTGTGTGTGTGTGTGTGTCTGTGTGTGTGTGTGTATAACATCATTAAAATCATCATTTAACAAAAGTGAGGAAAAATATATTTTAAACTATATTTGTACTGTGTTTTTTGCTTTTTAGAATAAACAATCTGAATCTACTTTGCAACACGGCTGTTTGGTTGAAAAAACTAACTTCAGAGAAAATAAATAAATTTGGAGAAAAATATCAGATATCATGATCAAAATGCTGCAAAAATATTTTCTCAGAAAAAATATATTTAATATGATAATTTTTCACAGTTCTACAGTATGTCCCAGTGCTAATGCCTCCCTCAAGCCCTGAGACCAGGCAGAGGTTAAATCAGGTCAGCCTCTTCTGTCCATCTCTCTTGAGAGATGATTCACAGAGGGCTTGAGCTGAAGGCAGTGCCTGAAGAGCCACAGGCATTTCCCCAAATCTTCAAATACTGGTGGAGAAGCATTCGACTGCGACTGTGAAATGTTCGTTTAATGCAAGTCAAGGTTTGGGGTTTACTGGGAGTCATACTGACCATGCAACCATACAAAAATTAAATAACAGCCATCTGAAGGGTATTGCGTTTCAGCTGCAACTTCTCAGAGCTAGATGACCTTCTTCAAGCGCAAAATGCAAATTGTACACTGAATTCATTCAAATGGAGTAAACACATTCGATTTAAAAACGCGCTGTAAAGAAATACATATAGCAGGCACCTCTGGATCTGTCAAAGTCTTCAAGCTGGGGGTCACAGAGCAGAAATAATACCGTTTCTAGTCAAGACGTTCTGTCAGAGACTGTGGCCACCTGCATATAGATGTGACAGCCTGACATGCATGCCTCACTGACTTGGAGAGCCCTCTTTGCACAGCAAGAGAGAGCGAGAGAGGTAAAGAGTGTGAGAGAGTGTGAGAGAGAGAGAGAGAGAGAGAGAGAGAGAGAGAGAGAGAGAGAGAGAGAGAGAGAGAGAGAGAGAGAGAGAGAGAGAGAGAGAGAGATAGAGATTGAGTTTGAGAGAGTGTGTTTTCAACTGCTTTCATGTTTCTTATGAGTCCTGCTCTCCTTTGGGAAGCTCTCTTCAGTTGGAGAAATCTTCCTCATCATGTATTCATCATATATAGGGCCTCCCCGCTGAGATACAGAGAAACGGACTCTCGTGCAAACACACACACAGTTACACACATCCCACACACAAATCTACAAATCCACAAACACACTAGATCTTCCTCTGTGCTTTGTTCCATGTGTTTTGATGCAACTCTTCAATAAAACAGGTGGATTATGAAAATCTGGGCATGTGAATCAGCTATTTTCATTTTACAGGCCCTTCTGTATGAAAGCATAAGTTAATGGCTCTGTTCCAAAATGTAGGAAGCTGCCTCGCTGTCTACTGTCTGTTACTGGCAGCACTCTAACTAAAATGGACACTCATTAGTGACTGGTTTGGAACACTCTCTCAGGCCCTGTTCACACCTGGTATTAAGATGTGTTTTGGTTGATCGGATCACTAGTGAACGTCGTGTATACAGGTGTAAATACAGGTGTAAAGGGGGTTTAAAATGTTTTGAGCTTGTCCACTTCCAGAGGTAGACAAAACTGCATTCGACCAGATTGCTTTTGTAGTGTAGACGCTCGTGGTCGCATGAGTTCGAACAGCCACAGAAGCCTACTCTCCACCTACTGACCTAATGCGTAAAGATTATGGGAAGAGCGCAAGCCAGACTGGATTTAAACTGTCGGCTGGAGAACCAAGTTTGGTTTGAAGATGAAAAACGTACTAAGCACAATGTTCTCTCACCATTGATGATTTCTAATGCACTCACAATGTTTGCAGTAGTCTTGCAAATGAAGGTGTAAACAAGATAATGTTATATATTGTCAAGGGGAATGTTCTCCCTCGTCTACTTGTGATCCAGCCGATCAAAATGCATCTTAATACCAGGTGTAAGCAGGGCCTTAGTGTGTTAAACAAATAACTCTCCTCATGCAAAGTGTGCAGTAAACGTAACTTGACTGATTTCAGCAGAGATTTGAGTTAGCAGTGCTTGTGTCAGCACATATTCTAATAAGCATAAACATACATAAATATTGGGTAAAATTGTTAATTTATTATATTAGCATATAGCATTTATTTAAATATGTGCCTGCCAGAGGAGGATGGGCTTCCCTTGCTGAGTGCTGGTTCCTCCGAAGGTTTGTTATTTGTCATTTGTGGCTTGCGCAATTCGTGTTTGTAAGGCACTATGCATTATTCAAAGATGCCTTGAAAACAATGTGTTATCATATTATCATCATTATTATGTAAAAGACCAATCCAAATTAAACCAACATGACTTACCAGTGATCTCTCGAACGGTGCGGAACACACTGAGTTTCTCTGGATCCAAGGGCTCTATGTTGTGGTATATGTCTCTGCAACACAGACGAAGATCGGGATACTCAGTACATACTGAAAGCCACATAAATAGATCTTTAATAAATCAAGAATAATAAATCAAGAAAAACCAAGCATTTTGAGTTCAGATCGTGTAACAAGCTCTTAAAGCAATCAGTGAGAAGCCATTTGCAAAAAACAAGTTATTAGAGAGTCCATACTGTAAGTGCAGACTATCAATATAAAAGCATTTAACCAGTATCTGCTGACCACATCCATCCCAGTCTGCTGAATTTTCTAAGTCTCCATGCATGCCTTATAATGTTCTTTTGAGCGGTACAGCAGGTTTTAATAGCACCACTGAGCTGGAGATCTTCTGGGAGGATGTGTCCAGAACACCTGCTGACGCGGCGTGTGTGAGAGTGTGCACGTGGGAATACGTGTAAGAAATATGTGCACTCCATAGCACAGTTTGTGGTGGAGATGATGTCATATGCATTCCTATCAGGATGTGTGTATGTGTGCACATGGGTTTTCCCAGCATGCCTGCGGCTGCTGGCCCTGGATTGCTCTTTAAGAGCAGAGTCAGCTATACGGGGTTAAAGGGCCAGCCAAGCAGGCGCAGTGGGATCAGAAAGAGACCACTGGAGGAAGCAGGTCAACCAGAGGTCAAATGACTTCTTGACAAGCTGACAATCAAATATTTCACAGCACTTATATAAAGAGGGGGCAGCAGATTTCTCATATAAAGTCACATTAACTGCGGCCGTCTTGAGAGTCAGTAGAAGGTCTCGTAGGTCTTGCTTGCCTGTCTAAACTCGCAAAGTGTGTTAACGGCACTTTTAATGTGTGCTATTAAACTAGCCACTGCTGTTTTTTTTTTACACAGCCATGATGTGAATGGTTTCTCTAGAGCTTTTCTTTCATGAATCCCCTCCTGCATCATTAAAGCTGATGTTATCTGATAAAAAGCAGCAGCATAGGTCAAATGGCTTCCGACAATCCAATATTCGATATTCAGCTGTAAAGCAGAGTGTAATGGCTGTGAAGTGAGCCGAAAGAGGCCTTGAGGAGAGGAAAGAGGAGCCACTCTCACCCTTTAATGCCTGTGATGAGGAACACCAGATTTCCGTTGATCTTGGTGCAGTTGATGAATCTGTCAATGTTGCTGGAGTCGACGGTTTGAGCCGTCTGAAGGCTGGCAGTGCCAATCCCATCACATGCTATAAAATAAATCATGGATAGAACTTTCAGGTGATGTTTGATAACTTTGAAAGAAAGAATAATTAATGAATGCTTAATGTCAAGTCAACTGACCCCTTCAGAAATTGGTTAGCAAGGTTCCCACCAAAAGACCATACTTCACACATTACTGTTACTGCTGTAAAGTTCACGGTGCACAATACATGTACTGTGATGCAGTGTTTTGTCACAATACACAGCTGCATAATGGGCAAAGTAGGTTGTTTACTGGAAAGGCTGAACTATCCTGATAACAATAACTACAGTAACCAATGAACTTCACAAGTTGATGCAAATAAATAAATAAATAAATACATAAAAAAAGACTGTATCAATACCAGTCTTTGAATAGCAGCAGTAGTTCCATGTAGTTTTAAGCGTTGTTTTACCAGTAATTGTATCTTACATTTGATTGTTTCTTTTCTTTGTTTTCAGAGAGAAAAAAATCTATAATAATTATATACATTTATATTTGACATAATTATATATGTATATACAGTATATTTTTTTAATCAAATAAATGCAGCCTTGGTGAGCAGAAGAGACTTACCGATCCAAAACTTTTGAACGGCAGTGTATATGTGTGTGTGTGTGTGTGTGTGTGTGTGTGTGTGTGTGTGTGTGTGTGTATAATTTCAATATTACTATATTACAATCAATAATTATTGTACATTTATAATTGATAAAAAACAGTGTTATCCAAAACTATTAAAAAATATCTTTAAATAAATAAAATATTTATTTTTTAAAATGCAATATAAATATTATTAAACTTAAATAAACATCTGAAATGGTGAAAAATGATAATTTTAAGCTAAAGTAAACTAAAACTGAAATAAAAAATAAATAAAAATGCCCTTAAACACATACCAAAATATAAAATCTAAAATTAAACATATAAAAGCTAATAAATAGCATGTAAGTTCTATTAAAATAATACTGTTATAAATGAAGGAAATAGCATTTCCACCAAAAACATGTTTTTGCTTTGCTATCACAGTTTGTGTGAGTTTTGATGAAGTGTGTGATCACCTTTAGGGCAGATATCAGTGCAGGGGATGCACATCTTGATCCTGTTCTCCTCCACCTCCATCTTATTGCTGGGACAGGCTCTGACACAGGAGCTGTGGTCCACCACAAAGTTATCTATCACCCCACACACAAAAGCAGAACAAAACGGTCAGACTGCAGCGTGCCCCTGAACAAACTCTAAGCAATCTCTGTGAAAAAGGCCATTGACATTTTGTAATGGTAGAGAAGAAACATCCATTCTCAGACAAAAACCATTAACACATCCGCACGAACGCACTGGGGACCCTGACTGTGGCGTGTGCGCGTGGAAAGAGCCCATTTCCGGCGGCGACTGTGCAGCGTGGCATCCATCACCAGAGAGGAGAAAGGGCTCACGGAGGGCCAGATAAAAGAAGATGGAGCTCTCAAGTGCAGACGTCTCTCTTCACCTCTTACATTAAATGTGAATCTCAGAGTCTTACTGTGGCATTAGATTTAACGTGACACCAGAAGAACGAATAAGCCTGGGTAAAAAAAACCACAACCCTCACTTGACAGCCTCGTGAAACCCAACCAAACTGAGGATTTCAGAGATGTACCATTGAATGAAGAGGCCTTGTCCAAACTGCAAAGGGCAGTTTGGGTAATGGAAAGGGTCTCTGAGTACTGCACAATAACATTCATCGTGGACTGAGCACTGGAGTGGGCGTCTGTCAGTGCGCAAACCCTTCATTCTGCAGCAGTGGCGGCCCAGCAAGGGGGAATGATGGCACTCGTGCTCACCTATAACCACTGTTATCAAAACTCTCTTTCATAATTTTGATGTTACTTTCTATTTCCCCGTTCTCTCCTCTTCAAAGAAGACAGGCCAGTTCAATCGAAACACATGAGATTCCTATCTCCGTATCAGGTCTATTCACACTCAGCTCTGTTTTATGTTGCATTGTATGCATGCATATAGTACATGTACTTGTACATACTTTGTTATGGTGCTGCTGACAATGCAAAGCCATTAAAATATTAAAAATGTACTTATAGATCACATTTTAATTTGTACTTAATACATTTAAATGTGGGATGGACAATAAAACATTTAACAGTGGTTGAAATTAAGTTTATCTTCTGTTTGGGGACCCACATTGAGGTGCATTACTTTTTTTGTGGATATTATTTTTTAATAATATCTGTCTACTAGAATTTGATTAGGTTAGAGTAACCTATTAAATTAATGCAAAGAAAAAAAATATTTATCAAAAATAAAAATAAACTAATTCTCAACAGAACATGAGGGTTAGCTTAATGTCGTTTTGAACGCATATTTTAATATTTTAACAATAATTATTTTGAGATCAAACAATAGTTGGTGGACCCCCTGCAGTACTGCCACAGATCCCTGGTTTCTTTTCTTTTCTTTTTCTTTCTTTTCTTTCTTTCTTTCTTTCTTTCTTTCTTTCTTTCTTTCTTTCTTTCTTTCTTTCTTTCTTTCTTTCTTTCTTTCTTTCTTTCTTCAAGTCAACAGAGGCCAAGAAGCTGAGTGAGATTTATCAGACAGGCTCACTCCTGGGGCTCTACGTGTGGGCCGCACCTCAACAGGGGCTCAGAGGAGCGTGAGGACTCAGGTGCAGCCGATTCGCCTCATTTGCATTCAATCTGAAACATGCTTACATGCCCGCTTGTGAACGCGCCTAGACATGGCATCTGATATCCATTTATGTGAGTGAAAGATCCAGCTAGAATCG
This sequence comes from Scardinius erythrophthalmus, assembly GCF_964197995.2. Lineage (NCBI taxonomy): Eukaryota > Metazoa > Chordata > Actinopteri > Cypriniformes > Leuciscidae > Scardinius > Scardinius erythrophthalmus. The sequence goes on along the minus strand of NC_138226.1, from coordinate 10,571,457 downwards.
TGTGCGTAAGCATACACAGGTTTGTATTCATTCTCTCCATCTTACGTGGGCATTTTTTGACGCAGAAAGCTCCATATGTGTATTTGGCCCGCGGGTTGTGCTCCAGCTGGAACGTGGTTGGGTTGTAGACGAAGGGTTGTGGGCATTGCGTCACGCATGCACCGCTGTCGTTGAAGTTAGTGCAGGCCTGGACACAAGGAAACAAGGTTATTGACAGCAATACACATTTATTTAATAAAACAGCTGACAAAATCTTGTGTTGCTACTCTTACAGTCTCATTTTTGTAAATTATGCAATAGAAGAATGTGTAGGAACACAAAATCAGCTTCAACACACAAAAAAGTATGGCAACCAACACCAATACTACATAAAAGCAATATAGAGCAGCAATGCTACTAATAAATAATGATTCAAACCGGCTAAAGGAATGGAAAAAGCTCTATACTTTGACTTTAGAAACATGTGAGAACATATGTTTTCTGTCTTAGAGGTGCTGAGATGAAAAAAAATTGAAGGCATTGATCCAAATCCCAATGCATGCCGCGAAAGTGCTTTTTCAATTAAAAGGGAACAATTGAGAGGTACAATATCAATGACTACAGCTGAGGATAACTAATTAAAAAAACAGAGAGGTGCGATAAATCGCTTTCTCTGAGGGCCGGAGAGGCGAGGAACAGTCAGAGACGTTCGGGATCTGCCCAGGCAACACGCAACAAAAGAGCTACAGAGGTGTGGCCCCACTCTCATTCACAGAAAAGCATTGTGGGAGGAAATGAGATTTTAATGGTATCTCCAGTGCAAAGAACATCTCCTATAGGGAGATTTCTGGTCAAAAGCGACTCATCTGTAGGCAACATAGATCTCTTTTGCAGAAGTGAATTGCAGACGTGAATATCACAGCTGAACAAAAACTCACAGATAAGGTGTGGGAGCCAGAATGGGTCTGGTGTTGTTACCGTAACACTTATACAATTGCAGGTTTATGGGATGCTGATAATGCCATAGATGACTGACAGACTGTGTGTGTGTGTGTGTGTGTGTGTTTGGGGGAAAAAGTTTTTAAATGCTGAGACATCTAAGAGGATAAAATTTGAGGTTAGGGATTCTATTCGACCCAGAAAAGATGTTGACTATTTTTTTTTAGTCAATGCTTAAAAGCACAATGCCCACATTTGCATAATTTCAAACGCAGTGAGGTTTAAAAGTCTGATTCCACACTCAAATCTGAGATTCAAAATCTAATCTAAACCTATAAAAACTATTTTAGAATTAACATTGCACATCAGCATTTCCAGACCACTATAAATGTGTGATATTTTGACCATGTTTAAAATCCCGTTCACATGACGGCAACAATAACTATAAAGTTTTAAAAATCATTCTAATTCTATGAGAAGAGGGAAGTCCACACCACAACTAATTATAACAACAACAGAAGAACGACATCATTGAAATCACTTTCAGAACAATTTTTGTCCAGCTGATAAATGATAAAAACACTGACAGCCAATCAGAATCCATCCTGCTTTAAAGAACTTGAGCATTTAAAGTGGCAGGCGACATAATTGCAGTGTGTGCTTATAATAAACAAAATGTCACTGTGCATTGGTGTGGTGTATTTATATATTTATTGTTATAGCTTTCTTCATAGTTATCTTACTTATTACTCTTGGTGTGAACGGACCTTAACTTGTACAAAAGTTCGAATGTTCTTGCTTCCTTTGAAGCTCAATAAGGTCTTTGGATCATTCTCAAATCTTGCTGGAAAATATGATAATCAGGTTTTATACAAACTTGTGAAGTTCATGCAGCTTGAGTACTGCTGTTATTAAAGCAAAAACAAAAAGAAAAATAGTGTTTGCTGATCATATAATTTGTGTTGATAAAAACCCTATAAAAAGAGAAGAATGCAAAAGCTCAAATTTGCTAGTGGACTTTGAAGCCCCACTTTATATATTGACTATGACATGCAAATACAAACCAAATACAGAAGTTTGTGGACAGAGGACTTTCCATCCTGCTGTCACCATATAGAACAAACTGTAGTCGTGTGATCTGTGACTAGTCGACACAGAACCAAAACATCAACTAGTGGCAGAGCTAATCGACTATATTCTGCAATCACTAATATGCTTGGGTGTATGCTTGGGTGTATTACAAAAATACTGAAGACATACAAAGCAGTCTGTGTCCTTCGGTCCTGAACAGCCTCCAGCACACTCGCGATGGCAGCAGTCACTGACATACGGCCCGAAACAGCGACCATCACACTGCTCGGCACACACCGTCTTGGTCACTGAGAAGGTAACAGAGAGACAAGTTCAGAAACTGTTCGTGAAAAAAAAGCATTTTCTAATGACAATTAGCATCTGTGTTAACAAACACTTTAACCATAATGCCTCATCATACAACACAGCTGTCTAGATGACAGAAGGAGTGGTATTAAGTAGGAGTAAACCGAGTAAACTCTTAACTTCAATGATGGTGAACATGGAGCAGTGCTGCTTTCCTACTCCTAGCGATACTCACAGTAATAAATTTGGACATTCACAGTAATTCCTACCATATGGCATGCCAAATACATCTCCGGTGTAGCTGCTGAATGACCTTAGGGAGCTTTCTGAAATAAGGCCAACTTTATGCGCTGCAAGGATGCAAACGAATGCTTGGCTAATGCAACTCTTCTTACATTGTTAGGATAGTAACAAACTTTACTCATGGGTGTGATAGAGTTATTATCAAAATGGATAAAATATTATTAAGGTACTCTATGATTTAAAAAATTGGGCGTGGTACATTTTGTTTTTTATTTTTTAAAGTTATATTCTGAAAATATTATTACAATTTAAAATAACTGATTTGTATAATATATTTAAAAATGTAATTTATTCATGTGAAGGCAAAGCTGAATTTTCAGCATCATTACTTCAGTCTTCAGTCAAGTCACATTTATGTATATAGCGCTTTTTACGATACAGATTGTTTCAAAGCAGCTTTACAGTGATAAAATGCAACAAAGTTTGTTTCCAGAAGAAAATAGCGTCACAGTCCAGCTTCAGCTTCAGTTCAGTGTCACATGTTCCTTCAGAAATCATTCTAATATGCTGATTTGGAAACATTTCTTCCTATTATCAATGTTGAAAACAGTGGTACTGCTTAATTGTTTTGGTTTTGTTTTATTTTTTTTCCACAATTTTTTTTGATGAATAGAATGTTCAAAAGAACAGCATTTATTTAAAATAGAAATCTTTTGTAACATTATTAACGTCTTCACTGTTACTTTTGATCAATTTAATGCATCCGTGCTGAATAAAAGTATTCATTTCTTTTAAAAAATCTTTTTTTAAATGGTTTAGCTAGCTGTAAATGTGTCGAATTTAACTAAATTCCTGAGTAAGATTCTCCTAAAACAGTTGCTCATCACAAAAGTTGACCTGAAAGAGAGAACTAGCTATAGTAGAACACAGTTTACTAATGGCCGTGGGTTATGCTTCTGGAATGCAACAATGTCCAAAATCACAAAGACTCAAATACTACAAAGACTGTCATTTTAATTTATCTACTAGCCCCCACACAAATGTGAGTGTGAGTGTTACTAGCAAGGTGCTTGTAAAACGGTGTAATTGGATTTCCACAGCAGCATTTGTATATGCATGCTTGTTCGGGCTGACTGCACGCTCTACAGCCTCTTGCAAATGCGTGTTAATTCTTTATCAAGAGTTCATTAGGCTCTCTAAGCATGACAGGATTCAGATGTACATGGATCTTGGTACGTTGACATAGAATTTCAAGCTGTGTCAGCAGTGTCCTGCTGGGTGACATGCTATACTTAATCTAAAACTACATAAAATATATATATTTTTTTTTTTGTATAACTTCTATACATGCAGTTGTAATGATATCATGCTAAAGAGAACTTATTGAAACTAAACTGCAAAAAAAAAAAAAAAACTGACCTTCTGACGTGAGATAGATGAATACATTCTTATTTGATCATCCATGTTTACATATCAATGAATTTATTTATTTTTTTTCAAATCTTTTTTTGATCAAAACATTTTTTTTCTCACAATTGCGAGTTTATATCACGCAATTCCGACTCACAATTGCAAGTTTAAATTGTGAGAAAAAAAAGTCAAAATTGTGCGATAAAAAGTCACAATTACCTTTTTTTATTTTTCATTCTGTGGCGGAAACAAGCTTCCATACAAGGATGATCATTTCTGTCTAACCTTAATTAATTAGGCCACACAGATAAATGTGAATTGTTTTATGTGTCACAATGTGATGCAACCAAAAAGTTGTTTTTAAAGAATAAGGAGGTTAATACTATATTAAACCCGACAACAAACCTGCTTCCCATATGAGTGAACCAATAAAAACATATTTATTTTTAAGGATAGAGGGAGGAAAATGGCATATTTTTTTTTACACAATTTGTTTAGGGGGAAAAACAAAACAAAAACAAAAAACCTTAATATCTGGGCACCAGGGGAAATAATAATAATAGAAAAATGTTTGATATGAACTCTTCAAGAGAACTGTAAAAAAAATCTAATAGGACATTGGAAATGATGATTATCTCAGCACCTATACACACTTTCCCTTGAACATTTATAGAACTTTTAAACTAAAATGTTGATAGAAATGGTCATCTACCTATTTACATTCACAAGCGTCTCTAGTCATTACAGCATTGCTACAAGACCTACAATGCATCCAAGGATTTTGAAAAGGTACATAATTGATACACTTTGAGAGGCATTTGTGAATAGATTCAATTTATGTGAATTGTCCTTCCTCTGAAATACCACTTTTACAATTCCATTATGGCAGTGTAAGCCATAACCGCATAGACACCAAATGGCCTATTTTTCAAAACAAAAGACATTTTACTGAACTAAAGGACCACTCAGAAACTTGATGATATGTTGATTCATTTGCCATAAACACGCTTTTTAAAATACACCCAGCTCTGGCAATTATACACCATCAATCTGCTAAAGTACACAGAAGACTATGAAGCACAGAATATTTAGCCTCTGAGAGTTTCATTAGCGGCTCAACTACCGTGTTTTACGGCGCAGACACATTTTAGGTCAAGAAGCGCCGCTCTTGTTTAGATGTAATCCCGTTTAGCTATGCACAAATTGATTCCAAATCTAATTATGCGTCAAAAAAAAAATCATTATTTGAACACACTAGATTGAAATATTTACTCAGTATCCACTGGGTTGAGGAGAAATACAGATTTAAGTTTGCAGAAATGACAGGAAGCTACAGCAAAAATCCAACAAGAATGTTTAATGCTCTCAACTTTGTAAATAGCTTCATTAGCGTGAGATGGAACTCGAATCCATTTCACAGTCGCGCAGTTCTCCAATTACTTCGTCCTTATCGTTTCGACAATTAAGACTACTCAAGCTAGGCGGCTGGTGGCGAGGCGAGCTGCGGATTTAACCGCTGTGATGAGAGAAGGAAGGTGAGGACGACGAGATGAGGGAAGGGGAGAGAGAACAGACGGGACTTATCTGGTGCAGTGCGGTGACATGTAATGTCTTTGTGGAGGCAGTTTGCAGAAGCAAAGGTTTGCCTATGACTATCTAAATGAGATCAGAATATACTAGAGAGAAAGAGAGAGAGAGAGAACAGGCTATGTTCCAAAACCTAGTGAGCTGCTTATGTCTGCAACATTTTTAGTTCAACCAAAAATCTAAATTCTGTTATTATTGTTCCAAATCCATATGCTGTTATGTGTGCTATGGAACAGACATTTTTGGAGCATCGTTATACAGATTTTTCCATACAAAAACAGTTCAGATGAGAGTGGAATGAGATGAGGATGAGCACATAATGTCAGAATTTTAATTTGTTTTGGTGAACTGCTGCTGTCCCATAAAAAGGTAAGCAGCATGATTATAGTCCCATAATCTAATGAAACATCACATCACAATATCTTTCATGGAGAAGGCAATCCCATAATGATATAACAATTCTGATGAGCTCAATGAAAGAATCCATCCTAGATATTGTTTATAAATGTACAGTATATACACTCCCATTCAAATGTTGTTTAAAGAAGTCCCATATGTTCATCAAGGCTGCATTTATTTAATCGAAATACAGCATTATTGTAATTTAAAATGACTGTTTTCTATTTTAATAAAAAAAAAAAAAAAAAAAAAAAAATAATTCAGCAGTCATTTCTCCAGTCTTCAAAATGATCCTTCAGAAATCTTTCTAATATGCTGATTCGGTAATCAAAAAATATTTATTATTATTTAATCAATGTTGAAAACAGTTGGGCTTCTAAACTTTTTTCTTCAATGTAAAAATCACTTTGGATTGATTTTACATCCTGGCTGTATGAATTAAAAATAAAATAAAATATAGACCCCAAAACCTTTGAACGGCAGTGTACAATTCTTTCCAAAAATAACATTTTGTTGATGAGTATTGATTTTATAATTTAATGTAATTAAAAATTGAGTATTCTATCCAATATTTGTGTACGCTGAATATGTTTACATTAACAACAACAGTGAAATCAACTGAGATTCCTGTCTTTTGTGCGCTTTGCTATTTGTATGTGTTGCTGTTCCAAATTGGTTACTACATGAGGTTCCATTTTTGTTAGTATGCTTGCTAGAACACAGCCACAGAGAGACAGAAGCGCCTGTTCAAATAAATGGTTTCCCCATTTAAATAACAGATTTCCTCTCAGAGGTCTTGAAGATGGAATGAAAACAAAACTGAGTGAGAAGAATGAGAATGTTGGTACCCAGATGGAGGGACAGAGTGAAATGACAGGTACATCTGCAGAAGAGAGAGGAAAGAGGAAGCATGGAGGACATTATGATTAATTAGAGACTATTTGAGAAGCAAAAAGGCTCATATTCTCCTACTTGACCAACCAAACCATTTTAAAGTAAGTCTATAAAAATGATTGTCCATTACGTGAATAAATGGTGATATCACCAGGGTAGTACAAATTCCAGGTAGTTTTCCTGTCATTCTGTAAAATGAAATTGCTCTGCTCTGCTCATCTGTGTGATGATACTGTCGTGAATACAGATACATGGCCTCATAGATGTGCTGAAATACCATTAGCAGTTCCAGACAGAGTCGGCAGACTTTCTGCTCTTTTTTTTTTAGGTGAAAATATGTAGAATTTTGTGGCAAGTATGGTCAAATAAAAGAACTAGACACCTCTGTTTAGGTAAAATTTCTGCTGCTTTAATTTAAGTTTTCCTTGCCAATCACTATATGGATCAACAGCCATCAGATACAAAAATATATGTTATTTATTACAAATATCCACTGAATTGAATTAAAAATTAATGGAGTGAATTAATGAATTAAGACTACAAGATGTGTCAAATTCTGTGGAAATCTGTGGAATTTTCTGCAGAAATGATCTGCACAGATTCCTTGTGGGTCTGCCTATTAACTTTCCATCTCCTCTCGCTCATGCTAATGACACAAGAGTACTGTAATGCCATGAGAGGTTTTTCTCTAATATGAAAATTTCAAAAATGGATTATTTTTTCAGCAAAAAAGTTGAGTGTTTTGTCCTTAAAAAAAAAAAAAAGAGAGACCCTTACTGCTCCATTAGCAAGCTTTTCGAGGCAGGGGAAATGACATGTTTTTGAGCAGTCTGACTTAGCATTTGACTGCACTATAAGAGCACGTCCGGGGAAATCAGAGTTACAGGGTGTTGTGATCAAGCTTGTTGAGAGGAAGCCAGCAAGAGAGAAAGACTGAGTATCTGTCTACGTGTGAGATTTTTGAGGGACCTAAAGTAATTAATCCTGGCAGTTTTAAGTGCAGCTGGACTGGTTTCCTCAGCTACATGTGAGAGGAGAGGGAGAGTCAGGCTTCCCGTCTATCTCTTCAATTATCCTCCACTGGGAGGGCAGCGGTGAGCCACGGCCTGCTGGAGGTGTCCTATCGGGCCTGTGGAGAAAGCTGGAGAACTCTCACAGAGTGGAACGACACTTCACCTCTCTCCGCGGCTGTCTCCGCACAGTCTAGATATTGTATTCATGAGTAAAAGTTACTTCTGAGAGATTTTTATTCATCCTCGTTGATAAGTTACAGTATGCTTATGCTATACAATGCATTATCAAATTAGAAAATGAAAATAATTCTAGTTTTTTGCCATAAATCACTGTGAGTGACTAGATTAACAAAAATATGAGTTTAATCAATCAATAAATGTATTAATCATGAAAAGATAAACAAATTTCCACAGATTATATTCATCAGCCACAACATAGTCAACTTGGTGCCTACTTGGCGTGGTCATGTGCTTATTTATCTGCATTGCATGACGGCTTTGAGTTAGGCTCATCCAATCATTATTATTATTACAGTTATTATCATTAACTAAAACTAAAACTATTAAAAATGTATTTAAATCAAATAAAGCTGAAATAAAATAACATAAATATTAGTCGAAATGTTGCTTTGACACTAAAATATAAGTTCAAGTGGAAGCACTAAAATTATTAACTGGAAATAAATAAAAACTAAAACAGTAGCTATGTACTTTTGTCATTTTATTAGTTTTTTTTGCAATTTAGGTTTCATTTATTTTTTATTTCCATTTTAAAATGGAAAATAACATAAGCCAGATCTGAACCCATCCTGAGACTTGAAGTCTATCAATCTGCGTGAGCACCAGAGTTCAAAGTTCAATGACTGAAAATCTCTGATATTTAAAAGGATGGTGGCATCATTTCAAACATGGTCAAACATGTTTAACTACTTCAAATCCTGTGAGGAATGATTGAAACACTAGTGGAAGTGAAAAGTAACTTTTGAACATTCAGATGCAAGCATACATTCATCATTTCACACTGACCCACTATTTTTTCATTTTCTTTTTTGGACCATTCTAAAGTCACTTATGAATTTCTGACACTTACAGCTTTGGCACTGGTCCTCCTTTGGCCCCCAGCAGCGTCCATTACATGCTCTATGACACCTTTGACCTGCAACCAGGAAAGAAAAAAACATTTAGTTATTGAAATGTTCGAAATAAAAGATTACACAAAATAACATGTTTTATTTGAAATAACATTCACTTATGCACCTGTGCAGAAATAAGACCAGAAAGCTCAGTGATCTTAGTAAATTTTGATTTCATGTTGACAAACTTTTAAGTGTGCATTTGTATCACACAATCATTTTGGGGACGTATATTGTCCTAATGTTGTTCAATCACAGTAACCAGGGTTTGGATCATTCCGCTTTGGGAAGGAACTCTTTCCATCCGCACTGACCCTATTCTGATGAAGTGGGGAAGAGTCGTCGCTGACTGACAGAACAATGTTCTCCCTGACTCTCCGGAGCTGTGCCTGAATCCTCCCCGGCCCGTATAGTTTGCTACACTCATCTGCAGTGGCTGTTCTGCCACCCAAGCTTAATTGACTGTTGGGTAATTGCAGTGTGAGCATGGCTGACTGATGGAGTGTTGTCCTCTGTCCCTGTTCCACTTCAGTTAAGAGTAATTACACTAGTGGCTTACTCCCTTCAACAACATGGGCCAGACACTTTTGACTATCTCCCCTTTTTAAACGTCGCCCTTTTTTTTACTCTCTCTCTCCCGGTTCCTCTTATTCTTCCTAAGTACTTGATTTCTCTGTTGTTCACGGCAAACTTTCTAATAGCTCAGTCTAAATGAAAATTCTGTCTTCATTTACTCACCACCATCATGTAATGGAAATTAGGTTACGTTCAGACTGCAGATAAATGTGGCCCAAATAAAAAATGGTTTGCTCATATGTGACTCGGATGTGTTTTTGTCATGACAGTGTGAACGGCACAAACCACATGGAATCTGATCTTTTTGATTCTGATTTGTGTCACTTCCATATGCGGTCCTAATACAGGTCAGATGCTGAACAGTCATATCGGAATTCATGTGACTTTTACGTCACTCTAGAGCAGTGTTTCTCAACCAGTGTGCCGCGGCACACTAGTGTGCCGTGAGAGATCGTCAGGTGTGCCGTGGGAAATTATCTAATGTCACCTAATTAACCATTGTTGGGTGCCTGTGCTGTAATAAAGTGTGGCAGATAATGTAATACTCTTCTATTCCAGTGGGTGGCAGCAGAGGCTATGAATGCCTGTAAAAACAATATAGTTAGCGCTGCGCGACCGCGCACACGCGACAGTGACAGTGACAGTAAGACGAGCAAGTGACAGTGATGGAGAAGTTTTTGAGACGAGAAAATGCAAATGCCGAACAGGGCCCTGGCCAAAATTCTGACCCAGATGAGGGCCCTAATATGAGTGGTCGACAAAAGAAAAAAGACAAGACGGTGAGCTCGAGGCAATACAGCGAAAGCTATCTTTCCTTCGGATTTACTTTCACCGGCGATGCGATGGCGCCAACTCCGCTGTGCTTGGTGTGTGGGGAGAAGCTTTCCAATAGCGCCATGGTGCCAAGCAAGCTTAAGCGCCATCTCCAAACTAAACACCCTTCCGTCCAAAATAAGCCGATGGACTATTTTGTACGCTTACGTACAAACAACGAGAAACAGGCAACTTTTTTGAGAAAAACCACGAAGGTAAATGAGAGAGCCCTCAAAGCTAGCTACCTTGTTGCTGAACTCGTTGCTAAATCAAAAAAGCCCCACACTGAGGCAGAAACATTAATCCTGCCAGCTTGTAAAGCCATTGTAAATGAGATGCTTGGCCCTGACGCAGCCAAAGAGATAGCTAAAGTATCTCTCTCAGATAGCACAATTGCCAGACGCATTGATGACATGTCTGTGGACATCGAAACTGTTGTTTTGGAAAAGATGCGCGTCAGTAAGAAATTCGCCTTGCAACTTGATGAGACAACAGATATTAGTGGACATTGTCAGCTCTTGGCCAATGTGCGTTTTGTGGATGGAGACGCCATTCGAGAAAATTTCCTATTTTGCAAGGCACTGCCAGAAAAATCAACAGGAGAGGAAATATTTCGGGTCACGTCGGAATATCTTGACAAAGGCGGGCTTACGTGGGAAAACTGCACAGGTGTCTGCACTGATGGAGCCGCAGCCATGGTCGGGCGCATCAAAGGCTTCGTAAGTAGGGTCAAAGAAAGAAACCCAGATATTACTGTCACGCACTGTTTTTTGCACCGTGAGGCCCTCGTTGCGAAGACCTTACCAGCAGATCTATCTCCTGTGTTGGATGATGTTGTGCGCATAGTGAACTTTGTGAAGACGCGACCTTTGAAATGTCGCTTATTTGCGTCTTTGTGTGAGGAAATGGGAGCAGAACATAAAGTCTTGTTGCTCCACACGGAGGTCCGGTGGCTGTCGCGCGGCAAAGTGCTGGCCCGTGTGTATGAGCTGCGAGAGGAACTTAAAGTTTTTCTGACAAACGAGAGGTCCGATTACTCAAAGCTGCTTGCAAGTGATGAGTGGTGTGCAAAGCTGGCATACCTGGCTGATATATTTCATCATCTGAATGAACTGAACACACGGATGCAAGGCAGAAATGAAAACCTGCTTACAAGCACTGATAAAATTAACGGATTCCGTTTAAAGGTGCAGCTCTGGCAACAACATGTGCAGCGTGGCAACCTTGAGATGTTCCCACTCACCGAAAAACTGCATGATGGCAACACTGCTGCAATGTGTGAGGTGATTGGCACACATTTGAAAACTCTTGAGGAGAAGTTGTCATTTTATTTCTCTTCAGCCTTCACAGAATGCCTTGACTGGGTTAGGGACCCATACAGCTCAGCATCCGTTGCTGGAAAGGACATGACTTTAAAAGAACAAGAGGAACTCATCGAACTGAAACAAGATCGTGGTTTAAAGCTAAACTTTGCTGATCTTCCTTTGGACAGTTTTTGGTTATCTGTTGCCAAGGAGTTCCCCATTCTGGCCAACAAAGCTATTTTGACATTGCTCCCGTTTTCAACCACATATCTGTGTGAGCTGAGCTTCTCAAGCTTGACTGCGATAAAAACTAAAAACAGAGAGAGACTGAGATCTGTTGAGGAAGAGCTTCGTGTGTGTCTTTCTACCATTCCTGCCAGGATATCCATTTTGTGTTCATTGAAACAGGCCCAGGCTTCACACTAAGTGAGTATAAATACATTTAGAAACTATAGTATTAATTATATGTATTATATGTACTGTTAAAATGTAATTTTGGTTGGTGGTGTGCCCCAGGATTTTGTAAATGTAAAAAATGTGCCGCGGCTCAAAAAAGGTTGAAAATCACTGCTCTAGAGCAACATTCGTCACAATTCAGCGCTCATGGGAGTCACTTCAGAGATTTTACTTACCCGAAGTTATCGAGACAGTTGCGACAAGTATTCAGTGAAGGACAGTGATGTGTCAGAAGTATTACATGTGACAGCTCTATATACAAGCAAAACATAATGATATGCATAACTCATATGCATAATTTTTTTTCGCATCCTCGTCTTTGTTTTTAATATTAGCAGCTACCCGTAACGTTAATCGCTTAGCCTACTTTACTGTCCTCCGTGTTTATTTCCGTATTACAGCTTGAAAGTCTTTTTATTGTTCTTTTGCACATGCGGATCAGTTCAGGACCACAACCTCTTCACAATGGAATCTAATATTGGAATCTGCCACTGTTAAAACTAGGGCTGAACGATCAATCGCAATTTAATCGCACTTAAATCGAGATGGCTTATCGCGATTTTAAAATCGCAAAGGCTGCGATTATTTTTTATGCACAGCTTGTCATTGATGTACGGCTCTGTAAACGCTGCTCCATATGAAAGCACTGTGAGTTTGAGTCACTTATAACCTTTCTTTTACTGTCTATGCTTATAACGTGCATTTGAAAAAACAACATGCGCCAAACATCTTTCCAAAAACATGAGAAGCATTTATGAACCTCTTGTCCAACAACAGACAACATTTAATAACATGCATTTACTCCAAACTCACTTCATAACGACAGTTGAGCATCCTTCTGTGAGATGATGTGCCACCTTACACAGAATAAGGCAGACTTGTATTTATAAGTCATGTTTAATCAAAGCGTTTCAATCTTCTGTTTATTCAGCTACAGCGATAGGGATTTCCTGGAATGATGCGCATTATTGTACTTCTGCGGCAGGGCATATTTATCGTGTTTGCATGAGAGCGCCCTCTGTCGTTCAAATGGGGCAGTATTTACTACCAATCAGCCGCACCCCACTGACAAGCTGCGCATAAAATAATCGCAGCTTTTGCCAAATCGCGTGTGGTTTTATTGCGATTAATCGTGCAGCCCTAATTTAAATGACAATGTGAACAGCTATAGAAAAAATATTATCTGAGCAAAGAATCGGAATTGAGCACTAATGCTCGCAGTGTGAACGTAGCCTTAGATGGCGTTTCACACTGTAGAGCTCCAAAGAGGGCAAAAGATCAGCATAAAAGTCGTCTATACAACTTGTACATTATAATCTAAGTCTTCTGAATGCATGTACGATAAATTCATGTGAGGTATCGATGTAGCTTACGAGTCGTATGGGCCACTTTCATGGTGCTTTTTTGAGCTTGGAAGCTCCTGGTCACTCTGAAGATTATTTCACAATAACAAAACATCTCTCCCTGTTTCCACTAGAAAGAGAATGTCATTCAGGTTTGAAAATGAAATAAGGGTGAGTAAATAATGACAGAGACGCTCAAGGTCTCATTTGGTTAATTTTAATGTTTACATTGACCATCATTTTATGCTTCTTACTGCCTACACTGCTGCTTCTAGCCCTATCTGAAGGTTACAAACATTGGAAATAAGTAATTGATAAACATTGGCTGGAAGGGCAGGATTACATTTTAATTGGTAAAAGGAGCATTGCTTATTCCCTGTTGTTTTAATGTAAATAACCTCACTAAATAATGAAATAAAATCAATGAGAACAATCCTCCCCTCAAAACACTAAGAGATGGTTTACAAACTCAACACCCTTGATCTGGGCAGTGGGGAGAGAAACAGAGATTGATTGATTGGACATAACGTGAGTCTCTCCAAATTAAAATCTGTTTTTAAGATGAGTTAACCCCAAAATTAAATCTCACCCTCATCTAGTCACCATGCTGTTTTTGTTTTTTAAGACATGGAACACAAAAGGAATATTTTGGGTATTTTTCTATATGATAATAGTACATATTGACCAAGTAAAAGTACCATCAAATAGCTATGTTTTTTTTTTTTTTTTTTCCTTTCTGGAGTTTGACAGCTCCTTGCTTTTATTGTATGATTAAAAAAATATGTGGGAACATTCTCCAAACTTTTTCCTTTTGTGTTCAGAAAAATAATAGCATACAGGTTTGGATCGACACGAGAGTGAGTAAATAAAGACCGAATTTAAATTCAGGTGTAGTTAAACACGCACAAATCCAAATAGAATCAAGAATCTTTTAATAAACAGGGAGAATACGCAGGAGAATCAGATCAGCAACTACAAAATAACACAAGCAAGACCGAACAAAGGCTATGTTCACACCATCAGTCAAAATCTGATCATTTGTGTATCCAATTGGAATCTGATCTAAATGATTGTTTGTCTATGTTGTGTATCGCAACTGTTCAGATCCGATTTGTGTGTCCAATGCTGCTCTTTTGTTTTCCGGAATATGTGCATTGGTTTCAATGACGTTGCTCTGGTAGGTATACGCCAAAAACAACAACAACAACAACAACAACCACAACATGGAGGGATTTGCAATACAAAACACATCTCCATTATTATCATTTTCTGCTCGTCTGGCATTTTGCAACAACACAACCTTGTTTCTGCAGGGACTTTCAGCATGTTTCCTATAGCAAAGTCTGACGCCTACTTTTTTTTGTGGTGTGAGAAAGTCACATTAACCACGCAAAATCCGATCAGAGCAGTCAGACTGAAAAGGATTTCCAGAAATGCTTTTTGAATAGGATTTCAAAACACATATGAATGTAGCTCGAGACTCGCATTTCATGTGATTTTTTCCTGCCGTTCACACTTGCTAAATCTGATCGGATTTCAATCAGATACGCACAAAAAACGGATTTGGATAGACAGTCTGAACGTAGCCAAAGAACTGAGGAAACTAAGAGCTTAAATACACAGAAACAGGTGCCGGATTAATAGGAAGCTAATGACCAAGGAACACAGACAAAATGGGAGCAGGGAAAACAAAAACAAAACACAGACATAGACATAACCCTGACATACAGTATACATCAAATGGAAATGGAAAAACAATACTAACATGGTTTCCAAACAGTGTGTCATTGTGTAACATTTTTTCTTCAGGATTCGTTGATGAATAGAAAGAACAGTAGTACACTTCCATTCAAAAGTGTGGGGTCAATATGATTTGTTTTAAAGAAATGAATTATTTTATTCAACAATTGACAGACAATACATTTATAATATTACAAAAAATATATATATTCCAAATCAGTACTGTTCTCTCACACAAATATTGTGTAGCACAACATTGATAATAATAAGAAATGCTTCTTCCACCAAATTATATTAGAATGATTTCTGACGGATCATGTGACACTGAAGACTGGAGTAATGGCTGCTTTGCCATCATATAAATTGATTACATTGTATTCTTTCAAACACTGACCCCAAACTTTTAAACAGTAGTTTAGTAACATTTCATTTTTGAACCTCATGCTCTAATTGGTCAGTACTCACAGGAGCTGCTGCTATTAGACGGCACAACCAGGTGATCGGAGCGGGCGTTCTTCACTATATCCTGCCAGTGGATGGTATCGGCATGACACAGGAACTTGTTCTGGTCCACGTACACCCCTCCATTCAGAATTTCTGTTAAAACACAGACAGCAACAATAAAACAGCAATCAGTCTGTAATGAATTATGTCAGCGGACACCTCTGAGCGAATCATTCCAGTGAAGGTGACCTCATCATTATCTATTACTTCACATGGAATATAGCAAGGTTAGGCTCTCCCAAGAACAAAGATAATGTATAAAATAATTTGATTTCTTCACACAATGTCACTTTTTGACCCTCTGGTGTTTTTGACTGGCCTGGTTAGTCAGCCTAGAATCCACAGTCAGACCAGACTGGTGCTTTAAAGGGACAGTTCACTCAAAAATGATATTCTACTCACTCTAATGTCATTCCAAACCTTTTGTTGCTTAAAATGTCTTTTGCCTATGTCACAATATGACGTAAATCCTTCCCTGTCTGTGTATCACACAAAGCTATTGTGTGATATTTAACAACTTATGAGTCAAATAGACGTATTTTATGATATTTTTATGGTCCTTTTTGGAGATTGAAAGCTCCAGTCCCCATTCACTGTAAAATAATTTTTCAAAATGTCTCCTTCTATGGCCCAAAGAAGACAAAAGAGTACTGTCACTCATACAGGTTTGGAATGACATTTGGGTGAATAAATAACGACAGATTTTTATTTGATTTGATTTTGAGATTAACTATCCTTTTAACAATGAGGCTAGACAAATTCGACTCTTGCTGCTATATCATTGTATTTCCCCCCACTTCCTTCCGCTCCTTTGAGAGATGTCTACTCCCAGCAGACAAAAACAAAGGGAAGGAAATGATTACATTCCCCGACAATATCAAAATCAGATCCATCCTGGATTTGGAGCTCTGATATTCTGGACAGCAGCGCTAACAGATTTCTAATTTCATATTTCATCTGCAGGGAGGCACTTCTCAATCCTTTGCCCTAATATGCATCATACTGTTTCACACGGATCACCGGATGGAGAGGAATCAATCTGTTGTTCCCCTCCCCGCGCGTTCACGGGTGAGACGTCTCTGTTTGGGCACACCAGACGACAGTGAACATTATGATCTTAACGTGTCTGGAGTAATCCTCACTTGCGTGGACAAAAACACTGGAGAGCTTATAACAGATTTGCATTATTTACCGCATTGGATTTCTCTTTCACGGCAACAGGAGATTAGCTATGTGGCAGTAGAACAGATGAGACATATTCATATTACCACGGGCCATCTGAAACTGATAATAGCCTAACAAAAGCTTGATTAAACTGTACTCCATGGATGATTGGAGAAGGTGTTATTATGAATTTCCCCAATCTCTACAGGGCATTGAGAGACCTGTCGCTCAATGGATAAATTAATTTTAGCGTTCTCTGTGTCTGACACGCTGGGAGGGCTGAACGCAAATGTCTTGAGCTCTCCTAGAGGCAAGAATCAGAAAAACAAATAAATGCAATGGCAGAACTCAGCAGGGGTCCTCAGACGGCCCAACCGGTTGATGGAGGGCCGGAAAGCTGTATTCCTCTCTCTACAGATGATTTCACTCCAGCTTCACTGAACCTTAGTGTGCACATCAGATAAGAACACCTTGGGGAAGAGAGTCCACAATTGAAGACTACATACCAATTACTGTATGCTATCACATCATAAAAACACTGACCATACTAAATAAAACTAAACACTAAAGCAGATAATAGTGTGTGTTTACATGCAAGCATCATGTAAATGGTACACCAGGTGTTGTGTCTAAAGCTAGTTGCACCAGTTCATCTACAGTATCTTCTTACTCAAAGGTTCATAATTCTCAAAGATAACATTCAAAGCATCCTACACAGGCTATGACATATTTATAAACAAGGCTATGAAGATTTTTATGTAGTTGTCCCTATTTTAAAGGGACAGTTCATTTAAAACTGAAAATGTTGTCATAATTTACTCACCCTCATGCTGTTCTAAACATGACTTTCTTTTTTATCTGAGGAAGATCAGTGTTGTTTTGGACCCCACTGACTTTTATTGGACAAAACCATCCTTCAAAATATCTTCTTTCGTGTTCCGAAGAAGAAGGTCAGTCAAAAACAATGTGCTTAACAGTTAAACATTAAGATATAGATTTAGATGTATTATTCTGATTTGATATTTATATTAATATTCAATGTTTATATTTAATACTTTCATGAACATTTGACATTTACATTTAATATTTACATTTATTAAACCCTTACAACATAAAAAATGAAACCTGAAGGAACATATTTGTGATAAATCTGGCACATTATCACCCTAAACTCAGTTTCTCATTTGGCACAGATTGGCAGGCAAGTTACCTGTATCAAAGGACACACAGCTGGAGGGGTAGGAGAGCGCACACACACACACACACACACACACACACACACACACACACACACACACACACACACACACACACACACACACACACACACACACACACACACACACACACTGCCAGTCTATATGCCAGCACAGGCGCTGGGTTCAGTTAAGCGTTTCTCTTTGCAGCGATGACAGCTGGTTTCATTTGAATGAGTGTTTGATTAGTTGGTTCTGTAAAAGCTACAGGTTCAATTTTGACTCTGATAAAGTGAAAACATTAATGTCATTGACAAACGCTCTACACACACACACACACACACACACACACACACACACACACACACACACACGTAATTACTGAAGTCATTGTAAGCTTTTGAGGTTTTTGTAAGGTTCCTTCTGATGGATTTGGTAACACTTGAGTCATTACTAGTGGGTTACCATGATCTTCACATTAGAATATTGATTAAAAGAGTTAGTAATTCCTTTAGAAGGATGTAGCAACACTTAAGTCATTACTACCAAAAACCTTACAAAAACCTTAAAAGTTTACAATGACTTCAGTCAATTTCATGTTTTATGTTCAGTCAGTTATCATGCTTTTCACTTTAGTATACGGATCCTAAAAATGTGTAACTCTTTCTGAAAGAGTTGGTAAGACTTGAGTCATTACTATTGGGTTAACATGATTTTAACTTTAGAATTAATTATTATACATTATGTATTATTCACATTAATAAATAACCTGTACAAAAAAAATCTTAGTAGTTATCCGGGAGGAATGAAAAAATAGTAGTTACTGATTACTGATTTCAAAAAAGGTCTCTTAACTTCAAGAAAGTGCCTATGATGACTAAAAGCGCTGCCTCATAGGCAACTCGTGAGATTTTGCAGAACACACAAACTTGCAGAACATAATGATTTCTCTGGGCGTAAGACAATCAGTTCCGTTTAACTAAATGGACAAGGCAGGACTTCATACAGTATTGGAACCAAAGATGTAATAGTAGGCAGGGCCTTTCATCAGCTTAACTTGAAGATCAACGCTAGTCAAGCGTCTCCTTTTAACAATCACAGAGTCCTAATCCAGTAGTTCATTCACACTTCCTTTATAAGATGATCAAGTCAGTCGGGCATAGATGTGGCTATTCATCACAGAGTGTCAACATCACCGCGGCCTTACGCCAGTCACTGCCAGCAGTCTGGCTCTGCGTGTGGCACAGAGGGATCGCGCCTGGCAGGGCTTATGAGGAATGATATGCCAGACTGTGCCAACTTTCCCTGCCGCCACTGTACAAATAGGTGATCTTCTGCACCATCCATCAGTGTGAGGCTCTGCACCACACAGCCCAGCCTCTCCAGACGCGTTACCAAGGAGATGCTGTCTGGGTAAAAAATGCAACGGGTAAAGTTGAACAAACAGCAAGAGGGAACAGAGTGATTTTTCTTTCCGATAAGGCGAACAAACATCGCCCGCAACCCAAACACACTAGGACTTTTGTGAGAAAAATAAACACTTTGCGTTTTAATCGTAGTTTAACTGAACATTATTGTTCTTTTCACTGTTTGAGGGTGATAACTTTTATGCTGTCTTTTTTTACTTTTGTGAGACTGATAGAGCTAAAACCACGGCCTAAGTGCTAAACAAGACCTAAGAGATAGACGGAGAATATCTTACATCTCTTACATATCTTTCACCAGATATTTGAAGATCAAGTGTTCCTCTGTGCCCAATTTGAGGGGAAAAAACGCAAGTAACTCCTTCCATGTGTCCGTTAGAGTCTTATCACAACTGGCCGAAAGCAGGCAGAGAACACCTCAGACTCTTCTGGATAAATGATAGCATTAAGTGCTCTTTTTTGTGACTTATTGAGTCTAGGACTGACAGAGACAACTACCTGAAATGTTCTTACTACCTGACAGATTGACTTCGGTGGTGTCTGTCAGGTAGTAGGGAAATCTTCTGTGTGTTATTTCACAAAAAAAGTCACTTACAGCTCATAATGATTTGTTCTACCTTCTGAATCCTACTGGATACAGATGATAATGGCTGATCATCAAAATGAATGAAGACACTGTATGTGTGTAGCAATTATTATTATTATTTTTTACATTTTTCAATATGCAGCCAATGATCTGTTTTAAGACATGATTTTTTTGGACGGTAAAAAATGGCGTAACCAGTAAATTGACGAGCGCAAACCTTAGTAAATCACCTTGCGTGATTCATTTAAATATTTTACTTCCATAAAATTTGCGTCTCCTTCAAATGCATATGCAATAAGGTCATCCGCAAAAATAACTATGTCCACGCCTTTTCAGCGCTAATCTTTCACTACGTGTCTTTAGTAACTGCAAAAGAGGGTTTGTGCTGGCAGAATTCTTTTAGGAATATTAATAAATAGAAAGTTCAGAAGCACGGCATTTATTTGAAATAGATTTTTGGGGGGATATTATAAATTTCTGTCTTTACTGTCACTTTTAATCAATTGTATGCATCCTTGCTATGATATGAAAAAAGTCTTACTAACCCCAAACATTCGAATAAAAAGCCACAGTTGTGAACCACTGCTCGTTATGTAGCTAAGATAATAAGAAACTTCAATGATGGGCTTTCCATGAACACCTCAGCCAAGGTCAGAGCAAAAGAGCCACTCACATAAATCTAGGGGAACAGGGGTGGCAAACTAGGAATAAAACACAGACAGACTCTATTTGAATTTAATTGCACTTTTATGTATTTAACTACTGACCTGAAAAGAACAACGGCTTTAATTTAACTACATAAAAGCATTTATGAGGAGTTGATGCTGCAGGCGTTAGGGGGAGAGAAAGGGGGAAGGCGCGAACCTGTGCGGGAGTAGTTCGGCAGGCATTCGTGCCGTGCTGGCTGCAAGCAAATGCACTTTTAACGAGACACTGTTGACATTCAAGCATGAGTGGCCACGGCAGGCAAAGCATCATGGGAGCCTACTGATGGCCCATATGTGATCGGCACTGACAGAACATGTGTTCTACTGGTAACGTGTCTGTCTGGAATTTATCTGAACCAAGGACCCTCTTGTAGCCAAGGGCGTAGTTTGTGGGGGGGATGGGGGGGAGATAACCCCCCCAATATTTAAATCTATGCATTACAACCCCCCCAATATTTATAACATGATCACAATATCAGGAGGCATACCCAAACTTCAACCCCCCCAATGTTCAAACCAAATCTACGCCCTTGCTTGTAGCGCTCAATGCATCATTTTTTTTTTTTTTTTTTGTTCAGGCTACAGAGGGACAAAGTCCAACTCGATAACAACTCTTGAAAAACCAGTGACAAAGGCAGTAAATAACAGGCAAGAGCTGCATTGAAATAAATCCTTTTCAAATCCAACCAAGGTTGATAAAAAAAATTGGTGCAATACAGGACACCCTTTTTGTCTACAGGAGGGCAATTTTTATTGGCAAATGTTATAAGGGGAAGTGTCACAGTGACGGTATGATATACAAGCAATAAAGAGAGAATTGAAAGTATATTGAATGCTGAGTGAAAAGCGTGCTGTGCTGGACTAGTGGTTTAAAAGCAGTGACAGATGCTCGCAATACACTATAACATCTTTTTATGAACAGTTAAAAGCAGAATAATTTGAACCCAGTCTTATTTTGAGTTGTTTGTTGGGTTACAAGGTATATCAGGGTTCAAGGCTGGTCGGCTCAATAAATACAGATTCAGTATATATATAAAAACCGGATGGATGACAGTTTCAGACAGTGGTCTTTACTTACAATCCTCCCTGCCCTCCTGACTTCCTCAGGGTGGTAATTGCATTTAAAGCAGGCTGATTAAAATTTGTTATCCCTTACGCAATTGTTTCCGATGAATCTTTATGAAAAATGGCTAAGATTAAAGGCTTATGGAATTATCTAGGGCAGGGAGCATCTGCTTATTTATCTGGGAAAATAATAGAAAAAGAATAGCGGTGTAAATGAGAGAGGGCAAAGGGATAAGAGAGGGCAAGACTTTCCCTCTCTTATTTCTAGTAACAGAAATAACCTTTCATGTTACATATCTGGGTCAGATATGTTAAATCACTACATGTAGTGGCACAATTGTGGGATAGATTTCTAAAACACAGGGCTATAGGAAAGGGAACATATTACAGCAATGGTCTGTCTACTGATAAAGACCGCAGTCCTAAACTGTACAAAGCATGTGTGTTCGGTCAGCTATCTCCTCTGAGAGGATTTGAACGCAGTTACTTCGGGTCAACACTGTGATGAATGATTGCCTGAATATGATTTTAGTGCAGTAATGGGCATAACATTACAAAATCTCCATAATATCTTTCTATGTGTTCTATAATATAATATAATATAATATATAATATAATATAATATAATATAATATAATATAATATAATATAATATAATATAATATACAGTATAAACATTTTTTCAGTCAAAGATTATGTCATAATATAATATTTTTGAGAGAGTTCTGCTATGGTGAAAGCTGTTGTTAGCATTGAATAGTAATTCAAACATCCATTTTCTCTTTCTCTTGGGCAGAGCAAAAAGCCTCTTTAACTGCACAATGGCTCAATCAGAGAACACAAGAGAGCTTAAATGAATGCTTCAATAAAAATAAAAAACACAATGAAAAACATAGGCAGAGAGAGAGGAGGCCAAGTGTGGCTTCTGACTGATTGACACTTCAGATATCAGAGCAGGACTCGGTTCACCCCACACCAGCACTGCAATGAGCTCTGTACCCGGGAGCTCCAGAGAGAGAGAGAGAGAGAGAGAGAGAGAGAGAGAGAGAGAGAGAGAGAGGGGGGAAAAACTCAAACAGAACAGCACCTGCATACAGATGACTGTACTGTGACCTATCTTAACCTCAGGGAAAGGTCAGCATTCCCCTGTTAGACTGCAAGGGAAAAAAGGAATGTCTTTGAACCCAACCTCTAAATCTCATAACAGCGTGAAAGACAATTTCAAATCAGTATTTGGTGTGACCACCCTTTGCATTTAAAACAGTTTTAAACATTAACAGCTCTGGGGTGTCTGCATTCTTCCTAAAATGACAAAAAAAAAAAAAATGTTGTAATAAATCAAATAAACAAATCAAATAAATTATAAGCATTAGAGCTGTTGTTATACCTTATTTTATATCAGAATTTTATAATAACATGTCTATTCTCAAACTTACTAAGTAATAGAAAGAATCCTTACGGCACTGTTATAGAACCAGAATCATTAAATCCCCTAGTTAAAGTGAATTTAAACAAAAAACTTTTCTAGGGCTAAACTTTGTTCTGCTACCAAAACTTGATATGACACAACATACCTTGTGTAACACATTATAAATGAGTTCATGCACAGTGCTGCAAATTGATGCAAGAGGGCTGGATGAGGAAATTCTCTGTATTTAGAAAAGTGATTTCAGATGTGCGCTGAAAATAAACAAAAGTCCAGGTGGGGAAGTGAGGGAGGAGTTTGGAGTATATTTAGCATCATGCATTCATCCGCATGGCAGACCCCACCTGACCAGCTCGAGCGCTTGGCAGGGCGGCCGTAGCCGCGACAGCAGGGGCTATTCATGTCCTATTACCCTCCACTGCATTCAGTACAGCCCCTGAGCCTCGTCCCTGTGAGCCACTATGCAAAAAATAAATACATTAATTATTAAGCCACAGAGGGAGACGGGTATGCTGCGGCAACCATCTCGCTGTGCCAGTTTAGCTGAAACACAAGAGCCGGCGCACACTCGATTTACCACTCCAGATGCACACCAGCTGCTTTCTGCGTCTCTAGCTCCTTCTGGTGTTTTCTATGTCACTGGGCATGTTTGGTGGTGTCGTCTGATGTGCCATGACTCCATGGTGGTCAGTTACGTTCACCTGCTTCTTCCTAGGTAACGACTCACTAGCCAATCAGGAGCAAGTAAAAGAGATTTGCATCATGGATGTTGCTGACAAATCTGCAGGAACTGCGTGGTGCTATCATGCCAATATGCCAAAACACCTGAGGAATGTTTCCAACATTCATGTTGAATCTATGTCCAACCCGGTATTAGCGAAGTGTACCTAAGAAAGTGTATGATTAACATGGTCCTAAACTGCTTGAAAACATAAACTAGTATATGCTAGTCTCTTCCGGACTAAATTACAAATAAGCTGCAATGTAGATTAGACTTCATGACAATAATCTGGCTACACAAGTCTATACAGTCTCCATCTGATCTATCGATCGTGTGACCAAACCAAAACCCCCAGTTTCAGCAGAACAAAGATTCTTTCACATTCCCTCTGAAATCCCGTTCTGTGATTGTCAGCAGAGGCAATTGACTTACCACTCTTAAATGTTTCATTAGCGTTTCCTGCTGCGGGCTTGATGAAACAATGCCAAATTTGAGGCGACAACAAGAACAGGAGGACTAGCGGATGTGGAGATGCCTTTTTATCAGTCTGTAGTGTCTGTATCCCTTGAAAGCTTAAAGGGATACTTCACCTCTGGGAAGATGAATGTGTATTTAAAATAGGTCATTTAAGTAGAAGAAATGTGAAGAAAATTTTGAATTTGGAGCTTTCTAGACTGAGAAAAGCCAGAAAATGTATTTTTGGCTTATGTGGATGAAAGACAACAACTCCCAGAATGCACTTGCTTCGCTGCCTTAGGAGGCCACGCCTACCGGTAAGAGTGCGCAGTTGTAAACAACAAAGCTAGCCTACGTGATGAGTTTGCGAGGGATTTAGAGATCGTCCAAAATGTCCGGGATTCGGCTTTTGCGTTCTACAGTCGCCATTCATTCATCATGTTTACTGTGGCGAGCAGGACGAGGCTGACGGCCGCGGGAGAACAGCGCGAGGCCGGTGGCGTCATTACTGAGACGCGCCGGGTCTCGTATCTCTCACGGAGGAGCGGGAATTTTTCTTAGCAATGGTAAAACGCACATCAACCGATCACTTGTTCAGCGTTCATGTAAACACTACATTTAAATTCACCAATCGGAATGAATTCAGTTAGATTGAAAGGTGTGCATGTAAACAATGAATGGCGACCGCAGAAAGCAAAAGCTGAATCCCGGACATTTTGAACGATCTCGCCCGCCGGACAAGTCCGGGAAAAGGAGGATGGTTACTTACTCAGCTTTCTCCTATTCAGCTTTCTCCACAGAACAAGAGCCTGCTAGCTTAGCTTCCAAAGAAAGACGGCTGACACTGTGTGTACATTCTGTGAGGGAGATCCCATCCTGTATGGGCGGGCTGAAAACATGCGGGACAGCTCCTCCTACTGGCTGTAGTCTTTAGCCTCTGGCCAGAAAATCCTCCGATGACGCAAAATGACGATTTTTGCGTCACCGGAGGATTTTTTCCAGACAAAAAATACATAAATCTCTTGTCTCAGGGGGATATGAGGGTGGAAAGCACGGTAATTCGAAAATACTA
Source organism: Scardinius erythrophthalmus (assembly GCF_964197995.2). Taxonomy (NCBI): domain Eukaryota; kingdom Metazoa; phylum Chordata; class Actinopteri; order Cypriniformes; family Leuciscidae; genus Scardinius; species Scardinius erythrophthalmus. Next base: position 10,545,930 of record NC_138226.1, on the reverse strand, counting down.
CAGGTTTTCTACTAATACAAAGCTTAATGCTAAATCCTGAAGTAACCCTTTAAGTGTTTGTGTACGTATAGATGTGTCTGGCTGTGTTTGGACTCTGCTCTGCATGCTATTGATGCCAATGACACAGACTTTGGCTGGCATACACTGTGAAACCCAGCCAGAACAGCTGGCAAGCACAACACAGCACTGTTCAAACATCCACGACAGCGTTACACACCTGCCAGGAAACCTACTCGGCCCACCGACTTAAACTGATCAGGTCTATTGGGTGACTTTTTTATGTCTTTTCCTGCTTCACGCACCCCACAGACTTTGCTTTGGTTGCATTGTGTCGAATGGCCTGGTTTTTGACTCTGAAATAACGCTGCAGGGCTATAGAGGAAACGGTTTTGATTATTAATTGGCATAAAAATTCTTTGCACGCCTCACATTAACTTTTAATGAGGCCCAAGTCTGATATCTGAAGAGGCGGAGGGCTGAAACGGTTTGAAATGGACAGGCGAGCAGAGTTTGCAGCTTTCTGAGTGCTGCTGATACACATTGTGTCTGTGTATGTGTGTGTGTGTGTGCAGGACAAAGGTGAGGTGCGGGCACACTGCTCATCAGTGGCTGGAGTTCCTGCACTCCGGCTGGCCCTGAAGCCCCATGTGCTGCCAGTTCTGAATTATTCAACATCCACAGCCGCTCTACTTTTTTTTCAACCCTGTTTTTTGCTCCTCTTTTCTCTTGACTGTGAGCGTTAGCTTGCACTCAAAGCGACGCACGCATATAATCAAAGGCATAAGTGTACGGAGTCATTTATTATTATCGTGATGTACAGCCCTGGGTCATGGAACAGCTCTATTTGTGTCAAAAAGCTTGCACGAATCTGTGTTCGGGCTGGAGTGTAATGACTGATTTTGCAAAGGCTCGAATCAAATGGTAAAGTCAGGTGCTAACAACACCCTAGAGACTCTTTGACTCCATTAGCAGAGGCTTACGGGTAATGGAGACAAATGGGGGAAGCTAAAATGTGTGTATGTCAATGCTTTCTTAACACAGGAGCAAGCTGTCGACTAGCAGCAACACGCTAAAACACTAAAACAGGTAGAATGTTATTGTTAAATTTACAGTTTTGTCAGTTGAACATGTCCTTCCACTAAAGATAAAGCAACAAAGTTAGCAAAAAATGACATGATAAAGGCTTAAAAAGTCATCATTTTCACTTGCTAACCATTATTAACCTCTATCTCTTTCTTTGGTCAAATGCAAAAGGGGATATTTAAGGCACAATGTTTGAGCTTCTGTTTTCCATACAATGAAAATGGGTGAAGATTTAAACAGTTAGGCACCATAAAAGTTTAATAAAACATATTGAAAATAAAAATATATATTCCAAGCCTTATTAATACTTATTTTTATTTATTTACAAATGACATTTGAGTATAAATGACATTTAAGAGCACTACAGAAGGGAAGATTATCCAAGAATAATATCTTCAACTTCAGTCTGTTTCTCACAGATTTTCAGACAACTTATAATGACGTTTTTTGTTCTTTGTCCTGATTGGCAGAATAAATCACCATCCACGGGGAAAAAACGGGGAAAAAAAGCAGTTCAAACGGTCTTTGATGCATTCATTTAAAATAATGCAAAATAATACAGGGTTTCAACGACATGAGAGTGAATGATGTAAATGATGACAAAATGTCATTTTGGGGTGAACTATTTCTAGTGTGGTCAAACAATAGCGATCTCTACTAACCTGTTGCATTCATTAATAAACGAACACATCTCAATATCTCCCATCATCAAACTGTCAAAGATAAATCTTTTTCTACACTAATATGTTTTCCACCTGCCTCAGATTATATAACCGATCTGTGATGTGCTCCACTTTCTTTTTACAGTACACAGAACGCAGTGATGTTAATTGGCCGTTTTCTCTGGATGGTTCATGCAATTGAATTAACTATGAGGCCATTAAAAGCTATACACACATTAGAATAACTGGCTGTTGTCATGATGTTGGATTTACGTAAGATTCAATCCCTCATTGTATCCAAAGAGGAAAGTTATTGCCATTCTGCACACCTTTGTACACCTTACTGAATGGATTATGGGGGAAAATCTTGGAATTCTGTAGAATTCATTTAAATATATTAACAATAATTAAACAGTTGAAAGCATTTTGAAGTTTTTAATGTTGAATGACTTTTTACTTTCTCAGTTTATGTGTAGAGACAAACAATTCAAGGGCTCTGTGGCACTTCAAAACATTGTTCTGTGTGTTAAAGCACCTAGCATCTAAATTTCTGGTTCAACCAGTGGTGTAAAAATGACACACTTCACCTTTAAAGGGATAGTTCAAACTAGTGAGTAAATGACGGCAGACTATTCATGTTGTTCCAAACCTGCACGCAATTATTTCATCTGTGAAACTTTTTGTATAACTTTGTGAATGACAAACAATCCAATACCATGGAAATCTGCAGACTTGGTATGTTTTATATCATTATTCCTTTATGTATGTGTGAGCCCTTTTTTTTTTTACTGTGAAAAGTGGTGTTTGAAGCCAGGAGATATGTTTAATCATTCAGATTCTTAATGATGACACCAGATTCATTATTAATGGGCCTGGTTTCTCCAGTGATTGGTGTGGGCGAGGGGGTATTAGCACTAGCTCCACACTCTCTATTTGATCTCTGTGTAATTACAGCTTTTCTTTTTTCTCTCTTCCCAATTCACATTACAGGCTTTAAATACAGACAACTTTTAAAATGGATTCTTCCATTTTTTTACTCCACTTCCAAGGGCTTTGTTTCTCCTCAGCAGTTCTGTCATCCTTTCATCTCCATGGAAAAGGAAAGTACACTGCGAAATGTGTTCTGTATATACAAACACACTGCTGTCAGAAAGAGAAGCACATTTAATAGAGTTATAATATATTTCTAAAAGAGCATCTATGCAGTGAATAAGTCTCACGGCAGGTTTTACGGCTCAATGAAAAGTCATGAATCCCACATCTTTAATGGCTTTGATTACCGTCACACACTTTTCCTTTCCTTTGTGAGGGCAGAAGGGTCAAATCTTTCTAATGATTGTAATTTTAAAAGTCCTTCTGTGGTTAGACATCAATATTTCATTACATTCTTTTCTCACAGCTTACATAATTCCCAAAAGCTTTAATTAATGAGCTTGAAAACTTCTAAAAAAAATTAAGAAGTAAAAGCACAAAGAATATGCAAGTGGTAAATGTAAAAAAAAAAAAAAATGGCAACTGTCTTTTTCAAGACCTAATAAAGAAGCACTTGCTTGTGTTGTTGCAAATGAGCAGAATCATAATATTGTCGCTTTTAATGCTGTTTTTCCTAAATGCCATGCATGGAGAACATGTCCTGTCATTGACACCGTCCTTTCCACCTCTGTAACCTTGCGTTTGTGGTTTATGTCACTGGTTATTACTGCACTACAGCTGCGCCAAAAGATTAATAATACAGCCACATTCTAGATTTGCTGCAGTGCAACTGTTGTCCTTCAGAAGGAGGATCGCTCCCCTGTGCCTCAAACAGTGAAAAATCGAGTATGACACAAACGTAATTGCATGGGAAGTAATCAATTAGACACACAATTGGAAGTGACCCGGGGTCTGGAAGCCTCAGTGCGAAAGATGGAAATGAGTGTTGTGCAAGCACCAACAAAAGTAATTTTCTTTTTTCTCCTCCCGGATCCCTTTACACAGACTGCGCTGAGCTGAAAAAGAAACTTAACGGGTAAAGAGAGGGAGCAAAAGAGACAGACGTGTCTGAGGGAGTGATAGGCTGATCTCCTTTTCTCATTCTTTGTCTTTCATCTCCGGTGTGCTGTTCCAGACCGCTTTCATGAGACACTAAGCAGAACTCAATGAGGTTAATGCACGATCATTGAGATTTTCTCCTTGAACAGGTGCAGGTATATTGAAGCGTAAACATAAAGAGCTGCTATCATATGTACATGAATGTGTTATGTTTGGATGGGAAATACTAAAGTTGAGAGACTATTTACATATTGATTGCAGTTGTGAATAAATGTAATATTGCCACATGTTTTCCAACATTTGTCCTAGCTTTAGATTGTGCACTTCTAATATGCCCACACTCTACAAGAAGGTGAACTGGAATAACAAGAAGAGGAACTAACTGAATTATAATGCAAAGAAACAGGCAATACATGCCGGGAAGTTCTTCAACCCTGGTCCGCAATTTATTTATTGATTTTTTTAATTCAATAAGACATGCGTAAACTAAATGCTCATTTTTATCATAGGTGGCATCCATCCATCCATCCATCCATCCATCCATCCATCCATCCATCCATCCATCCATCCATCCATCCATCATTCATGACAAACTTTGCTTTTCTAGTTAAAAATTATTCATCATTCCTTACATTCAAATTTAAATTGTACTTCAACATCCTGTTTGCTGCCTCAATTCAAATTTGATTCAAATTCTGAATATTGGAATTTTAATGGCATTCTTGATTCAATTCTGAATAGTGCACACTTAATACATTATCTATGAAACAACAAGTGGAGGAAATATCATGTGAATCTGCAAGAAACAGCAAAGAGAAGTAGTAGAAGGTAGACAAAACCACAAAACACATGAGAGCAGTACCAGTAACTGTGCACATTCACAGTTCGCATTTTTGAAGTTACAGTGACAACGCACTTACGTATGTCAGTACATAAAGATCGCAGTATTCAAATGTCCTGTGTCAAAGTGTGCACTTAAGCATCTGTAAAATGTCTCTATCAATTCAAACCTACAGAAAAATAAAATAATATAGAAAAATAAAAATGCTTTAGAGCGAAGCTGAAAGTCACAAAATGGCATAAACCACACAAAAACCCACCATTTACTAATACAAAAAGCCTCTGATCAAGTTCATGTTAAAGACAGGCAGACAGTTGACAGAACAAACTATAAAAACCTAGCGTACAGTACAAAATTAGAACCTTGAGACAGCACAGACACAAACCTTGACAAAACAAAGTCCTCTTTCAAGATAATTTGTTCTAAAAGGCAGGAAAATAAATATAGCTTGCATGAAGGACAGGACGTTGAAGCCCATTTTCCACAGCTGAAAATAAGAATAATGAGCAGTGCTCCTACAATTCTGAGTGAGAGGCATTCAGAGATTCATGATAATATCATATAATACGTCTAATCAATGGTTGAATTATGAATTACAGCTCAAATGAGAATAAGCTTGGAAAGTAGAAGAGGAAAGTAAACGCTTAGTTGCAGCCAACCATATAATTATCATGATAAAGCTATTCTACAAAAATACCACAGTATGTTTGCAGTGATTTAGGAAACATGCTAAGTTCATATACTTTCTCCAAAAAACAATGCTACAGCCAGTTATTCTACTTTGAAATACCGTATGTGTTCCGTGTCAGAATGTCTGTTTTTATTTTGGTCTGTGTGATCCCAGCTTTTGCTAATCTACGCAAAAGTATTTCGACACCCTGGGTTGCCAGTTGGTGTGAAATACAGCGTATTGCAGCCATGGAAGCCAGCAAATAAACGAAGTCAGAGATCGCAGATTCTACCCGGCATCCATCTAAAAAACCTTTATGTCCACAGGCATATTAAAACGCAAATAAATCAAATCATCAACTTACAGTATAAGTAAGTGTATGGTGTATGGAGTCTGAGGAGGAGGGGGTGGGAGAAACAACCCTCTCCGATATTTTGAATTTGAACTGCTGTACCCATTTCAACCACCAGCTGTCAATATTACATACGGCACCGTTGACATTGATCGTTTTCTTTTAAAATTCTGGGAAGAGAAGAAAATAATGTGTAATAACCAAAAGCACTAATCAAGGGCAAAAAAAATATAAAGTGGGAGAAATAATACAGACAACAGAAAACTGCTGAAAAGGAAAAAGGAAACAGTTACATTTACACACTCATCTGTTCTTATGGAGGTTGTTATTATTGTGAGGTAATTACTGTCTAAGCTGCGTTTGCTGAAAGAAATGACAAGAAACAATGAGGTGCACAAATGTTGAGTAAAAAAAAAATGTTTGCCTGCATGGGCATGAACAAAACATTCTAATTCTTCTGAAAAGGACGATGGAGCGCCACTTTGAAATGTCAAAGAAAGGATGCGAAGTTTAACCTTTGCCTCAACAGTGGGTGAGGTATAATTGTGAGTGAGGTATAATTATTACAAATCACCTGCCTCTTGAGGCCTTTGAGGACACCGACACAAGACGACACAGCTCCTTCTGGACTGACAGTAGCAGATGGTAGCACTTTCTATAAAGCCTGTATACATGAAACATTACAATGCACATCCTAATCCATAACATCTTTCCATGAATAATTCTAACCAGAGCTATAATTCATGATTATATTGAGCTATTCATTCTTACACATTAAAGAGTAAAAATACAACAAAGGACATGGCATTTTGGGATGGGTATTAGCACACTAAAAAAAGATTTTAAAAAAGATACAAGCACGATATTATTTTATTATTATACATAATGTATTGTTAACTGTTGCAATTATTTATGAGAACATGCAATATATGAGATGTATTATATTTTATATTTATCTATTATTGTTGCTATTGGGCACACATACTACACACACACATAAACTGATTTAAAATATTTAAGCAAAAGCCACTATATGTAAAGGTTTTAAAGATCATGAGAAAAATTTATTCAGTCATGTGTGTCCAAACCTTTGACTCCCAGCATTTAATGCATTATACATACAGCGTTCATAGAAAGTGTTACCAATCAGACAGTAAAAAAAAAAATTTAAATAAAAAAATAAACATGGACGGTTGTTGCAGTGAGTTTGCTAGTGGGCAAATTACATCATATTGCGGATGCCAAATGAAAAGACACAGGAGATATAAAAAGCCTAAAAGTATTAAAAAGAAATAAAAAATAGAAAAAAATCCTAGCTGTTATTTCATGCAAAAATCCTTAATCAACAACATTCAAATAATTCAAATGCTATTCGAGGCGTAGTAAAGGTAGTGTTGTACCATTTTGCATTCAAACAAATAGTTGAAATAGCTCACTCCATTGACTCTGACTTAATAACCCAGCAGGGAGGACGTTTGAAAGCCAGTCACAAGGGAAGCCCGAGCACCACATCACTGTGTCGCCCACACACCACCTCTCAGAAAATCAATAGAGCAATATCAGAATATACCAGCGACAAATTGATTTTATCCAGGGCAATTTCTACCTCCGTGGATTTCAACTCTAGTAGCAGTGCCGACAGGCTGGTTTGATCAGATTCGGGATTAGACCCAGCGCAGTTAATAGCCTTTATTCTCTTAGATATCATTTATGGATGGTATTGATCACTTTACACATCTCTGGAGAACTGCTATGAGAGGAATGACATGATAACGTGACAGGGGATCAAAAGGCTCATAATGTAGGTCTGACAAGCTGATAGTCCTTGACGGAGAGCGAGAGAGATGTTGCCGGGCTCTGTTCCAGCTTTGATCTGTCTCAGGGTTACAGGCCGCTGACTGAGTTCAACATTTAGAAGACCAGTGTTGGGAGTAAGTGACTAAAAATAGATAGTTTCTTCCAAGTATTTCCAACAAGTAGTGACAAAATTTGATAAACCGTTACATTGCTCTATTTGTGTCACGACTCACGTCACCCATTGAATCCTGCAATTATTCGATTCATTTTAGTGAGTCAATTCATTTGGAAGTTTTATGTAAATGATGCCATCATTTACTCCCCCTTATGTTGTTGCAAACCTATGCATTTCTTTCTTCTGTGGAACACAAAAGAAGAATGACAGGGCATAAACAACACTAGACCCTGTTGAATTTCATTGCACCAGCAAAGAACACTTTGTTTCTCTCCAAATTATCTTCTTTCCACGGAACAAGGAAAGTCATGAAGGTTTGGTACTACATAAGGGTGGGTAATTAATGACAATTTTCACTTTTGGGTGAACTATCCTTGAAAGAACAATCTCGCTACAATTTCAAAGTCGCTTTCTTATTGCCGTGGAAGAAACATGCAGCTTCTTCAAGGCCAAAAATACTTCAATATACTGGGGTGCGATTTCTCATTTTTCTCAGTTATTTTGCTTTATTTACAGATTCAATCATAGGCTTGATCTTACATAGTAGAACACGTTCGCACATGCACACTCTTCAGAAACGGTGCTTTAAATCTCTTGACAAACTAAAAGACGTAAATGACATTTGTATGTATTCTAAATAAAAGACACAGGTTGTACTGAATGTCAGCTTGGTAATTTTGCTCAAGATAAGGATTTATTAAGTCCACATGTCATGCAAACTAAAACGATGGTTTCGGGAAACACAGACTCGTTGAATTATGCTGATAACGACGGAACTTGCGAACATAGTTGGCTAACGATGCTTTTGGGAAACGCACCCCTGCTCAATGAAAGCACGAGAAAGAGGGCAGTGAAAAGTAAATTTCACAAAGACTTCGGTGAACAAGAAAAGAATGAATGGGTAACACTTTAATTTAAGGTGACATATAGTTACAAGTTACTTTACGTCAGTAAAAGTAAATTATGCATATTTACAACTAACCCTAAACCAAACCCTAACCATAACTCTACAGTAAGCACATGTAGTTAATTAATACTACTCAGTAATTATTTGAGTAAGTACAATGTAACTAAGTCACCTTAAAATAAAGTGTAACCACTGAATGTATGTAGAAAGAGAGATGATGAGAGAGTGTGAGTAAACGAGAGAGCAGAGCTTCTCCGTTGTCTCCTTCCTTGTGGGCATGGCTGGGATTTCAAACGTTCCTTAACTCCAGCGTTGTTCCGTGTTAGTCTGCCAAAGACAAGGGATCACACTCCTCTGGGAGCACCTGGTCTTCTCGACGTTCCTAAACACTGTCATCTTCCAAGAATACAGCATTAAATGAAGCACAGTTAGGCTTTAAGTGATGTCAGCATTGCAATGTGGCATTTGGGTTATGTACGCTGAGTCGAGTGGACTGGGGACAGAGTAAGTGGAACAATACACACGGCTTAAATTATTTACCCGGTCTGCTATGCCATGTCTCTCTCTGCTCCATTTCCTTTGCCTAGCCACAGCAAGTGAATGAAGGTGTTTTCTGGACCAGAAACATTGTTCCATAAGAGACAGACAGTGTTCCCGAACCATTTACGTTCACTAGGTTAAATACCTAGCCAGATTTCACATCGTAATCGGCCCTTTTGCAGTGATACAGACTAAAGCAATTTCAATGCAATGTGAAAAAACAAACAAAAAACAAGTGCAGCTCTTTCTACCCTTGTCTGCCACAGGTCACAAACAGTCCCACAGTGTCCCAAAATAGTCCCACCTCAAACTTATACCATTCATCATGCATAAAAAAAAACAGTCAAACAAACCAGAAGGAAATAAACTAGAAATGGCTTGTAGTCGCCTCCTCATTTTAAGTTGGGATACATTTACATTTATACATTTTCCAGACACTATCATCCAAAGCAATTTACATTGCATTCAAGACATTTTTTTTTATCAGTTTATGCTTATGCACTAAAGTTTAAGCTGCAGAGAATTACTGTACAAAAAGTTTGGGGCAAGTATGATGTTTTTGAAAGAAATGAATACTTTTATTCAGCAAAGTATGGATAAAATGTAAGTAAAGACTTTTACACTGTTACAAAAAAATCTGTTTCAAATAAATGCTGTACTTTTGAACTTTCTTCTCATCAAGTGAAGAATCCTAAGAAAAAATAATACTTTTTTTTTCCCAAAAAAGTTTGTATCACAGCACAGCTGTTTTCAGCTTTGCTTTCAAAGGAATAAATTACATTTTAATTAATTACATAAATTACATTGAATAAATTAATTGAATAAATTAGATTTTATATATATACATACATACATACAATATATAAAAAAATATAACATTTAGGTTCATTTATATATATATATATAATTATTATTATTATTTTTTTTTTTTGTAATGTATCATTTGTTCAACAGGGTCATGGATTTGATTCAATGTGATAACTCAAACTAATAAGATGTATACTGTAAACTGCTGTTGATAACAATATTTGAAAAATAAATACATGCAGATGAAAATGGTCTTAGTCCTTAGTGGATTGAAAAGAAAGTAAGTGGCACTGCTCACAATTTAGAGCCCAAACCTTCTTCTTCGGCATGACAAGAACACTGCATCCTGGTTCCTCACACTAAAGGCTAACTGGTAATCGCCACTGATTAATGCTGGTTAAGATTACTAGTTTGATCGTAAACAGTTCTGGTCCTGTTAAGTATCATGGTCACAGTGTGACGGTACTAAAAGTACAGACGTAATTACTACCACCTCCAACAACTATTACAGTCTGTGCCATTAAGAAGAAACATACTATTAATTTGCCAAATAAGACAAAAGTGGAGCATGGTAAATGTCAGGCCCATGCACTTATACTAGTGCTATCAGCCAATCAGAAGGAAGCGGAGCTGTTGTGTAACACAAATGATCAGGTACTGTGAAGAAGAGACATATCCAACTGGCCCTGGTAGGGAAGCAGAAAGAACAGACACACTTACAAAATCCCCCCAACTCATCCCGGTTTTGATGAGACATGCGTTTGAATTTAGCTACTGATTCAAAATAACAATTCAGAAACCTCTGAATGAGAATATACTGCATGTATGTATGTCCTTTCAGTGAAATGAACAACATTTTAACGAACTCGAACTGAACATATTGAAGAATATTTAATAGGCACCACACAATAGGTGTGGTACAAAGAGCAGAGCTGTTGAAAAAAGGTCCTTCACAGACAAACCACAGTAATTAGAGTAATGAATGGACAGGACATTTACCCTTATGTCTTTATTCCTCATCTAAATGTGAAATACATAATTCTCTCTTCCTCATAAGAAAAAAGAGCAATCATATAATGAAAAAAACGTAGTGTAAATCAAAATAATGTATATTTGTACAAATATACATGATTCTCACACACTGCTTGGTGAGTAATATACACACACACACACACACAGTATATAATTACATTTTAAAATATATTCAAATTAGAAACAGTTATTTTATATTGCCAGAATGTTTCACAATATTATTGTTTTATGTTTTTGTTTTTTTTCAACCAATGACATGCCCCCTTGGTGACCATGGCTGGGTTTCCCGATAATGTTGTCTCTTAGCGCGCTACGAAGACTCTTAAGGTATAACTTAACTGAAGGTATACCATTTCTAGGCGTGTTCCCCGAACCATACCTTAGGAAGCTGCTTAAGATATACCTTCTTACGTGCGATGTTACCCGGTGCTGTTCGTGGCGATGGTGCTGAATTGTTTGATATCGATGGCTCGAGAATCAATTATTCTCTCTTGCAGGGGCTGTTTATGTGAGAAAGCGGTGTTCTTTATAAAAGAAGCACTTCAGAAATAGTTGAAAATGCATTTATTAGGACTCTAAAATAAAAATAATCCAAATTATAATAGCCTATAAGAGCCTAGTCTACATATTTTTAAATTGTATCATATATTGCTGCCATAATAACCATTTCAAATTTTTATGTGCTTTCTTCTCTTTCCCATTTTTGTTCGCTGAGGTGGTGCTGCGATGAAATATTGTTCTTGTAAATACTTTCCAGCATTTCAGTAATAAAAGTTTACATCTAACGTACGGTGCTGTGCAGTGATCAAAAGGGATTTAAACAGTGGATTAGCAAGAATGAATTAAATTAATCAAAGGTGGGAGTAAAAACATTGTTACAAAAAAAATCTATAAACACTGATTGTTAAAAACTTCATATTCATTAAAGAATCCCAAGAAAATACAATTTAGGGAAATACATGCTTCCAGAGTATTTTTTTGAATGTTTACAAATATAGCTTAAATGAATGTAGGCTTTACTGTGCTACAGCAGACTTTATTGTACTAAGTAAACACTATTCAGTGTAGACTCTCTGGCGCTTTCAAGAAGATTAGCCTTTACCACTCCCGCAAAACTGACAGATCTAAACTATAATAAAGCCTCGGTTCATATCAGAGCAGCGCCATCATCAAGCAGGTCAAGCTCCAGCGTTCCCCAAACCTCTCTCACTGAGTTTTATGGATCCAATTCCAGGTGCAGATATTTAGCTGTATTTCACTGCCAGCGTCGGTCCTCATCCATCCACCAGTTAGAAAACCAGCTAAGTCATTTCTGATGGAAGTTGTGTGAAATCAATTTAGTATGATATCCATATTCATAAATCCTCCCCCTCTCGTTTCTCAGAGAGAGATCAGAAAGAACTCGCCAACTTCACAAAGGCCTCGACCAGTGAAATTTACTCTGTGTGATTGTATACGACAGACGCAGTTATTGATGTTGTAATGAGTGATTTCAGCAGGGATCATTGTATTAAAGTGGATATCAAAAAACCACAAACCATCTTAAACAAAGAATTTATGCTCAATCAAGGACATTCACAAAAGAGAAGCAAGACGGGGAATGAGGAAAAAAAATGAACACACGAGTCATGCGACCTGTGGGCTCGAAGGCTCATATTGTACCTGTGAGGTTCTTAAGGCCAAGCTGACGGAGACCGAAGTTGCCGTCTCTGCGGTAGTTGAGGAATACAGCCAGGGCGTAGCGGTCTTCATACAGCCTGGTGCCACGGATGATGCGAAGATTCTCCAGGGGCAGATACTCAAACTGGTTTAGAGCCACAAGCACATAGCCCGTCACCTCACGAATGGACTGCAGACAGAAGCACAAAAGCACAAATATCAATCAACAAATATTAACCAATCAATCAACTGGAACTTCTGGAAATAAATTAGATGAAAAAAAAAAAAAAATCAGATTTAGAGCAAAACAAATACATATTAAACATTGCACGGAGGTGGTTACAGTACACACCACACTATTATGTAGGGGGGAAAAACAACTTTTTTTTTAATTGATGTCCGATCAAAAGTAATAGAGTATGAGAGTGGTGTGGAGTAGAGAAAAGAGAAAATTTTCTTCAATCACTCTGATACTGAACTGCTATATCAATTGTATAATGACCCATAACGCTGTTGCATGTTAGAAATGATTCTTAACTTGTTAAATATAGTGTTAATAGGCATTTAGCAATCGGAAAGAAAGTAAAATCAATGAATTTATCAGGGTCAATTATCTTGTCAAACTATTCGGACGGGACTAGTTTTCCAGGAGAATGTTAGAGAAATTCGTGTTTCACAGAAAGACTTTGCGATTTTAATCGTCTGTTTTTCCTCACACAACCTTTGTAAAAATTCCAGGGCAAATGACCTACTGTCTTATAGGTTAACTCAACGGTCATCTGAGAAATCTAATCTTGTCTGTGATTGCTGACGTATTTTGACCAACTTGAGCTACCGTTTGTGCACCAATCTTTGGGATGCTTTCATTTCAATTCGGATGGTATCCGATGAAAAAATAAATAAATAAATCTATTAATAAATAGAGCCAAATCACAGAAAAGAATTAATATCAGTGTCAGGTGTGATACTTGTCTAGATTTAGATGCTCTCTTATGTGGGTTTATTATAAACAGCCACTTCTCGTAAAGTTGACTTAAAAAGGGTTTTTATAATAAATTAAAATAATATCAATAAATAATAAATTAAAAGACATACTTCATACGTGATGCACATGACCTTGTGTAATGCCCACATCTAGAAAACACACACTCAGATTTTAGTCCGGTCTGAATCGGTACATAAAATCACAAACGTCGAGTGATAAAAACTGTAACTCAAACGTCGTTTAGAAAACTAGTCCTGTCCGTATAGGGCTTACTTCTTGAAAATACATTTATGAAAAAGAGCCTCTTCCCCTATGATCCTGCTGAAATATGTTTATGTCTCAATTATAAAGGTGAAATCTAAAGTGGTTGTGATGTAAAGTTAAGGGTAGAGTCACCTCAGGCCTCTAGGCTCATCATACATTCATTAGCTGAAGTGTTGGGAGTGGACAACAGTAGGACAAAATAAGCCAGAGGGTCTTTGCTCTCTCTTTCTCTGTCTTGTTCTTTTTTATTATCTCTCTCTCTCTCTACCCTCTACTAGACAGATAATGATCACGGGGATGACTCAAACCCATCCAACCACATCCGTGAGACCCTCGCCGTGACATACTGGTGCCTTCACCATGCCTGTCATTAAGGCAGACACAGTTTCATTCATTCTGACAGAGCGCCTCCTGCTGTGAATGATGACACTAAATGTGTGTGTGTGTGTGTTGGGGGCCAGAAGTAGCCTTGAGGAAGTGCTAACAGCGGGGAGTGCTCTCACTGACAGCCGTCAGTTAGCGTGAGCTTCATCTCGGGACCCATGCAGTGTGACAGGGCCGGTCCTGCTGCTGTCATCGTCCGCCATGTCCGGCTAATGGGCAGAGACGTGAGCTCTTTTTAGCAGCAGCGCTAGAAGGCCAGTCAGAGCCTCAGTCATTTATCTGGGCTAATGAACTGTTCTAATAGCTGCAGGGACATTGCAGGAAGCACTTCCTGTGCGTGTACGTGGGGTATCACTGATGTGCGCTGTGAGGATTGTGTCAAGTGGGGCGACAGGACTTCCGACGAGAAGGTACGGAGAGCGGACCAGCTGGAAATGGCATCACAGCTGTAAGCAGTATCAGTGCTACTTCGGTACACGCTGTACAAAGACGAGATCGCTTTTTTTCTATAACTCTGATACTACTTCAAGAGCACAACATATTAACAGGACATAATGCAATTGTATGTTAGGATGAATTTTGTACTTTTTTTTAACAGTGTCTGGGCCTTTTTTATTTTAAAAAAGGGAGACGCAGGAGAAGTGGAATGAAAAAAGATCAAAAATTACTTTTTTAACTTGAGTGCCACAAAAAGATGCTGCAAATGATGAGAGATGTGAGTGGAATGGTCAAACACATCTGTCTGGTACATGTTTTCTATATACTGTATATCAATTATAAATGTATGTCAGTTACACTTAATTTTCCTGGATAAATAAACATTACATCAAAAAGAGAGAACAAATACAAATCTTTTTTTTTTTTTTTTTTGCTATAACTATGTAAATTTCTATTTATTAAAACCAAGTATACATTTCAAGTTAGTGTTTTTACGCATTTGTACATTTCCAAAATAATACCTAAATGCAGTAGCAATTGAAACAATATACAATATATTATTTGTGAACTAATGTTCAACTTTTCTTTTTAATAGTCAACTCTTTTTCAGCGGCCATCAAGCTTGTACACACTGGTCACAGACATGAAGATGTACATTTCATTTCCCCAATCTGATTGCTCACTAAAAAAAAACAAATGGTCATGTTTTCAGCCCATTTCAAGTTTGATTTTGACATGACACAAAGTGAGTTGTTTACTTACTTTTTAATTAGTCTTCCCATTAACGCCATCATTAACTTCTTTCAGGCTGATGAGAATGGTACAAAAGAGGCGGGATTTATCGCACAAACCAATCATATCAAATCATAACAGATCATATCCAATCATAGCGCGATGGAGGCATTGCCTCCTCTTGCGTGACTTTCCCCCATTCATTCCCCATCAAACCCACCGCACAAGAGGAGGCGCACCTCCCGCTGTAACTTCACCTGCGGGTGTCGCTGTTGGACACTGTTACTTTATAAAAACTACTGACTTCTATACTTTTTAATGTCACATTTTGTAATATTTTTGCGCTGTTTTATTTGATGTAATACAGATTATTTTCACATCCAGTTTTTTGAGGAGATACTGCCTCCCTTGCCTCCTCAGAGGAAACGCCCCTGTCTAATAGGGATGACCAATATACTATAAAAAAGAGTAAAAAAAAAAATGTAAACTTAGTTTCTTTTACCGCTGAGCGAGGAGCAGAAAACGTAATAAACTCCACTACTGCACTCACATTCTCTGATCCCGTCACGGCATCTGAATTTGGATGAAAGCACGAATACTGGCCAAGCCTTTGACCTTGCTGTGGTCCCTCCATTTCCTCTTCCTCTCCTTACGGCCAACAAAAAGCCACTGCACTTGCCACATCCTGCCAACAACCCCTTCGCCCCTGGCCATCGGGAACTAAACCCATCCCAGTTACCTAGCAACCTCTGGAACCTGCTGCTGTCTAAAAGACATGAGAGAGGGGGAAAGTAGAGGGTGGAAGAAAAAAAAAAAACAGCAACATCTTTGTTGTACTTCTCCTAATTTAATTAAAGGATTACTTTGCGGAGATTTTCCACACAGCCTATTTGGCTTCCCGCACTTGCTTTCCATCACCATTTAATTCCTCTTTCTCAAACTAATTTGTTATTTTCAAGCCAGTGGATCGATACTTCCCAGAGTGGAGAAGAGAGCAGAGGAGAGGGATAGAAAGGGGTCCTCTTTCTTCTTGCTGTTTGCTCAATAATGAATCACATATATAAATAAGGTAAACACCTTTTTGTGATTACAAGTGTAGTTTAAAGCTAATGACGTGACATCAATGAGGAGCACTTTCCACCTGTTGTTAAACATAACATATCCAACCTGAGCTGGATAGAGATCAATGGACACACAAAGCAACAGTTCTTTCAGCTACAACATCTATGGTCTCTTCACCTCTAATGTAAGGGCACAGTTAAGGCTCTGGGGTCAAGTTCAGCTGTAACACAAGGATGACTGCCCCTGCATCTTTGTTCGGGACGTCTGTGTTCATTTGTAAGAACTTTCAACCTATTTGTTTCTGTTGTATTTGGAGTAAGAATTTTTTGTGTTACGAGGCGGTCAATCCTCAACAGAGTGAAAAACAAACCCTAAAATTTTGGAGGCAATTCAAACTTACAGCTCCTCTGACTTCAAAGTTAAATTTAAAGTTAAATTCATGTCAAAAAAATTTAAAAAAATAGTTAAAAGACTGCGAGTCATGGTTATATATTTGTAGATCAAAACAGTTCATCTTCAGAAAAAAAAAAGTTTTGTTGTTTGTTGTTGCAAAGACAGAGATATATATCAAAAGTTTGGGGTCGGTGTAATGATTCCACCGGAGGGTGAACTAAAAAATGTCTTTCAAAAAACAAACAAACGCATTTTATACATATCCTCTCTCAGCATTTCTACATATCCTATCTGCTGTACTTATAAACTGACAACAGACACTAAAGATGCTTTTAGAAGCCAATGAGAGAGACTCTTATAGAGGTGGTCTAATAGAGCACTTACAGATACACCCAGCGCTAGGGGCCATTTGAGGCCTTAATATGATGCCTGTTAAAGGTAACAGTCCTGATAAAGCCAATCTATAAATACAGCCCATGTGGTGTGCGGAGAGAGCGGGAGATATGGGAGCCCTGATGTTGGCTTTGGAAGCTCAGATGACAGTGGTCCACTTAAAGCTCTTGTGATACTTGACAGGAGAAGGACATCTAAGTTTTGAGTGCTGGTAAAGCTACCATTATATGGACTAGAAAGAGATTTTAAGATTTGGGAACAGAGACCAGATTGTCTGAAATAAGCCTACATTACAATACCATTCAAATTACAGCATGGATTCTGAAAGGTCTCTTTTGATTCTAAAAATATGTTCAGTTATAACGTTTATCTCCACCATTTAAAGAATTACTGAATGTGTTTCTGCATGTGGTAAAATATAGTGTGCAAAAGTCTCAACAGTTTAGTTTATTCACCCAAGGCCTTCCATTCAAACGCAGTCAAAGAAAACAGCAGTGAACAAAGTAAAGGAGAAAGATATGGACAGATTCTCTAGATTTCCAGGGATTCTCTCTTTTCTCAGCGGTAGAGTGTCGGAAAAGAGGAAGTGTGCCGCGAAAACAAAACCCCCTTTCACTCCCCGAGACGTGCTCAGTGTGGAAATAAACTCCTGCAATTCACAAACAAGAGTGGAATGGAGAGAAAAACCGGGATGAGGAGAGAGAAAGACTGATGGAGAGATGAGGATGAGGAGAACGACAGGGCTGCAGTCGAGTGGATCATAGTTGGTCCTCTGTATATTTTAATGCATAATTAATACTCCACCTGTTCCAGTTCAGAGAAGACAACAGAGGGGTTGAGAATGAGAGAGGAGGAGGAGGACAGACTAGACAAAGAGAGATTGAGAGAGATTTAAAAGAGAGTGTAAACATATAGCAACACCATGGCCCTGTGTATACCATTATGCTAATTAGCACTCATTTACATACATATAGATCTTGTTGTGTCTTTCGGAAGAGTGGGCGGAGACATACATAGAGGTTTCGGTGTTTGGATCACTGAGTGTCCTTATGCTAATGCATTATATCCTTAAAAAATAATACAGGCACAGCATCTCTGCTACATTTCTATACAGTTTTATAATGAGGACATATTTATCATTATTATGCAAATACTTGTTCTGATTATTATAATTACTTATTAGCAGAGTTGCTAGTCAACATTCATTAGCAAAGTTCTTTGAATCAAACATGCAGGTGGCACTTTCCATGCAGCTGGTGTCATACTTTTTTAAAGGCATATAGAGGTGAAAAACTTTTTTTGTAAGAAACTACCAGAAACTTACTAGTAACTAGTTTGAAACACATCAAATGTCTGTATCCCTCTGCCATCCCATCCCACCTCAAATATCTTGACCTTCTCTGTATCGAACAGTGAATGTAATACTATATGACATAATCATGAAAAAAATCAATGTAACAAAAAGGCTCCATGCCCAATATTGTGTGCAACTCTGTTACTATAAAGTTAAAATATAAAATATTATAGTTTTCATTGAATATAGAATATCAAATAAAGTTTTCATTGAAATTTCACTGATTATTTGTTGAAAAAGACAAAAATAATAACTCTTGGCCCTAATTTATATTTTGTTATTACATTCACAAATCATATATCTCCATGTTATACTCTGGTTGAGAATGTAGAAAATAAAAATACCAGTGCTGAATGACATTTTCATGCCATTTTTTTGTTAACAGTTGTTGAAAAACATTACTGTGGAGTTTCCCGCAACTTATGCTAAAGTGTCACAGCAAAAAAAAAAAAAAAAAAGGGGGGGGGGGTTTAGTTGTAAAGGAATCGATAAAGAACAATTGTTAATTGGAAATCCTTATGCGTCCCATACCGAAAACTATATGTGTAGCCGCAGCTAAGGGAAGATTTGTCATGCTCCAGAGTTATGCAGTCCTAAATCCTCTCCTGCTCCATTTTTACCCTTTATTTCTCTCCTTTAAGTTTACTTCAAATAGTGACACTTGAAATACATAATGCTTATGTCGATATTTTGATCTCACAAAGATGCGTCTGATGTGTTTCATCTCACCCTTCAACCAGAAAAGAAGGACGTTCTATCCTGAACAAACTAAACAAAAGTACAATCAAAGGAACTAAAATCCCCTTTTTCTTTTCTTCACAAAGACCCTATTTTATGAATGAGAATTTCAAATGTAAACAAGCTTTTGAGCGACATTAAACCAATTACCTTCTTTATTATAACTTCTTTGCGGATATCCCTGTCACCATAAGAACATACAGCATGTCATTTGCCTAATCTGTGTGGACTGACGGAGACGCCAGACTGCCACTGCGAAAGGAATTGTGAATGAGAGGCGCAGCACAGCGCTCTGTTTGATTCTCATTGGCTTAGACAGTGCAACAAACACGTCAGGCTCGTTGATAAGCAAAGCCTGCAGGATATGTTGATTACCACAAAACATTCTGTGACAGCAAATATTTGAAACTTAGGCACAGACATGACAGACAGGAAGGTGTTCTCTGTAATTTCATATGCATGCTAAAGAAATGGATTGCTGTGTTTTGGAATATTTCCTTGCTGCTTGTGCAGCCATATTCTGAGATAAACATGCTCATACCAGTTCTATTTGAGAAGCCCAGATACTGCAAGTGCCTTGACTCATTTTGTGAGACAACAGAACATGGTGACAAACAATAAAACATTGTCTCACAATGATGTGAGCAGATAAAAAAAAAAAAAAAAAAAAAAACAGGCAATATTGATTTGAGTTAAAACTTTTAAACGGTAAAAAAAAGAGACAATAAACTAAGAATAAACTGTATTAGGCATAAAATTATTTCTATAAGTTAAATGTGTAAGAATAAATAAGCCAAGGTGATATGCATTTGGTAAAACTTTAGATTTGGGAACACTATTCCCCATTAACTAGTTGCTTATTAGTATGCATATTACTAGCATATTGACAGTTTATATATATACTATATGTATACACAGTACTGTGCAAAAGTCTTAAGCATGTTAATATCCTAATATCCTTAGTAACATGATTACATGAAGAAACAGAAAAAACTGAGACAAACTAAATCCAGAAGAACTGAGGGAACGTCTCCGAGATGCTTGAAGAAACCTCCCTGCAAAGCTACAGTACTGTAAAAAGCACTGGCACTTGTGTTAAAATGCTGTAAAGTGAGAATGCTTTCAAAAATAAAATCACAAATTGAATTTATTTATGATTTAACTTCTATTAACTAATTCAAATCAATATATGGTGTAACGACCCCTTGCGTTTAAAACGGCTTTTGTCCAGGTACACTTGCGCATAGTTTTTCAAGTAGCTTTGCAGGGAGGTTTCTTCAAGCATCTTGGAGACCTTCCCGCAGTTCTTCTGGATTTAGTCTGTCTCAGTTTTTTCTGTTTCTTCATATAATCACAGATTCTCGATGATGGTGAGGTCAGATCATACTGGCTGTGGGGGGGTATTAACATGCCTAAGACTTTTGAACAGTACTATATATATATATATATATATATATATATATATATATATATATATAAGCACATATTAATGCCTTATTCTGCATGACCATATTCTTGATCCCTCAACCCTACCCAATACCTAAACATAACCAACACAACTACCGTACTTACTATCAATAAGCAGTAATGTAAAAGTAGGTGTTTATTGAAGGAAAACTTTTAGTGAATAAGTGTTTCCTAATCTAAAGTTTTACCAATAATGCATATCACTTCAGCTTATTTATTCTTACACATCTAACTTGTAGAAAGAATTTTATGCTTATAGTTAAGTAATCAAAGTTTATTACTGCATTTTTTGTGCATATGGCAATGGGAAATGCAATATCACTTAAAGACATTTCTCATATTTTCAATCCACAATATGTATGATTAGCCTACACACTATCGGAAACAACCGCATTTGTTGTAAAACACCATATTTACGCTTTAATAGCTACACCTCCAGCGGGATCAACCTGTCATTTTAGAGAAGCGAGAGTAGGATGACATGTTTTGAAGGTGGAGTGAGCTGTTGTTAAAAGCTGACAGCACTGTAAACAGTTCCTAAAGCAATCCTTCCTATTCCTTCGCACTGCTGCAATGGACTACTATCTCACACAGAGTAGACGCCACAGGAGCAGACAACAGCCCACCGCTACAATGATGTCACCGATCATTAATGGAGCTTTGGGTTTTGTTTTAGCAAACATGCATTTTTAAACCATCTGGCTCAGCAGAGTGTTGATGCTCCAGTGTGATATCTTTATATTTCACCGCCTGAAATATGTTTGGGAAACATGTCTGGCACAGGAGTGCTCCATCTGTGTGCACACAGACGCTGGTTTTGAGATACAGAACAAGCTTTTTCCAGTTGTATTGATACATATGCCTAATGGAAAATAAATAAATACATGTTTAAAACATATGGTACGTGAAAGGAAGAAGGTTTTTAAATGATCCAGATATTGATTTTTTTAATGAATAGATCAATCGTTAACCTGTGTGAAAGCATATCCAATGCAGCCCGCCCTGTAAATATCACTTTACACTTTGTTAAGTAAATAGACTACTTTTGGAACAGAACGCATTTTGATGTCCACTGCTCTGCTTTTTATATGACACGTAAATATTGTGCTCCTGTACTGTACGTGTTTTACGGCATCTCTCTGTGTTTTATATGTGACCCCTTCTGGTTCTACTCTCACCGCTCCGAGCGAAATTCAAACCGAACCGGCATTTCTGGCATGTGAGGCGGGCACGTTAACAAGGACACTAAAGACCGCAGCCTCTGCGCCTCTTGAGATCAGGGGAGTGAGGTTTACCCACACAGCTCTTACTATCTGGCCTCCGTTACACTTACCCTCCTAAACCTCACTCCCATTCGGGTCACACCGATTTGAGAGGCGTACAAGCGATAGACGCTAGAAGCTGCGTTCTTTAGCATCCTTGTTAGCACGCCCATCTCCCATGCCGGAAACACTGGTTCGAATCCTGCTCGGAGCGGGGCAAGTACACGCGCACACCTTTTACTTCGCCAGGGACCAACGGTAGTACAAAGGTGTTTCGAACTCCTAAAACAACTCCAAACGAAGTTCATTTTGGCTTGATTTTGTTCAAAATAACGTCACATCAGTTCGTTCTTTGATTTCGCTTGACGTATATCAGGGCCTATATACTTCATATAAACGTATAGCTCACCAGTATAGTCTGAATCATGAACACATGACTCTTATGAGTTGGTTCTTTTTAATGATTTTTTTTTTCCGTTTTATAAACAAAGTTCGGGAGGAGCACGTTCAAATAATCAATCAATCAATCAACTCGTCATCAAACAATTACCATGTCTACTCTATCAGCATGAGAGGAAGTATATATATTCACTCTGTCAACTCACCTAACATTCCTTGACAGTTTTCAGCAGCCCTCCACCACCCCGACTCCTCACTCTTGGCTTGTTCTTTCACAGCCAGGAATACGGGGGGAGTACTCTGGCTTCGGGCCGAATACCGAGCCCGGAGCCCTCTCCTCGGACAGCACGCCAAATACGCATTTATTCTATCTGACTTATTTGTAAGTGTGAACTCGTGAAATGAATCAAGAGTGATCCGTCAAGTCCAATTCCCACATCTAATGATTCTAATGATCCGGTTATTTTATGAGCAGTTCAAAAAGACCAGGTTCAATCAATCTGAAACACTGCCTACATAATGGATATTCTAAAAGAAATACACCCAACTGAATCTAAATTGAATTGAGAGCTGTGATACTATACACATAGGTAAGTCCAATGACATACTTTCTCATGATTCTGCTGTAATAGGCAGATCAAAAGGTTTTGGAATAGAGACATTATGTACTGTGTATCTGCACTACGTGTGCGCTCTGCACAATTGTTCAGGATAATAATCAGTTTAAGCAGAAACAGCATTCTGGAGAGGCTCTCCAATAGCACGGTCATGCAGGTTTACACTGCACAACATCAGGAAGATCAGGCCCTTCTGACTTTGAACATGTGCAATCAAACCTCTACAAATGATCCAGAAGGCAGCAGCACGACTGGTCTTCAATGAGCCCAAGTTAGAGACAATGACATCAAGTTCAAGACATTGATGCTTGCGTACAGAACAACCATGGGCTCTACATCCCCTCCAGCGCCTCATGGTACGTACGAGGCACAGAATCACTAAAGAATGTTTTCGTTCACTGTTCCCAAACAATATTCAAGAAACAGCCGAAAACTCATCTCTTCATGAGCAACTGCATCCTGCTAATAATAAAAAAAAATAATAATTCTATGCTTACAATATTCCTCCATCCATTGTGCTCTAGATTGGACTATTCTGAACTGTGTCTGAAACTTTGTATTACTAGCACTTCTAATGTTTATGCCTCTTTAAGATGATTTGCTTGATGAATTCCTCATTTTAAGATGCTTTGGATAAAGCATCTGCTAAATTAATAAATGTAAATGTAAACATCTGCAAGGCCATTCACAGGTGTGAAGCCGATTGAGTGGATGGTCCCTTCGGACCCTACAAACTCTTTCATCTCACATTCCGAGGGGGTCGGAAAGTGATGAGCGCTCTTACAGCGACGCCACATTCTAAGATGGAGGCTGGCTGGGATTGTGTGTTAAGACCCTTGATTATTGCGAGAGAAAGAAAACCTTTCACTCTACAGGAAGTCTGTTTTTTATCCTGCTTCATCTACTTTCCACCTTTTCCCTGTGGACTAAGGATCACAAAAGCAGTACTGTTGTGGCACTATATCCAGCACTCTCATCCTTTCTCTAGAGAGATACGCGTGTGTGTGTGTGTGTGTGTGTGTGTGTGTCGATTTATTGTGATTCGCTGTGGGGAGATGCCTCATGAAAATAGAATGTTCCCTCAGATGTCTTAATATGATCATTCATTTATTTGTTTCATCTGCACTTAATAAAAGCTTTCACGCACACAGACTTCAGCACCCCACAATGAACTATGCTTGAGTTCCTTTCCTATTGATTGGGCTCAACAGTAATTAAGAATGATATCCATCTCTTTCTGCTGACTCTACCCGTGATACAGATCACTTCCCTTTGCTCTTTTTCCTCAACATGTCCTCAAAGCATCAGTTGCGTCGCTTCACTGCCATACATAAATCCTCTCCCATGGCCTCATGGGATAATAAAGTGTCCATCGAATGCGCACAGAATCTCGCTGGAAGTAGTACGTCATCCAGGGACTTTTCCACCTTTCTGTTTGTCAAATACTATGCAATAATACTTTTGACATACAGTTTTTCGCATACCATATAGTAGGGAAGTATTCGATTACGGATGCAGTGTATGTTTTTCAAACCTGCCAAACCACAATTAATCATCTGTTGAACGAAAAATCAATGCCATGTGGTGTCAATGACATCAACTACACATTTTTTAAAGCATGTAATTATAAATAAAAATAACTTTAATTTTGATCTGTTTCCCTATCAAAGTGCTTCAAAGAATATATACTACCATTCAAAAGTCTAGAGATATCCTTCAGAAATCATTCTGATATGCTGTTTTGGTGCTCAAGTAATATGTATTATTATAATCAATCTTGAAAACAGTTGTGCTGCTTAATTATATATGCATTCTGTCAAGATTATTTGAGGAATAGAAAGTTCAAAATAATAGCATGTATTTGAAATAGATTTGTTTTGTAACATTTTAAATGTTTACAATTTTGATACATTTAATGTATCTGTGTTTAATATAAGTATAAAAAAAAAATCTTACTGACCCTAAAACTTTTGAAAGTTTGTGTAGTTTTATACACTGTTTTTTTGTTGTTTTTGGAGCTTGGTAGCATATCCACTTTTGTTAGTAAAGCAGCCACATTCAGTTTTAAATTTCTCAAAAAAACAAAACAAATATATATATAAGGGGTCTATGGGGTCAGAATGACATGAGTGAATGACATGAGTGTGTGTACACAAAATCTATGGGTAAATGAACCCTTTAAATGGAGATTTCCTCACTGCGTCTATCTTCTTATCCCCCCAGTCAAAGTGAATATGTCTGCTCCATTTTGTCTTTTAAAAGTATTTTCTCTTTGATTCAGATGACACTGTCTGTGTCTGTTTCCTTTTTATCCTGTCCTCTGTATGCTGAGATGTCAAATATATGATGTTGACAAGAATCGGAGTGCTCGAGACAAACCTTCACATTTTTATTTGATCTGCCACTGCAAGGATTTCCTTTATTGCAGGGCCCAGTAGAAGTACTACCTGTGCTGCTGTTTCAAATGCTTGGTAGATTTCTTACAGACTCAGTGAACCTCGTTATTTTTTACCTCTTGGTTTAAAAAAGAAAAATCCATATATTTACATTCGTGAAAGGTCACCCTATGGAAAAAGATGATGTCTAGAAACTGCCAGGAAATGATCAGCTTTGCTTCTGATGCATTAACCTTAAACTTTGAGGTTTGGCTCTGTGTGCATAGAATGTTAAAATGTGCCCTGCACTGCAGCTGAACCCGGGATGTCTTCAGAAGCTGAAGAATTTCCAACTTTGTGGGCGCTGAATCTAGGAAATGACATCATTGCCAGCAGACAGTGATGTATGAGCTTTGCCCTGGCAGGTGTCAGATCAGACTCTCTGTCTCTAAAGCAGATGTTAAATCGCGATTTAAGAACGTTCACTCTTCTTGAGTTTTAAAGGTCTATTCGGCTGGCTTTGTTGGAGTTGAAAGTTAGATTTTCCAGACATGAGGAGGATTAAGATTCTGCTGCATTGTAAGAAAAAAAAAAAAAAGTAGGATCTCACATACTTTTAGCCTCTTTGCGGTCTGTTTCTGGAATAACACCTAGATGTCACTGTATGTTCCAATAACATGGTGCAGTACAGCATATCATACTACTCTTATGTATACAATCTGTAGTATGTGACTTTTTCATGTTTAAACAAAACCCAACATGTGCATGTGTGTGTGATTGTTTTTCTTTTGTGCCTCTGAAAGTTACTGAATATTTTGTACATTTCCATGGAACAAATCCTACTTGGCAAAATCACACTGATTAGCCCAATTAATGATACAACTGGTTTTTGACACATTCAGCATATGTATAATAAACATATTTTTACATGGTCTGACAATGCAATGTACAATGTCTAATGTTTAAAACGGTACTAACCAGGACCATCAGGACCATCGCTAACATTTTAGTGATGGTCCTGTAATATTGAACCCTTTCCACTGGGTATTCTGAGTAGTGCTATATCACAGAGATGAAGTTTCAAACAGAGGGCCAGTTTAAATGTATTATTTATTAAATTATATAAATATTTATTAAATATGTGTGTTATTACATGTTGCTTTGGACTCATAATTATTGTGAACAGCACATGGGAAATCTGGATTGAATAATAAAAAAAAAAAATCTTCCGGATTGAATTAATTGACATTATATAGTGCGTAGAAAAAAAAGATACAAAGTCAAATTTATCAGCAAATATTTTCCAGATAATAATGTATTTTTTTCTGTGGCTATATTACAGAGACAATATAAAAGCCAAAAAACTAGTGGCGACAAAAGCTGACTGTGTTGTCGCCTCTCATCGACTGTGTCTAGCCTAAAAAGCTGTGCTTGAGCACGCCAAAAGGACTAAAAGCAACTGTCAGCTAGCACCTGCGTTCTGTGACTGCGTGTAAGGTAATATCTGTCTATATCAGCAGGTTTCAATAGTCTGTTTTCGTCATTGAAAAGGGGAAATGGAAACTAAGACTGCGGATATACAAACCGTAAACAAAGCAGCGCTTGCTTACCATTTCGTCGCTGTCGGACGGAAACCTTGTATGTCCAAATTTGGTCTATTTCATATTTTTTCACAAATCGATGCTATTGGTCAGTCCCCACGTGGTTCTGTTATTTTTTTTAAATTTTTTTTTTTACAAATTATTAACCAATCTAAAGTGTTGAAAATAGCTTGAGAGCAAATCTCTTAACTCCATTGGACACTTCGACTGTCTGAGAATCCTCTTAACTCCACCTCTTCTTCAATCCGCGGCGGGAGTCTCCGCGGCATTTGGTCTCCTCAGGATTGAAAGTCGCACTCGCAACGAAATTCCTCCTCAAACAACACGTAAAGCAAGCATTAACTCTGATTTTAACTGTGTTAAACTATGATATCAGTTATTGATGTATTTTAAATGTCTACTTATTAGGCTATAGGCTTATAATTACTAGGCTTATTATACATGTGCATTGAAGTTTTAAAATGTATCTAATACAATACTTGAATTGAATTAAATGTTTTGGATACCAGCATCAAATTATTGTTTTTATTATTATTTTACTGACTCGAAGTTGGCACTGTGCATGTTAAATACCCCAAGTAGCAGGTTTTATTTATGGGAGAAAAAAGGTCTGTCTACTGGCGCCAAGTAAGCCTATCTTTGCATAACTGTCTGTTTTTTAGACAATAACGAATGAAAATAGTTAGGTTAGATACATTTGAGTAGGCCTGTTCGATAGCTGTAATGCTTCGGTGCAGAAGGAAGCCTGTGAGCCACGAAGGTAAGTTTGCATGCAGATTAGGCTAATTTCCACCTATTAGACAGCCTAACGTTAGTCAGCTCATCGTTTTTTGTTCTGCTTCACTTATAGCTCTTAAACCTTTAAAATGGAGTTTAGGAAGATGTATTTAACCACAGTTGTTAGCTTTGGTTAACTATTGAAGCCTTTTGGGGACATTTGGGGATATTTAATTTAATTAAATACAATACTATTGATCAGCATTACCAAACGTGGACGTTTTCCACTAGAAACAAACATTGATGTATTATTTTAATTTAATACTGTGAAGCTGCTTTGATACAATCTGTATTGTGAAAAGCGCTATATAAATAAACTTGACTTGACTTGACTTTTCTCTTGTCAAAAGGCTCAACGCGACCGCCGACTTTGTTTGCGTGCAGATTAATTTCCGCCTATTTTAGACAGCTTAGTATTTTGGTATTGTATCACTCATATCTCTTAAACGTTTAAAATGGAGTTTAAGAAGATGTATGTAACCACAATCATTAGATTTGAATAGCTCTTAAAGCCTTATCTCTTGTCAAAAGGCTCAACGCGACCGCAGACTTTGATGAACACTGCTGGCAGCAGCGACGTCTGTGTCCGTACCGTTCTAATCAATGACAGCGTAACCTCGTATCTCCCTGCTCCCAAGTCATAAATCTCGTATCTCCGATTAAACATGATTTTGGGGAAATGTTGTGTTAATGTTGGTATACAACAGTATATGATAGCAATTTAAGGTATGATACCAACTTTAACGACACAATGTTTAATAACTCAAAAAATATGCAGTTTTTTTAATTTCCTGAAAAATAATGGTTTTGGAGATACGAGGATTCCGCCCGACAGTGACGATTTTGAATATCAATCACGCTGATCACTTTCTTCATTCCAGTCGACTCATGTTATTATGAAAAAAATGTGCTTTCGAATGCTCAGTTGAGATGACATAAAATTATAACAGCCTTCTGTCTGTACCGTCTTGCTCGCTTTCATCTCTTTCGCTTTTATTCTTATGCAAAGTTGAACAGCCAATCAGAGTTCTCTCTCTCACCGACGGCCTGACGCCGATTCAACATGCTGAAACCCAGATGGCATCCGACTAGAGCCAATGGAGGAACACACCGAAAAAACGAAGGTGACCGACGTTTAAAAAACGGCCGACCGTGTCCCAGCCTTTAAATGGGTCGCACTCATCACAGAGCCCAAGAAAATACGGCTGTTTTTTCCATCCCAGACAAAAACCATCAGTTCTTTTATGTGCTACATTAGTTTAGACTCATTCCCATTAAAGATGTCCTTTCATGCCAATCAAATTTCATTTTCTCTGTCTCAGGGATTTCAGGATAGATGATTGAGCAGAAGAGAGGAACAGCCCGTGCAGATCTACGACTTTGACACTCCAAACATCTCCTTGAGCAGTGTAAATCTATCGCTGCGTACCGGGTGAGCTAAAGAAGAGCAGTGTCTCTCCTCCTGGGAGCGGGACTCCATCAGTACTCTGATAATGAGGGGCTCTCCTGCAGGAATTCTCCAAATGGAGTGATTTGTAATTGATTTGGTGCATTAATTACCGTCCGGTTCTGCCTGTGTCATGGTTAATATTGCACACTTCTGATGAGAAGAGGATCCGCACAGGGATCGTTTGGGCGAATGGCAATTATTCAATTAGAGCTGAAGTTACCGCTGCACATCTTCATTCAGTAGTGGTAATCACACCAGCTGATGGTGTCTACAGCAGAGTACGCTGCAGAACGCCCAGTTGTTCATGATAATAATAATGATATAAATATATATATGTATATAATGATAAATAGAGTTATTGTCTCCCAAAGGAAAGAACCGATTCTGAACTGCATGAAACGAGTCGTCAGTAATTCCAGTCTTTCTTTCCGCATGAACCTACATACTGTAGGTTTGTAACAACAAATTTGCATAATGCCAGCTTATTGTCTTCATTGGCTGCTCGCGAACAATATCTAATTTGTCCCATCCTAAAACACTGTAGTTGTAGCTGAGGCCTGGAAGAGCTAATGTCGAGAGGATGCTGTTTTCTATGTTGTGAAAGCAAATCCACGTTGAACCTTTTCCAACACTGTGAGAAAAGAGGCGATGCTGCAAAAAATTCAAGTGTTTTTGAATGTGATGCATGACCTCCGAAACAATGCTTTAAAATAGCATAATAGGGGCACATTCAAATATATTTAATGTATACATATCATGAATGATATAACAAAACATGACATTCAAAACTTTATTCATAATTTTTTTATAAAAATTGTATCCTTTCCCTCTCTATTATTTCTCCCTCTCGTTTTTCTGTTTAACATTTTAGCCTAAAGGTTTGCTACAAAAGACAAAGTCAAGTAGTCCTTGAGAGTCGTCTCTGATGACTGAAGATGGAGATCACAAATGAAAACAATGTGCCTTTCAAACGGCTTCATTCAGTCATTTAGAATCACAAAAGGCTTGTTTATGATTCTTTAGCCATTTAAAGCTTCTCTAAAGGAAGTGATAAGTTTGTTATTCACTAGCTTATTTCAGTCATTGAAAGGTTTTGCTGAGCATCTCACGAGAGACGGCCTAATGCGAAATGCACCTGAGTTAAACTTCTCAGAAAACCTGTTACTTCTGATTGGTTTTGAATGACTTTTCCCCTGCTATCAACAACAGCATCAGGTTAATTGCTTATTTTCAAAAGGATGAATATGCATAAGATCTGCTGCATAGAAATTAAAACGCTAAATGAAGTCATTGTTCATTAGTTTAACCCCTTCGGGCGGTATAGAAACGAGAGAAACGTGCCCTGTGAATGCATGGCACTGTCATATTAATTCAAAATAATTACAAAATGATAAGAGTGTTTTAAATTATTTACGTGATTTGTGAATATCACAAACGGAAGTTATGATGAACATGCTTTAAGGGTTGTAAATCTAATAGTCACTCTGGAATGAGTTGATGTTACTGAATTACGCACCGATTTCATTTAGCCGAGAGAGTATTGCTCATTTAGTCATAAAAACTAATTTTAGCTGTTTGTCATAAATCTGTGTTATGAGGATGACATTTTATGTCTTATTAGACTACATTGTAGAGAAATAAGCTTTACTTCAGTGCCTATTTTAAATCTAAACACATATTAGCCATTAAGATATGTCTTTGCTGCTTTTTTTTTCCATTTGCAGACAAAAACAATATCAGAAAATGAATTTCAATAAATACTGCAGTCATAACCAAATATCTAAATATATATACAAGATTTTGCATAAAATGTTACATTTCTTTCATCAATAATTTTCATCAACACCATTTTTTTTGTCACTGACAAAAACGAGATGACAAAAAAAAAAAAAGTCATTTTGTCATCAATTTTACATCTAAAAATTGATGACAAAATCTAAACAGGAGAGCATTTGTGAATGGCAGTGAAGTAATGCAAGAGACGCTGTTAGGTCACATAACAGGGACAACATGGCGAATGCAGTACATCTGGATTACCTTTATACCACACACATTCA
Source organism: Scardinius erythrophthalmus (assembly GCF_964197995.2). NCBI lineage: Eukaryota > Metazoa > Chordata > Actinopteri > Cypriniformes > Leuciscidae > Scardinius > Scardinius erythrophthalmus. The sequence continues at coordinate 10,514,626 of NC_138226.1, read as the reverse complement.
TACTATATAGATCAACAGTGCTGGGTAGTAGGCCTAACTGATTACATGTAATCTGGATTACATAATCAGATTACAAAAATATATCACTTGTTATTAAATTAGATTACATTTTAAAATACTTGTAATCAGACTACAGTTATTATTATTATTTTATTACACGGGGACACGTTATCCTCACAATGGCAGTACCTTATTCATAATTAAATGATTCGCCCAACTGCCTCTTTTTATCTTTTACATTTTCCTTTCTAAAAAAAGCCTAATGCTTATATATGTTCAGAAGGTATTCCAGGTTTGTGGAATTACACACACAGACCAGCCACAGTCAAAACTGAGACCCACAGAACTTTTGATTACTGGATTTACAGAAATCATTTTTTGTTTTCTCAACATTGCAACATTTCATATCCAATAATCTCCTTTAACACATTCATTATTATTTGATTTATCACTCAGTGAGTCATTTAATAATTTATTACTGTAGTTGAAAGGCTTTTGTCTTTCAAACAAGGCTTTTTTTCTGTCAACAATAACATTTCTAGAAAGTCAATAATAATAATAATACAATTAAAGCTGCAAGCAGCGATGAAAGGGCCCTCGCACCCGTGCCATCAACACTCGGTGGCTTTAGGAAGACAGAGCATGGTTGGGAAATGTACATTTAAGGAGGTATATTTAGTAAGAGTATGTCAAAGTTAGTAACAAAATGTTTTGTATAATGGTGATAATAGCATGCTTCATGACTCAGCTAAGTGTTGCTAGCATGTTTAGTCTGTTTCTAGCATGCTTAGTACACAATAATTATGTGGTTAGTACTGCATTACTGTGTTAACCATGTCAGTTTCTGTTGCCAGTAGGTGGCGTTATGACTATAGCTGAATATGAGCATGGATGTGTGTTCAGGACAGAACACTTATCAAACGTGTGAAGTTTGGTGCAAATTGGAAATTGCCTTCTTGAGTAACAAAAAAGTCATGTTTCATTGAATTAGCGTTCTTTAGCACTTACCTAAGCATTGTTAGCATGTTTTAACATGTTTCTAGCATGTTTAGAACTCAATGGCATTTTTAACATGTTGCTAGAACGGCATCAACGTGTTAAACATGTCACTTCCTGTTGCCAGTAGGTGGCGCTATTACTATAAATGAACATTCTCATGTAGATGTATTCAGGCCATGACTCTTATCAAAAGTGTGAAGTTTGGGGCAGATTGGACATTCCATGCCTGAGTTACAGCACATTCCTATTTAATTGCAATAATAGCATGCTTTAGCACTTAGCTAAGAGTTTGCTAGCATGTTTTAGCATGTTTCTAGTATGTTGTTAGCATGTTTAACACTTGCTGGCACTTTTTTATATGTTATTAGGAGTCCATAACAGTGTTAAACATGTCACTTCCTGTTGCCAGCAGGTGGCGCTATGACTGTAACTGAATATAAGCATGGTCATGTGTTCAGGACAGAACGCTTATCAAAAGTGTGAAGTTTGGGGCAGATTGGACATTCCATGCCTGAGTTACAGCAAATTCATATTTAATTGCAGTAATATAATTCTTTAGCACTTAGCTAAGTGTTTGCTAGTATGTTTTAGCATGTCTCTAGTATGTTGGTAGGATGTTTAGCACCTACTGGCATTTTTTTTATATGTTATTAGGAGTCAAGAACAGTGTTAAACGTCACTTCCTGTTGCCAGCAGGTGGCGCTATGACTATAACTAAATATGAGCATGGACATGTGTTCAAGAGATAACTCTTATCAAACGTGTGAAGTTTGGGGTAGATTGGACATTGTCTTCTTGAGTAACAACAACATCCTGTTTCATTGAATTAGCATGCTTTAGCACTTAGCTAAGTATTGCTAGCATGTTTTAACATGTTTCTAGCATGTTTAGAAGTCAATGGCATTTTTAACATGTTGCTAGAACGGCATCAACGTGTTAAACATGTCACTTCCTGTTGCCAGTAGGTGGTGCTATTACTATAACTGAATTTGAGCATAGACATGTGTTCAGGCCATGATTCTTATCAAACGTGTGAAGTTTGGGGCAGATTGGACATTCCATGCCTGGGTTACAGAAAATTCCTATTTAATTGCAGTGATAGCATGCTTTAGCACTTAGCTAAGTGTTTGCTAGCATGTTTCTAGTATGTTGCTAACCTGTTTAGCACTTGCTGGCTCTTTTTTATATGTTATTAGGAGACCACAATAGTGTTAAACATGTCACTTCCTGTTGACAGCAGGTGGCGCTATTACTATAACTGAATATTCTTATGTAGATGTGTTCAGGCCATGACTCTTATCAAACGTGTGAAGTTTGAGGCAGATTGGACATTCCATGCCTGTGTTACAGCAAATTCCTATTTAATTGCAGCAATAGCATGCTTTAGCACTTAGCTAAGTGTTTGCTAGCATGTTTTAGCATGTTTCTAGTATGTTGTTAGCATGTTTAACACTTGCTGGCATTTTTTTATATGTTATTAGGAGTCCATAACAGTGTTAAACGTCACTTCCTGTTGCCAGCAGGTGGCGCTATGACTATAACTAAATATGAGCATGGACATGTGTTCAAGAGATAACTCTTATCAAACGTGTGAAGTTTGGCGCAGATTGGACATTGCCTTCTTGAGTAACAACAACATCCTGTTTCATTGAATTAGCATGCTTTAGCACTTAGCTAAGTATTGCTAGCATGTTTTAACATGTTTCTAGCATGTTTAGAAGTCAATGGCATTTTTAACATGTTGCTAGAATGGCATCAACGTGTTAAACATGACACTTCCTGTTACCAGTAGGTGGCGCTATTACTATAACTGAATTTTCTCATGTAGATGTGTTCAGGACAGAACGCTTATCAAAAGTGTGAAGTTTGGGGCAGATTGGACATTCCATGCCTGAGTTACAGCAAATTCCTATTTAATTGCAATAATAGCATGCTTTAGCACTTAGCTGAGAGTTTGCTAGCATGTTTTAGCATGCTTCTATTATGTTGTTAGCATGTTTAGCACTTGCTGGCACTTTTTTATATGTTATTAGGAGTCCATAACAGTGTTAAACATGTCACTTCCTGTTGCCAGCAGGTGGCGCTATGACTGTAACTGAATATGAGCATGGTCATGTGTTCAGGACAGAACGCTTATCAAACGTGTGAAGTTTGGGGCAGATTGGACATTCCATGCCTGAGTTACAGCAACTTCCTGTTTCATGGCGAAACATCGAAATTTGTCAGGCCGCCGAGGACCCGCCCTTCGACGAAAACTCAAGATCTTCGCAATTTAACGTCGCAAAGGCCTTAAGATTACACTCACCAAATTTGAAGATGATCAGATTAAAACTGTAGGAGGAGTTCGTTAAAGTATGAGGCCTGAAAATGGCAAAAACTGCACAAAAATCTGAGAGGAAGTTCAAAATGGCTGACTTCCTGTTGGGTTTAGGGCTATGCTCCAAGAGACTTTTTTGTAGGTATTAGGTCATTACATGTATGTACCGAATTTCGTGCACGTACGTGGAACGTTGCGGGAGGCGCACTCCGTTGAACTTTTATAGGTGGCGCTATCGAGCCGTTTTGCCCCGTCCAATTCTGAAACCTATATCAGATGTAAATTTTCGCCAGTTCTGACGCGTGTGCAAAGTTTCGTGAGTTTTCGCGCATGTTTAGGCCCTCAAAAATGCAATTCAATGCGGAGAAGAAGAATAATAATAATAGTTAAAGCTGCAAGCAGCGATGAAAGGGCCCTCGCACCCGTGCCATCAACACTCGGTGGCTTTAGGAAGACAGAGCATGGTTGGGAAATGTACATTTAAGGAGGTATATATAGTAAGAGTATGTCAAAGTCAGTTACAAAATGTTTTGTATAATGGTGATAATAGCATGCTTCATGACTCAGCTAAGTGTTGCTAGCATGTTTAGTGTGTTTCTAGCATGCTTAGTACACAATAATTATGTGGTTAGTACTGCATTACTGTGTTAACCATGTCAGTTTCTGTTGCCAGTAGGTGGCGTTATGACTATAACTGAATATGAGCTTGGATGTGTGTTCAGGACAGAACTCTTATCAAACGTGTGACGTTTGGGGTAGATTGTACATTGCCTTCTTGAGTAACAACAAAGTCCTGTTTCATTGAATTAGCATGCTTTAGCACTTAGCTAAGTATTGCTAGTATGTTTTAACATGTTTCTAGCATGTTTAGAAGTCAATGGCATTTTTAACATGTTGCTAGAATGGCATCAACGTGTTAAACATGACACTTCCTGTTACCAGTAGGTGGCGCTATTACTATAACTGAATATTCTCATGTAGATATGTTCAGGACAGAACGCTTATCAAAAGTGTGAAGTTTGGGGCAGATTGGACATTCCATGCCTGAGTTACAGCAAATTCCTATTTAATTGCAATAATAGCATGCTTTAGCACTTGGCTAAGAGTTTGCTAGCATGTTTTAGCATGTTTCTAGTATGTTGTTAGCATGTTTAACACTTGCTGGCACTTTTTTATATGTTATTAGGAGTCCATAACAGTGTTAAACATGTCACTTCCTGTTGCCAGCAGGTGGCGCTATGACTGTAACTGAATATAAGCATGGTCATGTGTTCCGGACAGAACGCTTATCAAAAGTGTGAAGTTTGGGGCAGATTGGACATTCCATGCCTGAGTTACAGCAAATTCATATTTAATTGCAGTAATATCATTCTTTAGCACTTAGCTAAGTGTTTGCTAGTATGTTTTAGCATGTCTATAGTATGTTGGTAGGATGTTTAGCACCTACTGGCATTTTTTTATATGTTATTAGGAGTCAAGAACAGTGTTAAACGTCACTTCCTGTTGCCAGCAGGTGGCGCTATGACTATAACTAAATATGAGCATGGACATGTGTTCAAGAGATAACTCTTATCAAACGTGTGACGTTTGGGGTAGATTGTACATTGCCTTCTTGAGTAACAACAAAGTCCTGTTTCATTGAATTAGCATGCTTTAGCACTTAGCTAAGTATTGCTAGTATGTTTTAACATGTTTCTAGCATGTTTAGAAGTCAATGGCATTTTTAACATGTTGCTAGAATGGCATCAACGTGTTAAACATGACACTTCCTGTTACCAGTAGGTGGCGCTATTACTATAACTGAATATTCTCATGTAGATATGTTCAGGACAGAACGCTTATCAAAAGTGTGAAGTTTGGGGCAGATTGGACATTCCATGCCTGAGTTACAGCAAATTCCTATTTAATTGCAATAATAGCATGCTTTAGCACTTAGCTAAGAGTTTGCTAGCATGTTTTAGCATGCTTCTAGTATGTTGTTAGCATGTTTAGCACTTGCTGGCACTTTTTTATATGTTATTAGGAGTCCATAACAGTGTTAAACATGTCACTTCCTGTTGCCAGCAGGTGGCGCTATGACTATAACTGAATATGAGCATGGTCATGTGTTCAGGACAGAACGTTTATTAAAAGTGTGAAGTTTGGCGCAGATTGGACATTGCCTTCTTGAGTAACAACAACATCCTGTTTCATTGAATTAGCATGCTTTAGCACTTAGCTAAGTATTGCTAGTATGTTTTAACATGTTTCTAGCATGTTTAGAAGTCAATGGCATTTTTAACATGTTGCTAGAATGGCATCAACGTGTTAAACATGACACTTCCTGTTACCAGTAGGTGGCGCTATTACTATAACTGAATATTCTCATGTAGATATGTTCAGGACAGAACGCTTATCAAAAGTGTGAAGTTTGGGGCAGATTGGACATTCCATGCCTGAGTTACAGCAAATTCCTATTTAATTGCAATAATAGCATGCTTTAGCACTTAGCTAAGAGTTTGCTAGCATGTTTTAGCATGCTTCTAGTATGTTGTTAGCATGTTTAGCACTTGCTGGCACTTTTTTATATGTTATTAGGAGTCCATAACAGTGTTAAACATGTCACTTCCTGTTGCCAGCAGGTGGCGCTATGACTATAACTGAATATGAGCATGGTCATGTGTTCAGGACAGAACTCTTATCAAACGTGTGAAGTTTGGGGCAGATTGGACATTCCATGCCTGAGTTACAGCAACTTCCTGTTTCATGGCGAAACATCAAAATTTGTCAGGCCGCCGAGGACCCGCCCTTCGACGAAAACTCAAGATCTTCGCAATTTAACGTCGCAAAGGCCTTAAGATTACACTCACCAAATTTGAAGATGATCAGATTAAAACTGTAGGAGGAGTTCGTTAAAGTATGAGGCCTGAAAATGTCAAAAACTGCACAAAAATCTGGGAGGAAGTTCAAAATGGCTGACTTCCTGTTGGGTTTAGGGCTATGCTCCAAGAGACTTTTTTGTAGGTATTAGGTCATTACATGTATGTACCGAATTTCGTGCACGTACGTGGAACGTTGCGGGAGGCGCACTCCGTTGAACTTTTATAGGTGGCGCTATCGAGCCGTTTTGCCCCGTCCAATTCTGAAACCTATATCAGATGTAAATTTTCGCCAGTTCTGACGCGTGTGCAAAGTTTCGTGAGTTTTCGCGCATGTTTAGGCCCTCAAAAATGCAATTCAATGCGGAGAAGAAGAATAATAATAATTAAAGCTGCAAGCAGCGATGAAAGGGCCCTCGCACCCGTGCCATCAACACTCGGTGGCTTTAGGAAGACAGAGCATGGTTGGGAAATGTACATTTAAGGAGGTATATATAGTAAGAGTATGTCAAAGTCAGTTACAAAATGTTTTGTATAATGGTGATAATAGCATGCTTCATGACTCAGCTAAGTGTTGCTAGCATGTTTAGTGTGTTTCTAGCATGCTTAGTACACAATAATTATGTGGTTAGTACTGCATTACTGTGTTAACCATGTCAGTTTCTGTTGCCAGTAGGTGGCGTTATGACTATAACTGAATATGAGCTTGGATGTGTGTTCAGGACAGAACTCTTATCAAACGTGTGAAGTTTGGTGCAAATTGGACATTGCCTTCTTGAGTAACAACAAAGTCATGTTTCATTGAATTAGCATGCTTTAGCACTTAGCTAAGCATTGTTAGCATGTTTTAACATGTTTCTAGCATGTTTAGAACTCAATGGCATTTTTAACATGTTGCTAGAACGGCATCAACGTGTTAAACATGTCACTTCCTGTTGCCAGTTGGTGGCGCTATTACTATAATTGAACATTCTCATGTAGATGTATTCAGGCCATGACTCTTATCAAAAGTGTGAAGTTTGGGGCAGATTGGACATTCCATGCCTGAGTTACAGCAAATTCCTATTTAATTGCAATAATAGCATGCTTTAGCACTTGGCTAAGAGTTTGCTAGCATGTTTTAGCATGTTTCTAGTATGTTGTTAGCATGTTTAACACTTGCTGGCACTCTTTTATATGTTATTAGGAGTCCATAACAGTGTTAAACATGTCACTTCCTGTTGCCAGCAGGTGGCGCTATGACTGTAACTGAATATAAGCATGGTCATGTGTTCAGGACAGAACGCTTATCAAAAGTGTGAAGTTTGGGGCAGATTGGACATTCCATGCCTGAGTTACAGCAAATTCATATTTAATTGCAGTAATATCATTCTTTAGCACTTAGCTAAGTGTTTGCTAGTATGTTTTAGCATGTCTATAGTATGTTGGTAGGATGTTTAGCACCTACTGGCATTTTTTTATATGTTATTAGGAGTCAAGAACAGTGTTAAACGTCACTTCCTGTTGCCAGCAGGTGGCGCTATTACTATAACTGAATATTCTCATGTAGATATGTTCAGGACAGAACGCTTATCAAAAGTGTGAAGTTTGGGGCAGATTGGACATTCCATGCCTGAGTTACAGCAAATTCCTATTTAATTGCAATAATAGCATGCTTTAGCACTTAGCTAAGAGTTTGCTAGCATGTTTTAGCATGCTTCTAGTATGTTGTTAGCATGTTTAGCACTTGCTGGCACTTTTTTATATGTTATTAGGAGTCCATAACAGTGTTAAACATGTCACTTCCTGTTGCCAGCAGGTGGCGCTATGACTATAACTGAATATGAGCATGGTCATGTGTTCAGGACAGAACGTTTATTAAAAGTGTGAAGTTTGGCGCAGATTGGACATTGCCTTCTTGAGTAACAACAACATCCTGTTTCATTGAATTAGCATGCTTTAGCACTTAGCTAAGTATTGCTAGTATGTTTTAACATGTTTCTAGCATGTTTAGAAGTCAATGGCATTTTTAACATGTTGCTAGAATGGCATCAACGTGTTAAACATGACACTTCCTGTTACCAGTAGGTGGCGCTATTACTATAACTGAATATTCTCATGTAGATATGTTCAGGACAGAACGCTTATCAAAAGTGTGAAGTTTGGGGCAGATTGGACATTCCATGCCTGAGTTACAGCAAATTCCTATTTAATTGCAATAATAGCATGCTTTAGCACTTAGCTAAGAGTTTGCTAGCATGTTTTAGCATGCTTCTAGTATGTTGTTAGCATGTTTAGCACTTGCTGGCACTTTTTTATATGTTATTAGGAGTCCATAACAGTGTTAAACATGTCACTTCCTGTTGCCAGCAGGTGGCGCTATGACTATAACTGAATATGAGCATGGTCATGTGTTCAGGACAGAACGTTTATTAAAAGTGTGAAGTTTGGCGCAGATTGGACATTGCCTTCTTGAGTAACAACAACATCCTGTTTCATTGAATTAGCATGCTTTAGCACTTAGCTAAGTATTGCTAGTATGTTTTAACATGTTTCTAGCATGTTTAGAAGTCAATGGCATTTTTAACATGTTGCTAGAATGGCATCAACGTGTTAAACATGACACTTCCTGTTACCAGTAGGTGGCGCTATTACTATAACTGAATATTCTCATGTAGATATGTTCAGGACAGAACGCTTATCAAAAGTGTGAAGTTTGGGGCAGATTGGACATTCCATGCCTGAGTTACAGCAAATTCCTATTTAATTGCAATAATAGCATGCTTTAGCACTTAGCTAAGAGTTTGCTAGCATGTTTTAGCATGCTTCTAGTATGTTGTTAGCATGTTTAGCACTTGCTGGCACTTTTTTATATGTTATTAGGAGTCCATAACAGTGTTAAACATGTCACTTTCTGTTGCCAGCAGGTGGCGCTATGACTATAACTGAATATGAGCATGGTCATGTGTTCAGGACAGAACTCTTATCAAACGTATGAAGTTTGGGGCAGATTGGACATTCCATGCCTGAGTTACAGCAACTTCCTGTTTCATGGCGAAACATCAAAATTTGTCAGGCCGCCGAGGACCCGCCCTTCGACGAAAACTCAAGATCTTCGCAATTTAACGTCGCAAAGGCCTTAAGATTACACTCACCAAATTTGAAGATGATCAGATTAAAACTGTAGGAGGAGTTCGTTAAAGTATGAGGCCTGAAAATGTCAAAAACTGCACAAAAATCTGGGAGGAAGTTCAAAATGGCTGACTTCCTGTTGGGTTTAGGGCTATGCTCCAAGAGACTTTTTTGTAGGTATTAGGTCATTACATGTATGTACCGAATTTCGTGCACGTACGTGGAACGTTGCGGGAGGCGCACTCCGTTGAACTTTTATAGGTGGCGCTATCGAGCCGTTTTGCCCCGTCCAATTCTGAAACCTATATCAGATGTAAATTTTCGCCAGTTCTGACGCGTGTGCAAAGTTTCGTGAGTTTTCGCGCATGTTTAGGCCCTCAAAAATGCAATTCAATGCGGAGAAGAATAATAATAATAATAATAATAATAATAATAAACAGAGCAATTCCAAGAGGGTCCTCACACCATCGGTGCTCGGGCCCTAAATATATATATAGACATAGATAGATAGAAAGATATATATATATATATATATATAAATATAGCTGCGAGCAGCGATTACGGGCCCAAGCCGGTGGCACCGCAACTCCAGTGCCTTTAGTAACCTAAAGGCACCGGGGATGGCGGTGCCGCCGGCTTTGGCCCTCCATCGCTGCTCGCAGCTATATTATATATATATATATATATATATATCTTTCTATCTATCTATGTCTATATATATATATATATATGTATATTTACACACACACACATATATATATATAAGACAGAAAATATTGCTTGTCTTACCTTATTCTGATTTTATGATACACTCAAAATATTCCACAACAAATCCTTTAAATTTAATGTAAAAATAAAAACGAAAGTAAGCAGTGTTGGTCTCACGTAACTCTCTCATTAGAATAAAAAATTTCAATATTTGCGATGCATTTGGATGCTAAACTGTTCTTTATTATAGGCTTTGTACTTCACTCATGTTCCAATATCGATAGAAAAAATCATCCTCTTCACACGCGCAAAAATGTGCTTGGAAACATCACAGTGGAGCTCTGCTTACTGTGAATGGAACAAATTGTACTACTGACTATTTAAACAGAGCAGTGTAATTCGTATATGTTAGGTTGACTATTTTTATTATTATATTGTATTAGGGCTATAATGAACAGGCTGCGATGTCAAGATTGCAATTCTGGAATGTGTGTGTGTGTGACGCGGTTGCGGTTGAACAGTGGACACATAAAAACATAAATAAAATGTTTAAGTTCATTCCTACTTCCATAGGCATACATTGAAAATGCTCGCTCTACTCCGCACCATTATCAATGTCTGTGCGGACGTCTGTATTTTACTTTCGCTTTTAAGTTAGCGATTTAAAAGCCCTCAGCGGTGTCACACGTCGATTAACTGGTGGGAAAATTTTATCACAGTCACATCCCTAATATATTTATATATAAATACAATAGGCCTACCTGAAAGAGAATTTTACTTGCCCGACCAGAGTATAGCCTGATTAGAACGTCAATAACAAAAAAATAACTTGGGAATCACTAAAACGAGAGATTATTCTAATTTCATTACATTCATTTTAAGTTGCAATCAGCAGTTCATAATAAATGTATTACTGATCAATGGTAACAAGGTTGCCCTGCTGAGGCTCATGCAGCTTCTCCAGGAGAATTGTAAACAAATGAGCGCAGCACACAAAAACGCAACGCAGTTAACAACATACTGACTATAAAAATTACAAATATGGAGTTTTTTATATATTTTCTAACATATGATAAGAGTTAAGCAACCTCATTTGACGAGTAGGCAACTATTTCCTGAATACAATCACAATTGAAACTGTGACATTGATTTCATACAACAGGTTAATAAACAGTTACAATTAAGTCACTTACATTTTAGATGCAATATTGACTGTTTTTGTTCTGTTTCAGCAGCAAAAATAGTTAAACAAAGATCAGCAGAACCATCGTGCATCTCACAGCAACTTGTTTTCTCATTACTTAATGATTCAGCATTTTGAAACGAATCGGTTGACTCAAAGATTCAATGGTCAATCCATAAACATCCGTCTCAATCATGAATGACTCAGTCATTCGAACGAATCGTTTGAACGAATGAATCAATGACTCGCTCATTAAGATGGTCGCCTGGTGACACCTGATGGCGGTTTAGTGTTATGTTTAAAAGTATAATTTTTTCCAACGTGCACCATTATCAATGTCCGTGCGGACCTCCGTTTTTTACTTTCACTTTTATATTAGCGATTTAAAAGCAGCCGCTCGTGTCACACGTCGATTAACCGATGGGAAAATATCCTCACAGTCATATACCTAATAAATTTATATTTAAATACAATAGGCCTACCTAGTAAAACGTTTTATATACTATTTTAATATCCTTTTGGACACAAGAGGGCAGTATAGCCCTATGTTTGATTTTTTGTTGAACCAAATAGCACTAAATAGCCTGTTTTTAACTTTTTCATACTCCTTGAATTGCAAAAACAGAATAAAATGGGTTTAGTTCTAATATTTGTATCATTTTACATAAAAATAAATGGTGTATAATTACATTTTTAGAAGTTATGTTGAGATGTTTCCTGCTTCCTTTTTGACATAAATTTAATCCCTCGCCATAGCAAAACCGTTTGAGATATTCAATATCCGTTTACAATTTTGCATCATTAATATATTTTAATCATGTTGAAAAAGTTTGGTGGGAATAAAATAAACCTTTTAGGAGGAGCAACTAAAATCTCAGAGGCTGATTTAGCAAAAAATCCATATTCAGACCAAAATATCCGACACCCTGTTGGTCATAGCTAATAACTGTCAATTAGAAAGTTGTCTGGCTTGATGAGAACAATACACCTACCAAGTTTTGTGATTCTAGGAAAAACTAAGCCCCCATTTTTGACTAAAGGTGGCGCTACTGAGCCATTTCACCACGCCCGTTTCTGAAACTTTGCACATGTCTACTGGATAATAAATGTGATGTGTCTGTCGAGTTTCATGCATTTTCAAACATGTGAAGAGTCTCAAAAGCATCCGAAAAGAATATTAAAGTTTAATGCGTTGCCACGGCAACAGTATCGAAGATATCAATAATCCTTTCACAGGTCTACATCTGCCGTGTGTCTACATTATACACATAAAGTTTGAAGCAAATCGGGTAAAAATAAGAGGGTGATTTCAAAGCATTATGAAAGTGACACACTTCCTGTTGCCAGTTGGTGGCGCTATAACTTTGACTCACAAATGTCACATCCATGTGATCGGCCTCTTACAACGAACACACTGCTGAAGTTTCATCAAGATCAGTTAATGTATGCAGATGTTATAACACACTTCCTGTTTGAATTATTCGCCATAAATTCGTTTCCTTGCCACGGCCAAACCGTTCGAGATATCAAAAATCCGTCCGCAATTTAGCATCCTCAATGTCTTGACTTCATGCACACCGAGTTTGGAGGCGAATGGATGAATTTCCTAGGAGGAGTACATCAAATTCCACAGCATGCGTTTCCAAACAACCCATAATAGCTGACTTCCTGTTGGTCTGGCGTAAAACTTGACCGGGGGAAAGTTGTTCGGCCCGATGAGATATATATGTGTACTGAGTTTCATATTAATTCATGCAAGCGTGTTTGATCTATGGACAAAGTTTTGGGACACCGTTCAAGGGGGCGCTGTTGAGCCCCCCTGCCACGCCCGGGTACCAGCTTCAGCCCGTCCCTGATGGCAGGGGGTTCTGACTTGTGTGCAAAGTTTCAAGAGTTTTTGAGCACGTTAAGGACCCCAAAAGCCCCTGAAACCTTGATTAACAATATAAAAGCAATAGTCAAATCCCCCCTCCCCTCACACACACAGAGACACAGAGAGAGGGAGAGAAAATTTCTTCAGAAAATCCACATTCAAACCAAAATATCTCTCTTCCTGTTGGTCAGAGATAGATCATGTAAATTAGAAAGTTGTCCGTCTTGATGAGAACAATACACATACCAAGTTTTGTTGCTGTTGATAAAACTAACCCCCCCACTTATGACTAAAGGTGGCGCTACTGAGCCCCTCACCACGCCCGTTTCTGAAACTTTGCACATGTCTACGGGCTAATAAATGTGATGTGTCTGTCGAGTTTCATGCAATTTCAAGTATGTTAAGAGTCTCAAAAGCATAAAAAAAGAATATTAAAGTTTGATGCGTTGCCACGGCAACAGTATCTAAGATATCAATAATCCTTTCACAGGTTTACATCTGCCGTGTGTCTACATTGTACACATAAAGTTTGAAGCAAATCTGGTAAAAATAAGACAGTGATTTCAAAGCATTTTAATAGTGATGTACTTCCTGCTGCCTGTTGGTGGCGCTATAACTTTGACTCACAATAGTCACATCTGTGCGATCGGCCTCTTACAACGAACACACTGCTGAAGTTTCATCAAGATCAGTTAATGTATGCAGAAGTTATAACACACTTCCTGTTTCTTTTTTTCGCCATAAATTCGTTTCCTCGCCATGGCCAAACCGTTCGAGATATCAAAAATCCGTCCGCAATTTAGCATCCTCAATGTCTTGACTTCATGCACACCGAGTTTGGAGGCGAATCGATGAATTCCCTAGGAGGAGTACATTAAATTCCACAGCATGCGTTTCCAAACAACGCTAAATAGCCGACTTCCTGTTGGGCTGGCGTAAAACTTAGAGCACGAAAGTTGTTCGGCCCGATGAGGTCTATATGTGTACCGGGTTTCATATTATTACATGCAAGCGTGTCTGATTTATGGACAAGTGTTCGGATCCCGTTCCAGGGGGCGCTGTCGAGGCCCCCTGCCACGCCCGGGTACCAGCTTCAGCCCGGCCCTGATGGCCGCGGGTTCTGACCTGTGTGCAAAATTTCAAGAGTTTTCGAGCATGTTAAGGGCCCCAAAAGTGCCCGAAAGGTTGACAAAATAATAATAATGATAATAATAATAATAATAATAATAATAATCCTACCGAAAACAATAGGGCCTTCGCCCTTTCAGGGCTTGGGCCCTAATAATAATAAACAGAGCAATTCCAAGAGGGTCCTCACACCATCGGTGCTCGGGCCCTAATTAAGTTCATGGTTCTCTGATATCAGTTAATGGTCACATGACGTACATGTAAACATTTAAAAATATACATTTTTAGTACGTGTTTTATTTAAATTGTTATTTATTTTAATTGTACATTTTTATGATTGAATTACTTGGAAAACCCTGACGTAATGTAATATTTAATGCACTTCATGCTGTTGACCAAATAATGGGATATATTTTATTTATTTTTGTATTTTTATATCAATATGGAACATATTACTCATACTATTCAAATCAATGTGATGAACGAGTTAGATCAAAAGTAATCTAAAAGTATATCAAGAAGTAGTCAGATTATATAACCTTAACTGTGCAATGTAATGGATTACGTTACCAACTACAATTTTTGTCATGTAATTTGGAATCAGCAACCGACTACAATTTGTTACAAGTTATCTACCCAGCACTATAGAACATACTTTATTAGCGGACTTAAATTAATTACTTATTCAAAAGAAGAACCTACTCAAAGAGTATGCAATTTCGAATGCAACCAAACAGTACAGTGAATATGAACTGAATATAAGATACAGTAAATCATTTCACTTGGTCTTGTAATTACTAACTAAATACATTATTTAATTATATAAAATATTATTTTATTAAATTGAAAGCAAATAATTTGAATATTATTTGATAAGAAATGTTTGGGTTCCTACTGAAATTGCACATTGCAGACTGAGATATCTCCATAAACTCTAGATGAAATATGTGAGATTACTGGGGTCTTTTCTTAAGAGCAAAAGCAGGAGCAAATGCTTTGCTGCTGTCTAGGAGAAATAATTGAGATATTGAAGAGACAACATTAGTCTTCTCTACAACTAAATTCCAGCAGTAATCCATTGTGGTCCTCTCCAGCATGCCAGTCTTTTTTTAACAGCAACCACTAATGGGAGACAAGACAGTAATGCATCTGAGGTCAAAACCATCTGTCTCAGTATCACCAGCAACTTAGCTGTCCCCATTACTGTAAAGACTGTTGGGACGTAACCCACTTTAGCTCATGCTCTTCTGAACTTGTAACTCAACCCTCAAACAATATAAGTTATTTTAAATAACATATAGGCTATAATGGAAACGAATACGCTTTGCACTAGGACTAGCCCTATTTTTAACCTTACAGCATCATCACTGCTCTGCTAATAACTATGCAGTGTGAGCAGATGTAGCACACTTGCTAATGCTAACTAGCGATAGCCAGGCACTAAGAACACCTATTGGTCTTGCTGTATTGTATTAAGACTATTAGTTCAAAATTGCTGGTTTGTGAATCGATTCACCGGCTTTTTAAAGTGAAGTACTCAAAGGGAGGGATGTTTCCTGTGTGGATGGCTGATGATCTGCGAGCTAATTAACCAAACCTCTGTTGTGTCTTTTTCTTAGCCAATCATTACCACTGCTGAGGTGTTTTCAGATAGAGTGTCAAATCACGCTGAGATATTGGCGAGCCCAGTGTTTAGCTTCACCACTCATGCCGCAGGGTTGTTATCCTGATGCCTACAGAGAATAGTTCTGTTTAATAGATGCAACGGTAATATTAGCTAGAATGCTGATAGGTTTTGTTTAATAAAAGAGCTGGTGAGAGTTTGTCTCTCTGTTCTCTCTAGCTGTCAGAGACAGACAACAAAGACTGGGAGAATTCCCGGCATTTACAATAGATTTCCCTCAAGAAATCTGCTTGCAAACTCTTCTGAAGCATCTACATATGCCTAACTGTTTATCTGCCCTTGTGCCGCCCTAGAAGAGAAAAAAGCGACTCTGTTCGCCTTCCACACACACACTGTTAAGGTATGTTCACACTAAAAGCAACAAAGCAGCCATAAGTCATTCATTTACAATGTGAGCTGTGCATGATGGGGCAAAGAGCAAACATTGATACAGGGTTCTGAACACAACAGCCCAGAAACTCAATCTGGTCATTCCTGTAATGTAGAATGTATTGAACTCTGTAACAATGTAATTTTAAAAATTATTCCCATAAAGGGGTAAAGCAGACTTTCAGAAATATGTGGTCAAGATTGTGGACATAAGCTAGACTGGGTAAGCCCAGCCTGATCTGCTGGTGATTTGATTTCGCCCTGCAGCTCAGGCTGGAAACCTGTACATTGTTCTATCCTGCATCTGTTACAAATCTGCGGGGACCAATCACCAAACTGGCTTATCCACCTGGCGCGCTATTGGCGGGTTTAACACGATGACGATAGAGAAGTCTCTCGCACGACCGTCAATCCAATTCCTTTCAACCTCTCGACGATGCTCAATGGCTTCTTTAGTTTAGCAAACAAATCGCTCGAGTGGGTGTAAATACCACTCACTTTCATGTTTTTTTTCTTGCACAACCTGCAAAACTCGCTCGATGCCATTGTCTTCTGCAAACCGCTGATCAATGCCACAAACCAACACGTTTGTTGACACGTTTCCTGCCTGGAGTTTTCGCGTCGCTCTGCAAAGTAAGTCACCCAGATCATTGGTCTGATTGGTTGAAGGACTATCCAATTGCATACAGAGTCATTTGAACTATGCCCGTTGATCACGCCTCTTGTGCAGTAGAAAATACAGAGCAGACTCCCCAAACTAATGTTCAATCTTAAAAGATTGAGCTTGGTCTGGTGATAGCCAGACTAGACATAAGCTTCAACACCGACTCGTTTACTCAATGAAAATGAAGAGAATATGCCCGGATAGGAATGAAAGCTAGTAATTTTGTGAAAATGTGCTACATAAGTAGGGAATGACCCAGTGGCTTCCAGTGATTTGATCACTGTCAGGATGAATGCTCCTTTACACAGAGCCAGGTTGCACTTTTACATCAACAGTCTTTGATTCGATGAGCTTGTGCTCACCTTATAGAGAGTTGATGAGGCCTGCTTATTGATCAGAGCACATGGAAAGACACAAAGTCTCTATTGCTCTCTACATTGATTTTTTGGATGTAATACGGATTCAGTAACAGTTTGCTGAAACACAACCACTCTCATGGGTTCAAACAGAGGGAACCGAGTTTATCAGGTACCATGATCCAGTAGCAACAAAAGGAAGCTAAAAAACAAGTTTCTTATATTCACAGTGACATATTTACAATGTTCAGGTGCACTAGAAGTAAAATATATATAAAATAAGATCCAGGGCAGTCATGAATGCATGTCTACCCTTTTGAAAAGCCCTGTACCAAATTACAGTGACCCCAAAAAGTATTTGGACACTTAAGCCGCCATAAAAAATGCAAGCATGTCTTCACATTATATATCAACATATAAAAACAAGTAGAATTTATTTTAAATAAATAACTAAGTAGGAAACATTCATGTGTTTGGTTTTGTGATGGTGTCACACGGCACAGTCAATCGTTCCCTTTAAACAGTGTGCTCACCGTCCCTACAGGGGAATTTATGAGCTTTCCTGAGAAAAGCTCTCTCGCCCAGGCAATAAATTCAGGCCCGCATCCATTCAGAGGTCTAAGGCATTATCATCAAATTTTCTAAAGGTTGCAATGCTGTCAGAACTCCGTCCGGCCGCATCCAGATTTACAGGCGGCTCTGGGAATGACTGGCTTTTCAAACGCACATTACTCACACAGCCACTTCACTTTCCCGCTCACTCGGGTTTTTTTTTACCATTATTTGAATTTGACTACTTATGAACAAAAGAAGAAAGAGAGCGAACAATTTGCTTTTCATTGCTATTCGTGCCTAAAACGATACAAAACGTCTATAATTACCCAGCTCTGACTGTATTTATGAGGGGAAGATGAAGTCCTAACACTGGTGCGTGCAGGAGCTGGCACGCTCTGTGACAAAGCTTTAATTTCACAGTAAAGGGCTGTAATTACACAACCATTCTCTCTTTCGCTCCCAATTTCTCTTTTTCCCTCCCTTTCCCTTTCTTCCTGTGCCACTGTCCCCTTATTGGTTCCGTCTGCGCTCTTATCGGCCCTGCTGTCAGAGTGAGGAATATTAGTTCTTTAAAACAGCATCATTAGCTGATGAGCAATTAAATTAGTCTGTCGCCTCTATTTAAGGGAAGATCCGAGGAATGCGTCTTAATCCCCCCCTCATCGTTCCCGCAAAGTACCCTTTGTTTTAAAATTTTGCAATTAAAGGGGACGGCTCTCGTATTGAACTCTTTTAGCCAGCAGGGTGGCATGCTACTTGAGCGGAGCAAAGCTGAATATATCTGCGGCTCGTTCCATCTCAATTATAACCCTGTTCATTAGCCCAGGTGCCGCGCCACTGACTCCTGGTCCCACAAATCAAAGTGAGGTTACCGAGTGTCCTCGGCACTCGGGCCAACTACAGTGAGAGAAACGCACATAGCAGCTCCTCACTGAATTACACTGCTTGCATGGTGAGCACTGTATTGAAATCCCTCATACTGTATGTATTTTAGTTCTTCTGCTACACTTTTTCTAAAATAAATTCATCGGCAACACCTCCGTTCAAACTTATTTTGGGGATCATTTCCTCCCTAGGCGCTAGTTTACTTTACACTTTAATTATTCAGTTTGCCATAGGCACTGCAATAAAAAATAAACAGACATAGATCATTCTTTAGTGCCATTGCCATTGGGTTGAAATGATACACAAAAAAAGTAGAAGTTGATCATTTTAGCCTTATGTGATAAAACATGGATAAACATAAGTAAAATGTATATTTATAAATAAATAAATTGATTCAATGAATCAATGATTGAACGAATGAATCAATGAAAATTAAGATTAGATTTAAGATTTCCCAGTGATGATATCCTTGTAATATTTGCATAGAGAAATGAGTAATTGAGTTTTATCACAGAATGCATTGCAACCACTGGCATTTCCTTCAAAAACATGGCAATCTAACCAGTGGTATAAAGTCTTCAAGGAATAGCTCAAAGTTTTCAAGAAAAACTTCACGGAAATGTGCATGTCGAAAATTATGGTAGAAAATTCGCTTTTTCCAAGTAGAATCAGTATGATAAAAAATATAAATAATCATAATCCAGTAATCAAAAATGGCTGTTTAAGAAATGAATTAAAGCTGTGGGAAGCCAGATTAGGCACAGTAAAAGTGGTCTATAAGTCTTCTGTGCTATATTGGAAGTCTTCTGAAGCCATATGATAGCTTTGTGGGAGGAACAGGATGAAATTCTGGGGGAGGGATTATCAATGAATAGAGATTGGAGCAGGTAGGAGCACAGAGATATTTCTGTGTGATTTTTAGCCCACACATGCTCAGGGACGAGGAGCGTGAGAAACGGCCCGGGCAGAGCCTGTGCTTTTTGGTGTACTTGATTAATGGCTACACTACTCCCTAGTTAAAGCCATAATTATAGCCCAGCAATTGGATTTCAGAGGGTCCTCTCTGCAGAGAGAGAAAGGGCAACAGGAGAGAGGGGAATGTGTGGTGCTGTTGTTGTCCCTATTAAGCTGCAACAACACACAGGAGGCAGCCTCACAGGCAAGCTAACGCCTCAGGACAGAAACAGACAGAATGAGGGGAATTCAAAAAGAAAGAGAGAAGGGGAAGATATGAACAAGTATCAATAACTGAGGAAATGATAAAAAGGCAGGAAATGGGAAAGATAAGCATTGAAATGAGGGCTGACAAGACATGTGAAAGTCTATGTTAGTCTACAGTAAAGTATTACACACACATATAAGTAACACTTATACAGAATGAGTTTAGAAGGCTAATCTGTAAGGATGCTAACTGAAAACACAAAGAGAGACAAATCAATTTGTGGAAAATGCACCTTTTGTGACAAAATGCCCCAATAGCATCACACTGTATGGGGTAAGTTGTCACAATGGAATCGTGCCATTAATGAAACGGTAAAAAATATTATATTACATGTATATATTATATAATAAATATATTCAATATTTACTGTTGGACCATTTCACTGTTTAAGCCTATACCATGTAAATAGTTATGAAAGTTATATATAAAAAATAAAATGTAAAAATCATCAAAAAAATCAAACCATTGTATCAACAAATAAAATGTATCCAATGTATACAAGGGATGTATATCCCTGTGTAACCACAACTACTTATGAGCATGACGAGTTATGAGTGGGTTTGGGTCTCACACAGGAGTAATGATGACGTCTTCATTTGTTTTAAAAGAAGTTAATTTGGCCAGCACAGGTCAGTAAATGTGACCGGCCCCTCAGAGGGCAATTTCACCTTGCCCCATGGCCCTTTTCTCAGTCATTATTTTCAGCTACACGAGAAATTGGCCACCGGCTCATCAACATTCAGCTCTTCCAAGTGTGTTATTACACACAGCAATTGATGGATGGTACAATTACACCCAATGTCACTTAGCTAAATGGCTATGTAATTCTAATGAGTTCTTATTTAAACAGCCACTAGTTATTGTGTGAAAGTATAAGATGGGGGGGGGGGGGGGTAAACAGACCGGGCGACGCGTAGAACCATTCGTTTTCTAAACTGATTACGGTGAGGCTACGTCACACCATAGTTTAAGGAGAATACATTACATTTTAATCTCTCTAATAAACATCTCTTAAAGGCAGGTTAGTCCTTGGTTAAAAAACAGACCCTTTCTCTCACATTCCCCCGCCTTCAAACAAGGTCAGAGGGACAAACGCCGACCAATCATAATTAAAGTCAAGCGGCACAAAAACCAACCCAGCGCACTCAAGGACCCCTCGCTGTAATAGAAACAGAGGAGTGCCGTGGATGAGGCCTAGCTAAAATAGCGTAAAACATGATGGATTCCCAGCCATCCCGGAGCCTGCCGTCTCTCCCAGTCATACGCAGACACACACATGCACCTGTCTGACTGTCACCCTCTCTGCGGAGAGCCGGCCTGGCATGGACACGCCGCTCAGGCAGTCCTATCATGCGTCAGAGCGTGTCGCATCTGTTCAGCCCTCTTTCTGCAGGTATTAGTCTTCATTTCCATTGTTTACCCATTCTGTCCTTCCTCTGAAACTCCGTCCTCAGGGCCTCCTTCCACTGCTAGCTCCTTTATCTTGACTGCTATAAAACCAGTAAACCCCCCAAAAGAGGACATTCTTTCTTGTTACACAAGCTCAAATACAGAATTGTGTTTCTTTCGGCACATTCGGAGATTATTATACATTCGGAGATTTTTTTTTAAATCAATCAAATTGATCTTGTTTAGATTCTTAATACACATTTATGGTCTTGCTGTGCATGATTCATCAGTGCATGTTGGAAATCATTTATCAAAATGTAAAATTTCTCTACCTCTGAAATCACCTTCATTTTCAATTAAAGCATTATCATCTTAAGAGTGAACTTGACCTTCACCCTCCAAGGTTCTTTTAGGTGATTGAGTAAAGTACAATAAAAACAGTATGATCATTGCAGATTAATATAATATAATATAATTTAATTAATATAATTACATAATGATTAAATATAAGTAAAAAATAAATATATAAAAGTCTTGGACAAAAGCAATGGCGAAATAGACTGCAGATTTAGTCTGGACGTGATTATGAGTACCTTCCCCAAGACAGTTCCATAGAACCCATTAAAAGCCGTCTCATAATATGAATGAAAATGCGGATGGGGGGCGGGGTGATCTTCACTTCATTCCAGATGGCTTTGTTATCAGGAAGCAGCGGTTAATAAAGTATGTTCAGCCATTATAAGCATGTTGAGCCTGACACGACCCATACTGAGAGCCCGGAGTGAGTGCTGCTATTGTGTAAATTGCTTTCATTTAGCGTGCGAGAGTGGTCTAGTCCCAGATTCCCCCTCTCGCTAAGGAGAGCGGAGAGGAGATAGGACAGCGAGACGGCTAGCGTAAGTGTGGCCCCCGGACAGACTATTGTGACTCTCTTGCTGCTTTTCCTCTCACACTCTTTATTCAATGACCGGTGTTCTGTTGAGATAAGAAACCAACGCTTCTTCTCCTCTTTATCTCGTTTCTCTCTCTTTCTCTTTGACTCTTTTTATCTGTCTGCTTCTCCTTTCTTTGGGATTGGAAAGTGTATATGAGAGACGTGAAGTGCTTGTCAGGTTGTGCTCTGTTGTGGTGGGTGTAAAACATCTCAGTTAACACAGAGGAAGTTCCTGCAAACATACAGTACAGCAGATCTTGTCCCCTTCATAACATGCCTCCGCTCTGCTGAAAGTCACCTTCATGCTCTTGAGGAGAGACTGGGGCTACTTGTCATATTTTGTTCTTTAGTGAATATTTCTCAGTATAGACATAAACTTGCATTCAAAAGTTTGGGGTCAGTAAGAATTTTTGTTAACACTTTACAATAAGGTTCATTAATTAACATTAATTAATGTATTAACTAACATGAACTAACAATGAGCAATGCATTTGTTGCAGTATGTATTAATCTTTGAAAATACAGCTGTTCATTTTTAGTGCAATTTTCCACCGGACAAAATTGCGCTTGTTAACTCATGATTTCTTTTCTGTGCGTCTGTGCGCACCAATCTTGCACTTCTATCTACTCCTCAACCAGACCACCTAGAGACTTCGGGTTTTCGTCATTATGTTAAGGAAGGTCTAATCTCGGGAACGCACAAAAAAAATCCAGGAAAAGATTTACTATCTCTTAGTGTTGTGATCCCATGAGGTGAGAAAATTGCGCTAAAACACTCACTGAGTTTTTATTATTTGTTTGTTCATGTTAGTTCACAGTGCATTAACTAATGGTAACAAATACAACCTTTGATTTTATAATGTATTAGTAAATGTTGAAATGAATATGAATTTAGATTAAGCATTTATGCTGTAGAAGTATTGTTCGTTCTTAGTTAACTACGGTTAACTAAAGAACCTTACTGTAAAGTGTTACAGTTTTTTCGTTTTCGTACAGACCTAATATATTTGATCACAATTAAAAACAGTACATTAAAAACAGTAATATAGTGGAACATCATTACAATTCACAATACAATTAAAATAAATGTAATTTATTCCTGTGATGACAAAGCTGAATTTTCAGCATTTTTTATTACTCCAATCTTCAGTCATCTTTCAGAAGTCATTCTAATGCTGATTTGGTAATAACATTTCTTATTATTATCAATATTGAACACTGATGAACTTCATAATATTTTTGTGGAAATAGACAGTGTATGTCTATGTCAGTGTATGTCAAAAATTACAAAACATATAATAGAAATGGCAAAAATGTCATGCAACAGAGATCCCCAATTAACAATCCAGATCCAACTGAACTGCACGTCATTCAATACACTGTAAATTAATATATATTTCAGTGCAACTATTCAAAAAGAGAACTACTTTAAATTATATGTAGCTTGCAGTTTGGCAAAATATAGTTTCAAAATATCTTCCTCAACAAAGATGTGGTGTAAAGCAACAGTGGAACGATGGATCTGACTGTAACAAAGATGTCCATCAGGGCTAGTAGCATCATTAGTGTGCACTGTGAGGAGGATGTGCCCTGACTACAGCTCATACATCTTCCTGACACACACACAGTCAGGACAGACCCTGTGAACTCCAGCCCTCCCAACTAAACACTGACCCAGCCATTATTAAACACATGACCAGCACAACCTCAGCATACTTTCCTGCTGTGAGGTTATGAGGGTCACACACACCACCTACTACATCATAGATGAGCGGACGACGACAACCTGGGCTGAGTTTCTAACTCAGAGTTAATTCTGAAGAAATGTAGAACCTTTCAACTTTAAAACTGCATTTAAGTTACTTTGAAATATTTAACCTATATCTTAATAATTCAACCACATAATTCAACAGTCAGGATTCCCACACTTTTCCATAAATCAGCTGTGGTAACTAAGATAAAGACTATTTAAAACGGTTCGAATTAATACATTTATCATACAACCGTAGATGTATGGAAGCCTGCTTCCTCCTCAAAATAATAATACTAATAATTCAAAAGTTTTGGGTTAGTATTCTAATATAATGTAATGCATCAAATTGATCAAAAAGCGACAGTAAAGACATTCATTTTGTTATAAAAGCTTTCCATTTCAAATAAATGTTGTTCTTTTGAACTTAATTTTTTTAATAAAAGGTATCATAGTTTCCACAAAATAAATAAATAAATACATACATGCATGCATAAATAAATAAATAAATAATTAAACGCAATACAACTTGTACAAAATTGATAATAATAAGAAATGTTTCTTGAGCACCATCAATTTATTAGTACAATTTAAGTGTAGGCTACAAATGTAAAACAAATGGCATGAAATAATAATTCATCTTCAATAGAGGAATCAGTTTTAAATGCCACCATACGCCAGATTTGTTTACTCTAAAATGTGTTATTATTACAGTACACTGGAAATATTTGCCAGTCAAAGCTAGACACATTGAAATTTCTATCTAACTCTGGACAGCGTGTAAAATGTTTAGGGAATGCACATTCTCAAATATCTGTAGAAAATATATATTAAAGTCCCCCTGTGTAGTCAATAATTTTATTCATTAAAACTCCTCTTCGATTGAAAAAAACAAAACAAAAAACAACTTCATGCCTTGAAATAGACTGAATCTAACTACACCCTTGCTTCATTTAGTATACCGGATCCATGAATATGAAAATGAGCCCCGCCTCCACTCAATCACAGACTTGTTTTAAGGAGAAAATACTCAGCAATGGTGTAGACTATGATGTTGATTTTGCACATGGTTTGTCTTAAAGAATATTAAAAACACCACATAGACAAATAAACAACTTTTATTTACGGAATGAAGGCCGGAGGTAAAAAAATCTTGGTAAACTTTATTTTCTGCCTTCTACTGGCCTAAAAATTAGTGATGGGAAGTCCGGTTCTTTTCCGCGAACCGGTTCTTTCGGACAGTTCGTTTCAATGAACCGGTTCAAAAAACCGGTTCACCAGTTCTTTTACGTCATCACGTAATGACGTCAATTCTATCATCCCGGCGGATAAAAATCCATTCAAATAAAGGCATTTGTAATCATAACTTCAGTTAAATAATAGTACTCATCGTCATAATCATCTTGGATAGGTTTCTTACATTTACGTTTTGAAAATGAACCCTGTTAGGCCTAAGGCGATGCGCAAACGCGGCTGTTTTACATGTCTTGAAGTGAATAAACTGGCCTTCATAATTTTTTTTTTATTTGTAATTAAATAAACTTACATTTCGCCGAATTCGGCCCCTCATTCAAGTCCTTGGTTCACCCGTGCTCATGTATCAGCACAGCACATAGACAGTATAAACACAGCATCAGTTGGCCAAAAGAAAGTTCGGTTCAGAGACGCATGCGCAGTCTCTCCAGCTCGACGGTTCTGTATCGAACGCGTCCGAAAGAAACAGTTCTCGGTTCTGTGCTGGTGATCCGAGAACTGCTGCAACAACCAGTTCTTGACTCGAGAACCGTAGCATATGCCTGTGTGTGTGCTGAGAACTGCTGAAACCTTATAGGCTATAGCCTTCTGTCGAAAAAAACATGTATGTTTAATACGTTATGTTTTGATTAACACATTATAAACATTTACTTTGCACCCTTTAAAACCTTGGCAAGAGTTTACGTCAAAAATGTATATCAACTTACTTAGAAATTAAATGATCTGTTCCAGAAAATAATGTTTTAGTAGGCTATAATAATAAATGTTTAGTTTTACAATCCATTCATTGTGTTTCCAATCTTTAAAATAATACAGTGAAAAGGCAGTAGACTATGTGTAAACATGTTTCTAACATTTTTATTTTGTTACACTTATTGATGTTCAATCAAATACTTAAGAAACATGCATTCCGTCCCTCTGAAAGACTTGCACGCATGCTCAGCTCATCAGCTCATCAGCTCATCGGTTCTCCGTATCGAACGCGTCCGAAAGAAACTGTTCTCGGTTCTGTACTGGTGATCCGAGAACCGCTGTACCTGTACATTCGGTAGTGCGCGCATGCTCATATCAACTGCTCGTGCTCATCATCACTTCTCTCAGCACAACATGTCTCAGTTCAGTGAACTGTTGGATTTACTGGAGTAACATATATGCCTACTCCGGGATATTGGTTTATTTTGAGTCGAAGGGAATGTCAAGACTCAGGCATGTCCGAAAGTGAGTAACTTTAGTAACTTGTTGTGGATCAGTGCTGACGCAAGACGCAAACTGTTTCGAACGATTCAGTCCGATTTAGTGTACTGGTTCGACCCAGTGTTGCCAACTAATTTTCAGGAGAAGTTGCTAAAGCAAGATCAATTTGTTGCTAAAAGTTGCTAAATGACGTAGTGACGTCATTGCGCTATGACGTCATTACGTAATCGCAACGCAACACTACGCCATTATGTCACACGTTTATTATTTGAAATGCTAATTTAGATTTGTTTGTAAAAAATAAAAATAATAATAAAAAAATATATATAAATAGGCATATATATATATATATATTATATATAATGTATACATAGGCCTACATGCATACAGTATTTGTAAAAGTAGGGTAATACAAACAACACTTTTTCATGATCAGATTTTTTCATTTTTAAATACAACATTGATATTGTACAGTTAAACACTTTACAACTACATTTAATGTAGGCTATTTTCTTATCAACCAGTGAAACATGAAATGTGTTTAAACTATTTTGCCAAAAATGCAAAATGCATGCTACTGCTGCTGCTGCCGCCCGCAGCCTCTCTGCCTGGCTATATAGACCAGCCCCGCCCCTGCGCTCGTTGTCTTTTGTTTTCCGGTTTTCACAGCGATTTCCACAGGAATTATGAATGAACCGCTCTGTCTATTTAGCTAGCTTGTACGTGTGTTGTTTGGATTAGAATCACTTTCCAAAAGTTGCTAAAAGTTGCCAAATAAATAAAAAAAATTGCTAAATTTGTTGCTAGGTGCTTTTTAAATAAAAAGTTGCTAGGGTAGTCTGAAAAGTTGCTAAATCTAGCAACAAAATTGCTAAGTTGGTAACACTGGTTCGACCAGTTCACTAAAAAGAACCGGTTCAAAAGAACGATTCGTTCACGAACCGGACATCACTACTAAAAATGTATCTGCTAGCAGGGGCGTAGCAACCGGGGGGGACGGGGGGGACACGTCCCCCTCACTTTTAGAAACCGGTGATTCTGTCCCCCGCATTTTTTTTTTTTTCGGACAAATGCCCTGATTAAAACAATTTTTAATATAAAAATAAAAAATAACCAGGCAATCACCGAAAACGTGTGTGGATGGATGGATGGATGCGTGTGGAGGAATGGATGATTCTGTTTTATTTCATTTGATGTAAGTGGCGATTGATAGCCTATAGTTGATAATAATACAGGCCTAATGTGCGCTGTCGAGGCTCGTGAAGTTATAACATTTTAGAAACAATATAGCCTAGTTAAGAAACAATATATAGCTAGGCTACACACGACCAGCTGTTTTCCTGAATGCCATCAAGATTGAAACCGTGACTGGTTTCATAACAGTTCAATAAACAAACAGTTAAAATTAACTTACAATAATTTTACTTGATGTACTCAAAAATGTACTCACTTACATTTTAGTCGCAATGACTGTTTTTGCTCTGTTTCATCAGCGAAAATAGTCCCAAACAAAGATCACAGCAGAACGCGCATCTCACAGCAACACTCGTTGCATTACTGAATGATTCAGCGTTTTGAACAAATCGGTTGAGTCAAAGATTCAATTACCCATTCATAAACTGCCTCATTCTGAATAAATCAGCCGTTTGAACGAATCGTTTGAATGAATGACTCAATGACTCGCTCATTAAGACGGTCGCCTGCCGCCTCCTACTGGCGGTTTAGTTTCATAAAGTATCATTCTTTTCAACAATCCTTATTTGTATATTCAAAAATATTTAAAATAATCTAATTTAATACAGTTATATTTTTTCAATGTAAATTATTTAATTTGATTGGTAACAGCCTAGTGTCTTATTATTTTAATTGAATATATTGATCAAATTTAAGAATTTAAAATGAAAGATGGAGCATAAAATTAGGGGGAAAATGCCTTTATAAAAGGTACAAAAAAAATTGTGTTTTCAAACAGTGATGTAATGAAACATTGACAATTTAAGTTTGAAGGGAGTAAAGCCTCTGTTTAGGCTATAAGGAAATGTAATTTTGCCAAAAGAAGAACTTTTATTTTAAATAAATGTTCATTTTAAATCAGCCTACTTCAGTGTGATATGTTACCATAATTTGAATAATTTGATACCAGAATTTGAATAATTGTAATGTGATGATCAGATGCAGATATCTAAATCAGAGAATATCATCGGGCGGTTTGCGGGTGGATTATTTATTTTTAACAGTGGATTCGGGTGACTCAAAGTGCACCAGATTAATGAATTTATCTTTAAAATGTACAAAATTTTCTTCCGGGGGGGCATGCCCCCGGACCCCCCTAGAGGTACCAAGCTCCACCAACAAAAATAATGTGGGAAACACATTAGGGTATATGATGATCTACAAAAAAATACACATTTAATTATCTTATTATTAAACATTATTAGGATTTTACCACCTCCGCCTCGTTTTGAGCCAGGAAAATGAACATCACCTTTGGGTCACGTCCTATGGTCACATACAGCTTTTGTCCCCCCCACTTTTATAATGGCTGCTACGCCCCTGTCTGCTAGTCATCCACAAAAGAGAGATAATCCTTCTGCTGACAGACACTGACTGGTCCCATACACATATAAACCAACAATATATAAACGAAATGCTATCATGCTTGCCTGTTACACATGTGCTTGTCTCACTATATCACTATATCAGTCTCTTGTTTCAGCTCAAACACCTGCTCTTTCTTCCACACTGTCTCCTGAGGTGTTGTCGCTCTGCCAGAGCTGGACGACACTCATCATTACGGGAAGTGAGACATCCCTGACTGCAGCGCTGCTGTGTGTGCCGAGCCTTTGTGAATGTGAACCTGTGCTGACATTCGCCGTAGGCATGAGAAGTGAGGAGACGCTGCAGTGGGCCATGAGTCGAGAAACAGGTCTCTCTCATTTTACATACATGTGTGGAAGTGTTTATATTTCTTCTAAAACTCCGTTAAACTGTGAGTCCATAAACATGAGCTAAAAACTTTCAGTGATTCTCAACTAAAGGACCCAGATTTTACATCATACCAAATGTGCTTATCATACAAAAGTGAATAAAAATGTTCTCAAACACTGACATTTTATGAAAAATCATATTAAGTATAATATTAATGTTAAAATAATTTAATAATAATTGAATGTTAATTTAACATTAATACATTGCTTTATTGTATCTGACAGTCAAGATACTGATATTCTGTGAAAGTGGTCTTTTTCCTGTGACCTCTAATTGCACCAATATTTTGCTAATTATTCCCAAAGCAAATGAAATTCCCCTCCTCTCTTGCTCCTTCTCCCTCCTCCCCTTCTAAGCCCGTCTTCATGTCATATTAAAGTGATGGAAATGAACTTGAGAGTTTGCTAATTGCGATTGTCAATCCCATCCAGGCAGAGTTGAAAGACATGGACTCCCAAACACTTCATCAGTCTTCATTAATATTGAAGGGCACTGTGAAAACGTCTCTCGATCACAGCTGATCTAACGCAGCATTTAGCCCTGGAAAAACTACATTACCGAGGGTATAAAGTACATGAACTTCATTACTGTACTTTAGTGTGCATTTCTAGGAATTTAGAAACACTATTAGGGGTGTGACGAGATCTCGTTCTCACAAGATCTTGCGAAAACAAAATGTGCCAATATCTCTGGTCGAGGTGAAAATCTGTCTCGCGATATCAGCATGACTGAGTTGAGTTTGTAGTAAAACTTTGTACAGTGCTTGCATTATACTGTGAAATATGATAATTTATGCTCATCAGGTAGAACAATATTAAACAAGAATTTGATCAGGCTGTAAACCGCAACAACAACAATCACCAGGTCATTGGCGTCCTCTGCAGGCATTTGTTATAATATATATAATGTACATAAGCTCATTGTTTATATTATGTACTTTATGTGACTTATTGTATAATGACAGTGTTGTTCAATAAAACCATAAAATTACTTGGTTTTTTTACTTTAGTTGAACCAATTATTATTGCCCTGTTGTTATGTATTTTAAATAATTTTAAATGCTATTGTTTTATTTTTATAACCACAAAAAAAGATCCGATTACTTAATTAATTGTCAAAATAATTGACCAATTACTCGATTACCAAAATAATCGTTAGTGACAGAAATAGATTAGTTAAATTATAAGTGAAATACACCTGCATTTTTTTTTTTTTTTTTTTTTTTGCATTTTGCGACTTTCAGTTGAATAAAATACTATTTTTCCAATCATATTTGGTCACTGAAGATTTCTTAAACATAGTGTTTCTTAAAAATATTGTTTCGTCTTGTTCTCCGCAACACACGCAATATTGTGTATCGTCTCGTGTTTCGTCACACCCCGGCCTAAACACTATTGCATCTGATTTTTGCTCAGTTACGTTGCCAATGCAAAAATGATACTTTATCCTATTTTTATATATATATATATTTTTTTATCACAGACATCACAGTCTTTTATTTAAAGCAATATATAACCATTGCTTTAAACAACTATACGCAACAATCAATCAACTATAATCAGCTGCTGTTGAATTTAAAGCTGAAAAGTTTATAAGGTTATATTACTACTGTATTTGCAGTAGGTAGGTTTTTGGAAAAAGCCAGTGAGTCATCCATTACCAAACAAAATAAACAAAAATGATTTATTTTCAAATCATTTGGACCCTTTTAAAGTTCATAGAAGTAGATTGTATCTCATCATCATGAGACGTTGTTGTATATTCTCAGGGTTGAATGGAGAACCAAGTATTCACATCCCACACAACAACGGCTGCTTAGACAATATTTGCCAGGAAAACAATCCTAAAATGTTCTCTATTTCAAGGTAAGTTTGATTTGAATCAATATTTAGAGTCAGTAAACAAATAGGAAAGTTTATAAAAAGTGGAGGTGAATGTTTCTGAGAGTAGCAACCTTCGGCCCATCCAAGCTCAGAGATGCCTCGGGCTGAGAAAAACAATGGAGGACACTGAGATTCATTCCCTATGCGATTGTTTTATTTAGAATTTGCTTATATAAGACAGAAAACAATCACAAGTCACTCAGAATTGTAGTCCATGCAGCCTTTTATGGTAATTCGATAAATACTTATGCAGATTTGTATATATATATATATATATATATATATATATATATATATATATATATATATATATATATATATATATATATATATATAATATAATATATTATATAATATAATATATATTATTATATTATATTATATAATATATATATATATATATATTTACATTCAAAAACTGTCACGACACTTTAATTCACGTTTGCATGTATATTTGACAGAAATGATGAAAATTCATTAATGACTTTTTAAATACTGCTAGCAATGTTTTTATATACTCCAACTATAAATCTGCAAAATGTTTGCATATATATTTGACAAAAATGATGAAAATTCATTAATGACTTTTCAAATACTGCTAGCAATGTTTTTATGTACTTCAGCTCTAAATCTGCAAAATGTCACTGACAGTTGAAGACTGGTGAGCCTTTAGCAAAGTCACGACAGTGCTACAGTGCCAAAACACAACTCCCGATCACTTCAGTTCAGGATCTGAAAGCTATTCTAGGAACATTGCTTGTTTTGGGAAGCCACTTTAACTGACTAGATCAGACAACATGAGGAGAAAAGAAGGAAAATACATAGAAGAGACAGTCAATGACAAAAAGAGACAAATTAAAAAGAAGAATAGTTCTGGTCCCTGTCAGGGCTCCATGGCAACACCGTATATCCAGTAATATTTCCAATCAGACCTCACACTCTAGGCACTCTGCAGTATCTAATCTTCAGCCTAATGACATGCTGCCTTGTGGAAATATTTATGCTTTCCTCTTGGAAATGATAACCGGTTATTAACTCTATATCGGCTCATTAAATCCTGAACTAAGCATATAATGCATTATATGCGGATGGAGGGTCGAAAGACGACCATATCAAAGACGGGGGATTTTTGCAAGAGGGTGTCAGTAGCTGGATTTCCATCCAAATGGTTTACATTTTTTTAAATGTATTTCAGAAAATTTGACAAAAGAGAATGCAAAACATTGAACTTTATACAGTAGCACCGTGTTTGTCAACTTTGTTCTGAGAAAGAGTGGATACACGTTTCCAAATCTGTTTTGCAAAAATATTTTTTGTCTTTAACTCCACCTCAGCCTAGCGCATAAACCTCATGGAAATTTTGAGAGTTTATGCGAATATCAAGTGTTTAAACTCATTTAAAATGCGCATAAATGGGATGGACAACCAGCAACTGTTCACATGGACTGAACGTCCATGCAAAACATCTAACTCTGAATTGCGATGTAACCTTTGCCTTTAAAAGAGAAATGTGGATTTTTTAAGAGGGCAGAATTACAGTTATTCATCACATAGAGGGTTTAATTCATCAGCCCTGAAGGCACGAGAAGATCAACTCTGTTTACCACTAAAGCTATTCTGGCTGTTTTGGAAGTGGCCATCAATCTCCAGCTATCTTTAAAAAAGAAAGCATCAGTTTCAATCACCCAAGAGACGGCTAGTCAACTGTTGAAAAGATTTCTCTTCTCCTCCTTGTCTCTTCAAGGTGAAGTTTCCCCAACTGACGTGAAGACCCTGGGGAAGCGTCATATTAATGCTTTAAAATATTAAAAATCCTACCAAAAATAAATATGTGACTCCACTCTTTGGCCCTGCTGTTGTTCTCAATTAACAAGTTCAATTAACCTGTGCAACTGAGGCCTCTAGATACACCAAGACCTCATTGGCCTACAAAGATGGCAGTCTAAATGTTAAAGCATTTTCCTACAAGTGATTTTCGCTGTGCTCTATCATCCCCTATGGTGCGGCGAAATAAACATGGACCGGAATTGTTTTTAGATTGATGTCTAAGCACAGAATGTTATTCTCCCTAACCATCATCCTATTTAGCCTGAGCAATAATACGACTCTGTTTATCAGTGCTTTTACTTTGATACTAGCGATTGCATTGGCCAATTACCTCAGCGGGAGGCCAGTGGTTGCCCTGCACAGTTGAACAGTTTCCCTGACCTGCGAGGTGGCGTTGTGTGTTTTTGCGGCAAGAAGAACAATTAGTAATGCAAAACTCTGTCCACTCCGAGGAAAAAAGATGTGATGGCATCAGACAGGACAACTGGGAATGCTGTCCTGGGCCCAGTAAAAACCTTTAACTCTAATATGTCAAAAAAATGAAACGGGGGGCGCTGCTGAGCAACCAATGGAATAGGATGTGTGTTTAGAGGCTCCCGCAGATATTCAACCAAATCGTTATTTATCACCGTTTTTTTTGGTGCAAATCTTTTAAAACAGATACCCAAGTGAATTCCGTGCTTGTACAATGTCTGGAAGGAACACTAAACTTCGTGCTACAACCCAGCAGCAGAGGCCTGACTCACAGGTGACACCCTCGGTTGCGGGTGGTTCGTCCCCGCCTTGCGGCTCAACCTCGCCCAGGCCTAACGCTCAAGTTAACGTTACAGATACGGACACTTTGAAGCTCGAACTGCTAACGTGTTTGAGACAAGATATTGCGGAGATTTTTAAAACCGAACTCCGAGCGGCACTGGGAGAGCACTGGGCACAGAGCCGCTATTAGACCGAGCACACAGATCAGCCCAGCCGAGGCCCAGACCAGAGGAGCGACCTCGTCCCATTATCGCCAGATTCCACTACTACACTGATTGTGCAGATGTTTTGCGACGCGCAAGAGAGGGCCAACGGTTTGGTGCGGGGAACGTGAGGATTAGTATTTTCCCCGATCACACTGCCAAAGTAGCCCGAGCCAGGGCTGCCTTCAATGAAGTTAGGAACAGGGTTGGGGAGTAACGGAATACATGTAACGGCGTTATGTAATCAGGATACAAAAATCCAGTAACTGTAATCCGTTACAGTTACGTCAAAAAACGTAGTAATCAGATTATAGTTACACTTTGAAAAAAGGGGGAATACTTTCAGGATTACAATGGTTTCGTTTAAAACTAAATAAATAAGTATTTTGGCATAATAACACTACATTAAGCGCTGCTTGATTATACAGTAGTTCCTGGTTCTGTTGCCAGTAATGACTCACGTGTGCCACGCGCTGGTGCATGCGCAAATAACAGCTTTCTACAATCTCCTCAGACGCAGATTGAATCACTGCTGCTAGTAGAAACGACGCTGCCTGCGGGTAAAATCGCTTTTAATTCATGTAAATTGCGCTGCTATTTTGTAGAAATTAGGAGAGTAGCTTTTTTAGTACTCAAAATGTCCTTTCTTAATCTTTTCTCGCGTGACGGGATGTTCGCTGTCTAGGTAACGTAGGGGAACTCCCACTGCCAACGCCCCAAGTTCAGTCAGGCAAATTAAGAAAGATCACGGCTTTAGTCAACATGTAGGCCTATTTTAAATAAACTAAATAAACTAATATGTAGATTGTGTAAAATTTTTAAATGTTGTGTTTTTATTTTTTAGTTAAAAATGAGTTACAAATAAAACAAAATAATCTGTAATACCATACATTAGCCACTAGATGTCTGTATAGCCCTTTACATAAATATATATTAAGGCCTGTGTGTATATTTTGAAAATATTGTACACTGGACCAAATTCTTAATAAATAAAAGTTTTTATTTATTTTTTAAAAAATATTTCTTCTTGCTTGACTTTATTATACGTGACCTTGAAGCAATCCAAAAGTAATCAGTTACATTACTTTCATATTATAGTAATTGGATTACGTTACTGAATACTTTTTTAATGAAGTAATTTGTAACTGTAACGGAATACATTTTTAAAGTAACCCTCCCAAGCCTGGTTAGGAAGCACCTGCGAGGCGTTGAGGGGGTCCGTTACGGTCTTTTCTACCCGGCCCGGCTGCGGATCACCTATGGAGGTGTGGAAAAGGACTTTGTTTCAGCGGACGATGCTAAAGCTTATGTTCGAGAAGATGAACATTGGGTAATATTTACAAGTGGCATCTGACAGTCATATCATGCCTTCAGTTTACATTCGAATATTGTTTACATCCTGTGTTTATATATTTAATGTTAGGTTAGGCCTGTTTATTTCTTAATTTGAGATTCCTTCATCTCTCCTTATAATTTTGGTGAATTTAAATCGAGGTGTAATAACGGTCTACTTTAGCTCAATGTTATAATATAAGTTTAGTTACGATGAGCCAAGTGTTTATATTTCCTCTTTACAATTTAAATTAGGCCTAGTTAGCAAACGCACTTGATATCTTATTACTGTTAGATCGACCGTAATGGGGTATATCAGTATTAGCTGAGCCTTAATGCCAATTGATTCTGTGGGATTGTCTCTTAGGTTTACCTTAAGTGATTCTCCGAGTTGTCACTGTTGTGGCGACAGTTTTCCCGGTTTTGCACTGCTGTCTCCCTTATGGAGACTTTGTTTTGGTGTATGTGGGTACATGGGGTTATGTATGTGTATGGGTGGGAATTTGGGGAGGTCACTCACCCTGGCTTTCTGGTTTTCTTATTTATTAAAAATGTGCTCTGCTAATGTTAATTTGAATCCTAATACGGGCAAGCCAATTCGTTTTCTCACTTGGAATATACGAGGTATGAGCAATCCTGTTAAAAGATCCAGGGTTTTTACCCATCTGAAGCGGCTTAGCTCTGACATTGTGTTTTTGCAGGAAACCCATCTTAGACTTAAAGACCATCATAGGCTCCGGTCTTCCTGGATAGGTCAGATCCATCATTCCAATTTTAACTCCAAAGCCAGAGGAGTTGCTATTTTAATTGGTAAAAAAGTTCAATTTCTATCTAGTGAGGTTATTGCAGATAAAAATGGCAGATATCTCATAGTGGCAGGCACATTAATGCAGACCAAGGTGTTGCTTGTCAACGTTTATGCACCTAATTTTGATGATGTTGATTTTGCCAATAGACTACTTAGCAGTATACCTCATTTAAACACCCACTTGTTGATTTTTGGAGGTGATCTGAATTG
This sequence comes from Scardinius erythrophthalmus, assembly GCF_964197995.2. Classification (NCBI taxonomy): domain Eukaryota; kingdom Metazoa; phylum Chordata; class Actinopteri; order Cypriniformes; family Leuciscidae; genus Scardinius; species Scardinius erythrophthalmus. The sequence continues at coordinate 10,478,186 of NC_138226.1, read as the reverse complement.
TGTGTTTGACCCAGTGTTAGACAGATCTAGTCCCCGCACAATATCCCAATCTTCTATGTCCAAATCCTTCGCTGATTTCATGACTCAGAGTGGTTTGGTGGATCCTTGGAGGCATCGTAATCCCTCAGCTAAAAAGTTTTCTTTCTTCTCCCAGGTACATCAGTCTTACTCAAGAATTGATTACTTTTTTATAGATAACAGTATTAATCGTTGTGTTGTTTCCACTGATTATTCAGCCATTCTAATATCCGATCATGCTCCATTGTTTCTTGATATACAATTATCCATACATAAATATACTGCACCGCTTTGGAGACTAAATTCTTTATTACTGGCAGATAAAACATTTTGTGATTTTATTTCCAATTCTATTGATGAGTTTCTTTCTTTTAATCAGAATGAGGCTACATCATATTCACTGCTTTGGGAGTCATTGAAAGCATTTCTCAGGGGACAGATTATCTCGTATTCCTCCTACTCCAATAAAAAACATAAAACAAGGCTGTTAGAACTTTTGGTAGCTATCGGTAACCTTGATCAAGAATGTGCATCTGACCCCTCCCCAGAGCTATTTAAGAAGCGTCTTGATCTCCAGACAGAGTTCGATCTAATTTCATCTAAAAGCGCAGAGCGAATGTTATTATTAACTCGTGGTACTTTTTATGAACACGGTGATAAAGCTAATCGGTTATTGGCACACCAGTTAAAACGGCAATCCACCTCGCGTGTCATACCCCAAATTAAGAATTCTTCTGGTATACTTGTCACAGATCCTAAGGAAATTAGTACATCGTTTAAGTTATTTTACTCTGCTCTGTACAAATCAGAATTTCCAACAGATACCACTAAGATGAATCAGTTTCTGGATAACCTTGAAAATCCTACTATTGATTGTGATCGTGTGAAGGAATTGGATGCTCCTCTTTCCTTGGAAGAATTACTGCTTTCTATCAAAGCAATGCAGTCAAATAAAGCCCCTGGTCCTGATGGATTTACAGTAGAGTTTTTTAAGAAATTCAGTGATAAATTGGCCCCTTTACTTTTGCAGATGTATAATGAATCTTTGGAAAACGGTTTACTACCTCCTACACTTACTCAAGCATCAATATCTCTTCTCTTAAAGCCTGACAAAGACCCTAACCTCTGTGGCTCTTATAGACCTCTTTCCTTACTAAATGTTGATGTAAAGGTATTGGCTAAGACTATTGCTCTTCGTTTGGAAAAGGTTTTGCCTAGTATTATTTCTGAAGAACAGAATGGCTTTATTAAAGGACGCCATTTATTTTATAATATTCGTACTCTATTAAACATAATTTATTCGGCCCAAACAACAGATTTACCTGAGCTCGTAATATCATTAGATGCTGAGAAGGCTTTTGACAGGGTAGAGTGGGGATATTTATTCGCCGTATTAAAAAAATTTGGCTTTGGAGATAAATTTATAAATTGGGTGAGATTATTATATACATCACCACAAGCTTGTGTTCAAACAAATGACATCCGCTCTGAATATTTTCCATTAGAGCGAGGGACGCGTCAGGGTTGTCCCCTGTCACCATCTTTGTTCGCCTTGGCTATTGAACCGCTCTCCATTATGTTACGATCCTCCACCTGTTTTAAAGGTGTTTTTCGCAATGACATTGAACATCGTTTATCTTTATATGCGGACGATTTATTGTTATATGTATCCGACCCAATATCCTGTCTTCCTACCATTTTGTCCACTCTTAAAGCGTTTAGTTCTTTTTCTGGATATAAAATTAATTTACAAAAGAGCGAATGTTATCCCATTAATACAGCGGGTTTATTACTTCAACAAACTGACTTGCCCTTTAATATCAGTCACTCTGGCTTCAAATATCTCGGTATTAATCTGACACGGACATTTTCCGGTCTTCTGTCTGCTAACTTTTCCCCGCTTTTGGCTAAAATTAAATCTGATCTCCAGAGATGGAATAATCTACCTCTTTCCCTTATTGGGAAGATCAATGTTATTAAAATGAATGTTTTACCTAAATGTATTTTTTTGTTTCAATCAATTCCTCTATTTTTACCTAAATATTTCTTTAACTCTTTAGACAAAATGATAAGTTCCTTTATATGGTGCGCAAAGCCTCCACGGGTCCGCAGGTCATTACTTCAGCAATGTAAGTTTGGTGGTGGTCTTGCTCTACCGAACTTCCAATTTTACTACTGGGCTATTCATATTCATAAAATACGATGCTGGAATGAGTTTCCTTATTTACCTTGGTGCAAATTGGAAGCCCTTTCTTGTTGTCCGAAATCCTCTTTATCTGCCCTCATACACTCCTCTCTTCCAACCAAAATTTCGCTGTATGTTAAAAACCCTGTAGTGCTTAACACTTTAAAAGTTTGGTATCAATTCAGGAAACATTTCAAATTTGTAACATCATCTCCAATTGGTCCACTGTGTAGGAATCATTTGTTCCCTCCCTCATCTCTTGATTCTACTTTTAAAATATGGCATAACAAAGGTATACGTTGTTTTACTGATTTGTATTCCAATGGTATCTTTGGAAGTTTTACCAATGTGTCATCATTGTATGGATTACCTGTGAACCTTTTTTTTTAGGTACCTTCAAGTTCGGCACTTTGTTTCAAAAAGTTTTTCTAATTTTCCCTTCTTACCTCCTCAACAACCATGGGATAGATTGCTTGACTTTAAGCCACAACAAAGAGGGATTATCTCAGAAATGTATAGGGTAAACGTACCTATTAAGCTCAAGTACCCATTAAGCACACTACCATCTTGGAGCTCAGATTATAAAAAGAAACAGCAATGTATTATCCTATTTGATGTATTAACCAATTGATGTGTTTGTTACTATATACCTCCTGTAATTTTAAACCAATCAGACCATTGCACACTGAGATATGTGTGTCCATGTGTTCACACTGTCTGGCGGCTATTTTCAAAGCTGTCTGAAAACTTTCACCAGAAGAGGAGCCCCTCAAATGTGCATTTTTTATATGTTTAAGCCTTTATTTTGAAGAAGTACATCATCTTATTGCAAAATTAAGAGATTAATGTTTAGACTTTTGCATATTATAACCTGGAACCTGGATGTGGGAAATAATTACAGTTAGATCTAAAAGATAGTTTTAGCAACATAGCCCAGATGCTACGAACATAGCTAGCTTACTAGCTGTATAAGATTGTCTGCTACATTAATATATTACTTCACAGGAATTAATGGCTTGTACTTTTAAATCCATAATATTATAATTTTACATTTTATTGATAGTCTGTGGTTTTAAACTGCTGTAATTTTTAAAGAATTCATATTATTGTTAGGTGAGCTTAAAGGGTGCACTACTATGACAATCACACAGCTTCAGTGTGACATCAATTAGAAAAAGCATAATTTCATAGATATTGTCTATAATAGTTGTTCATATTAAAATTGGTATAAACTTAATACATTACCTAGATTATTAATTTAGCTAAATATTTTCCTTTAAATTTTAATTTAATATTTATTAATTAAAAAATGTTTTTGCTCCAATTAAGCACAGTGTGTGCTCCCTTTAAGCTCACCCACATTAAACGTCTATGTAAATACTTAATAATCAGAATTTAAATATTAACTGATGGTTGTCACTAGGTTAATCTTCAAAAAAATGATTAATAAACTTATTTTCACAGTCTTAAGATGACAAAAGCTAGACGAAACTATAGTGTATGCCCAAAGATGAAAGAGGCATGTCATACAAAGAAGGAGCCATCAGAAACCTGTCGTATCTGTCCAAGAAGTTTGGAGTAGACAGGAAAGCTCTGACCCAGAGAGTTAAAGGGATACTCCACTTTTTTTGGAAATAAGCTCATTTTAAATCTCCCCCAGAGTTAAACAGTTGAGTTTTACCGTTTTCGAATCCATTCAGCCTATCTCCGGGTCTGGCGGTACCACTTTTAGCATAGCTTAGCATAATGAATTGAACCGGACAAGACCATTAGCATCTCTCTCAAAAAAATGACCAAAGAGTTTCGATATTTTTCCTATTTAAAACTCGACTCTTCTGTAGTTACATTGTGTAATAAGACAGACGGAAAATGTAAAGTTTCAATTTTCTAGGCTGATATGGCTAGGAACTAGCCTATACTCTCAAAATCGCACCTTTTCATTTTCCGTCGGTCTTAGTACACGATGTAACTACAGAAGAGTCGAGTTTTAAATAGCAAAAATATCGAAACTCTTTGGTCATTTTTTTGAGAGAGATGCTAATGGTCTTGTCCGGTTCAATTCATTATGCTAAGCTATGCTAAAAGTGGTACCGCCAGACCCGGAGATAGGCTGAAAGGATTCGAAAACGGTAAAACTCAACTGTTTAACTCTGGGGGAGTTGTAAAATGAGCCTATTTCCAAAAAAAGTGGAGTATCCCTTTAAGGAGCACATTGGTTTGTTTTGTTATTTGATTTTTCAATATGGGTTACACATAGCTGAACGTGGACTAGTCTAGATGTTGCAATGAGTTTGAATGACACGTCACTATGAATAGGATAGGCTACCTGATCAAATTGAATGCCTTGTTGCTTGATTTTAGTGTTCTGTTTTTTTGTGATTGACTCTGTACCTTCAAATAAAACTTTTTTCAATTATTCCTTAAAAAGGTTGTTTAAAATAAACAAGAATTTTTAATAAAACTTGTTGTGAGCTTATTGGGAACAGGGGTGTGCTTAAAGGGTACAAAACGTACCCATTAAGCACAGCCAGACTTTTTATATTTAATGATGTACATCTTAATTGAAATACTTTTGTCATTTAAAATAAAATGAAATATTATAGTGTGAGAGATTAATATTTTATTTTAAAATAACTTCTTGTACTAAAACCAATATCTTGTGCACTAAAAATGTCTCAATGTAGATTTTGGTGAGCTTAATAGGTACGTTTACCCTAATTGTATTCTGGATCTTTGTAACTACTCAAACTCAAAAACTAAGACTGCTTGGGAGGAGGAACTGGGACAACAATTCAGTGAGGAGTGGTGGCAAGAGGTCATTGATAGACTGAGTACTGTTTCATCTTGTGCACGTCTTGTACTGATTCATTTCAAGGTTGTACACAGGGTCCATTTCTCCAAAGCAAGGGGTGGTTTGGTTATGTCTTTTTCTTTTCTTGTTCTCTTTTATTTGTTTAAAATCTAAATTGTAAAAGTTGTTAATTCTATGTAACTCGATTCAGTTTTCAATAAAAATATGTTGCAAAAAAAAAAAATGAAACAAGAATTTTTCTTGTTTCTTGGCTTTATCTAAGGTTCTGCTCTTGAAACGTATGTGAATGTGTACATATTTAATTGGACATTGCCTAATTTGCATATTTAAAAACATTTCAGAAAACCTGTAATACAAAACAATTGCCATAATGTACTGTGATTAATCAACTGGGGAAAGAATAGTGATATATGCACTCACCTAAAGGATTATTAGGAACACCTGTTCAATTTCTCATTAATGCAATTATCTAATCAACCAATCACATGGCAGTTGCTTCAATGCATTTAGGGGTGTGGTCCTGATCAAGACAATCTCCTGAACTCCAAACTGAATGTCAGAATGGGAAAGAAAGGTGATTTAAGCAATTTTGAGCGTGGCATGGTTGTTGGTGCCAGACGGGACGGTCTGAGTATTTCACAATCTGCTCAGTTACTGGGATTTTCACGCACAACCATTTCTAGGGTTTACAAAGAATGGTGTGAAAAGGGAAAAACATCCAGTATGCGGCAGTCATGTGGGCGAAAATGCCTTGTTGATGCTAGAGGTCAGAGGAGAATGGGCCGACTGATTCAAGCTGATAGAAGAGCAACTTTGACTGAAATAACCACTCGTTACAACTGAGGTATGCAGCAAAGCATTTGTGAAGCCACAACACACACAACCTTGAGGCGGATGGGCTACAACAGCAGAAGACCCCACCGGGTACCACTCATCTCCACTACAAATAGGAAAAAGAGGCTACAATTTGCACGAGCTCACCAAAATTGGACAGTTGAAGACTGGAAAAATGTTGCCTGGTCTGATGAATCTCGATTTCTGTTGAGACATTCAGATGGTAGAGTCAGAATTTGGCGTAAACAGAATGAGAACATGGATCCATCATGCCTTGTTACCACTGTGCAGGCTGGTGGTGGTGGTGTAATGGTGTGGGGGATGTTTTCTTGGCACACTTTAGGCCCCTTAGTGCCAATTGGGCATCGTTTAAATGCCACGGCCTACCTGAGAATTGTTTCTGACCATGTCCATCCCTTTATGACCACCATGTACCCATCCTCTGATGGCTACTTCCAGCAGGATAATGCACCATGTCACAAAGCTCGAATCATTTCAAATTGGTTTCTTGAACATGACAATGAGTTCACTGTACTAAAATGGCCCCCACAGTCACCAGATCTCAACCCAATAGAGCATCTTTGGGATGTGGTGGAACGGGGGCTTCGTGCCCTGGATGTGCATCCCACAAATCTCCATCAACTGCAAGATGCTATCCTATCAATATGGGCCAACATTTCTAAAGAATGCTTTCAGCACCTTGTTGAATCAATGCCACGTAGAATTAAGGCAGTTCTGAAGGCGAAAGGGGGACAAACACAGTATTAGTATGGTGTTCCTAATAATCCTTTAGGTGAGTGTATATATATTAGTTAAAATGTTTACACTGTAGTGACTTGCTTTAAAAAAAGAAGGTGCAGAGTGTGACGTCATTATAACTGTTGCAGCGTCGGTAGAAATTTTATATGCACAAAGTCCGTTGCTTTACAGTAACCAAACAAACTGAACTCTGATGCCAAACCAGGCAAATCAAGTATGGTAATTAAAACCGTGAACCTTTGATATGGCACAGAATATTAGGACACTATGGAAAACATAAAATATTAATATGAAATCTGAGATGTCATGTGGGGAATGGCCTGTAATGGCTCACACAAAGTACTTACCCTAAGAAAGGACAGGTCACGACTGCGATCGATGCTGGTGATCTCGAGGTTACCCATCACCACCTCGCAGTTCTCGTAGTATTTACGAAGGGTCCGATACTGCTGGTCCAGGTCTGACAGAGTACTCAGTTTATTCTCTGTGCCAGTACATACTGCAAAAAGAAAAAAAGAAAAAGAAAAAAATAATTACATTTTGATGTAAACAATAGATGCAGGAACTGGTTGGTGCTTCAGTCCATCCATCCAGCAATGCAATTCAATCATGCCTGAAGACAGACAAGGAGGCTCAACCTCCAGACGGACAACTTGACAAGTAATTAAACAGAGCCATTTCTGCTCATCAAACACCTTGCACCAATCAAATATATTTGCCATCTGTTGCATCAGCTGGCAGTGCCTTTGAGCCAAGAGTGTAACCCTCCCTCTCACGCATCACTGAACCACTGTCACAACATACACGAGCAAATCCACGCCTATCCCATGCCACCCGCTCTCTGCCCACCAGAAAGACAGAGAGAGAAAGGGGAGTCAGCACATGCATTACGACACCATATGATTAGACTAACTGACAGTGCAGCTACACGTCTTCCTATTATCCTTGATATACAGCTACAGCTGTTTGAATAATGTTATGCAACTTTCTTATATGCCACAGCAGAGAGCTTATTCATCAAGTGCTCATTAACAAACTCACGCAGAATAAAGCGGGGGTGGCTGCTTCATGTAGAATAAATACTTTTTCTAGGCCACATCTGCAAGCCTTCAATTTAAAGGAATATTTGACCCACAAATCAAAAAATTTCCATCATTTAGTTTCCATGCTTTTAACCACTGTGACTGGATCACCGAGTTGAACTTCAAATCAGTATGATTCATGATTAAATCATTGAGACCAGACTGCATTTCTTAAAATCAGTGTAACCGTAGATTGTAGAACCATTGGCACCAATGTTCTCTACTATCAGCTTAGCTCACAATGCTTTTGAGAACTGTTTTGGGAACTGGCTCAAATGAGTCATTAAAAAAAGATTTGACTCAAAATAATCTTCACTTCTCTCTTAAACATACTGGGGAGAGCTATGTTAGATGTCCAGTATTTCAGTGAATCACAACTTTAATTTCAATGTGTTCTATTATATGGATTCAGAAGTCTTGAAACATGGACTGGTTTAATGTTGTTTTATGGTGCTTTTGCATCATTTTAGAACCTTGAAAGCTTCTTTTTTTTTTTTTTTTAAAGGAGGAACGAAAGCCACTACAAGAACATGAGTTTAAGTAAATGTTGGCAGGATATTCATAAAGTACTATTTATTTCTTAGTTTAACCATTTTAATGAGGAACAAATTACTGAATGCACTTTAGGAAAGTATGATTAATTCTGATTTTGTGTTGTCTTTTTTAAAGACCTCAAAGCTCTAAAGTCTTCATTAGTAATCAAGACAAGCACATAACAATCTTTAAGTCTCCCTCAAATTAATCGGAGTAGAAAAAACACAAAAGAGTTCCCCTAAAAATACAGATTTTGAGAGGAATATAAGATGAAGAGAGATTGAAATACGTTGAGGTCAGGTGTTAGACTTGGGTCTTTTCAATAACCCTTAACATGCATTAGAGCGAGGGAGGTATTATGAAAGAAGCTTAGACGTAATAAACATTTATTGCACCCCGAGGGGCTCCGATGTGAGATTACAGGTGAATTGTGGAATATAATCTTGTTAGAGGGGATGTTCCTTTCTATACCATATTTCTATACCATACAGCTAACCCACTTAAAGAAAAAACCCACCAACATTAAATTCATGAGGGAGACTAAATATACTGTACTGTAAAAAGAAATCAGTTTTTGTTTGTTTTGTTTTTTTTTACCACGAACCTGCTTAGAGTTCACCCAAAACTGAAAGTAAAATAATCTTTAATTTGTGATAATTTTCAACAAACTACCTCTTTCTTTTCAGAGCAAGATACGTATAATCGCACTGATCTTCAGGAGCTAAGATGTGCTGTGTGTTCCTGCTAGGCACTTTATACACACACATTGTGTGTACACAAACCACAGGTAAACATCATGTGAGCATCACAGCATACTTGAGACTTATAGATTGCGCATTTCTTTGCCATGGGCCACAGTAGACGTTAAAATGAAGCATGCCTTGCTTACAAACCCCCACGTTTGTCTTTTTCAATAATAGTCGTGCTGCCCTTCAGCGAACCTCCTCACTGACGCACACAGACAAACAACACAAAAAATGGCATCTTTATTTCCAGTTTATGCCTCTGACTGCACCTTGATTGAACCGTCTTTTTTTTTTTTTCTCGGATTATAAATTATGGATTGGATTTATAATCAATTAATGAAAGTATTTATAATCAATCTTTATTTTTTCACATAGCTCATCGAAGTGCATTATGGGACTACCATAACCACCACTTCTCTTATAATTTAGCCAAAATAATGGATCTAAGAAGGCATGATTACATTGTCTATCCTTTAAAAAAATCTTTACAGAGTTCTAGTAAGAAATAAATGTGTTCATATGTGCAAATAATGTTTTCTACCACTTGCTTTTATATATTTTTTTATAATGACATTATTTATCACAAAGAACAAACTTGAAAAAGTGGACCTCCACAGCAAGAGAATAGAACATGAACAGCTCTGAAGAACTAAGCCTTGAATGGTTTTCATAAATTTTTGCAGACATGTGGTGTTTACAGGATAGATTAAAAGACTTCAGCAATACACACACTCCTTGTTTGAGATAAATCGTTTTAAAAGACACTGTTAATGCTGCTTTGTAGCTTCTTTAGTTTTTTAAACACAACAGTTTTCTAGACTGAAAACGGGTAGCTTTGAAACATTTTTATTTAGTGCTTTGTGTATTAATTTTCTTACTGTAGCAGCACGCTGGAGCGCACCTGATTCAATCCCACCACATGTCTAATGTGTTTCATCAAAGAAATAAAATGCTCTCCTTCCTTACTCAGTCACAGATACACAAACAAAACTGTTTATCATCCCCCCATAGCTCTAACTCCTGCCGGCCTTGCATTTGTCAGGAAGGTGTGTGTATATCCAACATGACCGGAATACAAAAAGCACATCCTTATCACTGGGACAGTGAAAGATGCCTTTAGACCTGCGTCTGAACGGTGCAGCCTCCATGGGAATCTAAACAGCATCGCATCACCATGGGATGGGAAAACTAAAAGAGAATTATTAAAAATTCTGTCATTATTTACTCACAGAGAAAACTGTGTGAGACTTAACCCCTATTAAACCCGTAAAACATTCTACAAACTGTTTTTGATATTTGGTTTGACAAGGACCAAAATATTTGTCATTACAAAAACAAAATAGCATTTTCATATCATTTCAGTTTCAAATCACGACTGCTAATAAACAACTTGGCATAAACACGACCTCCATTCTCATCAATTCCGACTCCACTCTTGTATATATAAATATTCTCATTGGAATTAAACACTCTATTAGTCGATGCATTTCATAAGTGTTGCACAAAATGACTTCATCAATGAAGAACGGGAGTTTATTGAACATCAATATAAGCGAGAAAAGAAGTCGGAGTCTCTAAGGCTCACTGGACCCACAGCAATGGCAGAAAAGGTCATGCCAATAGCCGGCAACTCATTGAGCTAAATAAAGTTGCAAATGTCACTTCCTGAAGTAAACATCGTCATTGCATTGGCTTAAAGGACGTGAGCGGATTGGAAGATCGGAGCTGATCGCCAGAGGCGTATGGTGATGGTGTGATCCATGCAAGCGGATTGCAGTTAGGTTTGGTCGCCTGTTAAGAGGGCATCTGGTGAAGGACTAAATGGTAATAATGACAGTCATGATTGCATCTCTGCGTGACAGTGCTACGGTCCGGTAACCATGTCCTCTGCAGTCCCAGTCACTAGTCTATGGGTTTGCCCTCTCCATATGGGACCGGCTGATATTAGTATCATAAACACCTTAGCAGGCCGGCTCGGCCGACTGAGCACTGGAGCTTTGAACTCACCCGTGAGGTCAGGACACGGTGACATTAATAATTGTCTGAAGGCTTGTGCACCTATAAATAATAGGTTTATTGCTCTCTGAATCACCCGAAGAGACGATTTATCAAGTAAATGTCTCATGAAATGATCATGAAAATAGTATCAGATTCACTAGAGGGCTTGGATTAAACTAGAGTTAAACGTCTTAAACTGGATGCCATTTAGCTGTCAGTCCAATTTTTGTTTTAACAGTTTATTATTACAGTTCACCCAAAAATGAAAATGATATCATTGTTTACTCTCTCTAATACTGTAACAAACCCATTATGACTATATTTCTGCCGAAGAAAAGGGGATTTTTTCTTTTTAACAAAAAGTGATGAAAAAATTAAATAGCCTTGGAATACAGTGCGCAAGTCATGGAATTTTTTCTGACTATATGGTGATAAAGAGGGTTTGGAAAGGAAAATAAAGTAATACAGCTATAAAAACAACACAAGGTGAGTGAATGCCAACATTTTTAATTTTGGATGAATTATCCCTTTAAAGAAAACTTCTATGGTACTTCTGCATCACTGACTTCTGCATTACTGAAAGTTAAGTGGACCTATTTGGAGTGGGACGTATCATTCTAGAGTACAGTGCTATGCATAAGTTTAGACACCCATACTAAAGTTGACTAAAAAGAGGAATAAAAAAATCATCTTTTGGAAATTGAACTTAATGCCTTAATTTAAAAAATTAGGAAAAATCCAACCTTTAAGGACACCAATTTTCTTTGTGAATGAATAATGTATCGTAAATAAATAAATGTTCTTCCTTGAAATACAGGGTGCATAAGTTTGGACACCCCTATGTTAAATTCCCATAGAGGCAGGCAGATTTTTATTTTTAAGTATTTTTTTATATTTTATTTTTAGGATACTATGCATCCTGATAAAGTTCCCTTGGCCTTTGGAATTAAAATAGCCCCACATCATCACATAGCCTTCACCATACCTAGAGATTGGCATGGTTTTATTTCAGTTAGCCTAATACTGTAGCTAGTTTGATTTGCATTGAGAGATGATTTTATGGAAAGTACCCCATGCCAATCTCTAGGTATGGTGAAGGCTATGTGATAATGTGGGGCTATTTTAATTCCAAAGGCCAAGGGAACTTTATCAGGATGCATAGTTGTCACATGCCTGTCCTGTCTTGTGTAGCACATGTGGTGTTTGTGTTCCTGTCACTGTTTGACCCCACCCTCCTTGTTAACTCATTATTGGTTTCATTTGCCCCACCTGTTGTTCCTTATTACCTGCCTGATTTGTCCCTTTTATAAGTTCCTTTGTGTTTGCAGTCTGTGTCGGATCGTTGTCTTGTACACGTCTCTTGTTTTCCCTTGACCCTTCTGGTATGTTTGTTTCCAAGTTGTTGGTTTGTATTTTGTTGTGTTTTTCCCCCTCGTGGGTGTTTGTTTATAAACTTCCTTTGCACTTGAGTTTTTTCCCTCGTTTTCTTAAGTTTCACCGTGACAATAGTATCCTAAAAATAAAATAAATAAATAAATACTTGAAAATAAAAATCTGCCTGCCTCTATGGGAATTTAACATAGGGGTGTCCAAACTTATGCACCCTGTATTTTAAGGAAGAACATTTATTTATTTACGATACATTATTCATTCACAAATAAAATTGGTGTCCTTAAAGGTTGGATTTTTCGTATTTTTTTAAATTAAGGCATTAAGTTCAATTTCCAAAAGATGATTTTTTATTCCTCTTTTTAGTCAACTTTAGCATGGGTGTCTAAACTTATGCATAGCACTGTATACAATCTGTCTCTCAGACCTGTTGTTCCTGACCACTGCCCTCCTGTGTGTCCTGGAGGAGGACAGCACAATCCAAAAGCTGACGGGCTCCTTTATCTATCTTGCTTTCTCTTTTCTAGGTCTACAAACGTGAAGACAAAAGTACTGGAGTTCAGAGTGTTCTCAGTCGAATGGGCTGTGCTGACCAAGGTCCACGCCTTATTACCCATAATCCCATAGGCCGTCTCATTCACACTAGGCAGAGGAAAAGACATTCCTATGGGAGAGAAGAATGTATCAGGATGGAAACTTCCACTCTTAAAGACCTCAGCTTATCCTGACAGGAATTCGAAGAGAATAAGCTTTGGTTTATCTCTACTGAGCTGTGGCAGATTTGCAGTGAGAAGTGAGAGTGGAACAATTTCGACTAACCAAATCGTATTGTTTTTAAGGATTTATTTTATATGCTGAATATTGAATCTCCTCTTATATTATACATGGAGAAACAGATTTACATTTACAATTATATATTACAATCAATCGGATTTAGTCATTTCCTGTTGGATTTCATGATTATTATTTTGCTAGTACAGGTATTTGTTTCGGCCGTCTGATTTAACAGACAAACTTTAATAATTTATTTTAACAATGTGTACGTTAATCTCGTAAACTAAATTACTGACAACAATGTCATCAGTGATAACAAAGATCAGTCAAAAATATGTATCATTACAATAATAAAATGATTTTAATAAAATTAAAATGTTTACTGTTGACAAAAATATAACAACACTGAGAAAGCAACACTGAAAGATATTTGGTTTAATTTTGCTTTCAACTAAAATTTGTGTACAGTATATAATGATAATATATGAATGAGGTTTAGCATATATACCAGTATACTCACGTAAAGTGCTATATATAGCAAATCTCAACAGCCTGATTTTTTTTATTTCGCCACTAAATGTAACTTTATTATCGCACAGTTCTTTATGTAAAGATGGATAAGCCAAACTTATTTGCATACTGCTTGTATTGATGCAAAGCTCTAATCTACTAAATGCATAAGCATGTTATATTATAGATATTACAAACATTAAAGGGTCATTTCACCCATTTGAACATTGTTTTTTATTTAAAGTGGGTCATATATGTAGTCGAAATGTAAAATAATTTTTGAATTTGGTGCCTTCGTGAACGAGAAAAGACAAAAAATAACTTCAGAACGCATTTGTATGAAAGACAACAACTCCCACAATGCACCACATTGCACAGCTCCGCAAGCCACTCCCACTAATCCAGAAAGCGCATATCTGCCTATAAGAGAAATCACTCTTCCGTCTACAAGGCTAGCTACTACCAGAGCTTGAAATTCATTTCAATTTCACACAAAATGTCTAGTTAGTTGGCGAACTCATATAGTGCATTACTCCTCGTTTGTATTTCTTTCGAAAAGGTGAATTATTGCATGGTACCTGGATGTTCAGTCAGAACATATGCGGTGCGAAACTAGGATAGTTCTCAACACAAACGTCCGTGTCCTCGTCTGATTCAGAGATTTCGTCCAGGAGAAATTGTCATCGTTGAAATTCTTTGCCGCAGACGGACTCTATCTCCGTGTTCGTAGCGGTTCGTAGCTGCATTGTGAGATCACCGGCGCCACCGGTCCGCCCTAACCCGAGCCAGTCCGGGCTCCTCGTCCGCGGCAGGCAGGTCTTCTGCCTCGGCTGCTCTTCGCTATAATGCGGCTTGTAAAGGTAGCCACAAACACCTGATTCAAGCATCAGACTTCCGAAATCCTCTTCTTCTATATCATATTGAGCACTCTCCTCCGCTATTGTCATAACTTTACATCTGTCTCCACAGCGCCTGTTAGCTTAGCTTCAAACAAGATGGAGGATATTGCTTTCAGTTTCAGAGAGTAAAGTCCCACCCACTGATCTGTAATAGGTCTGTAGCGTGAGCGCGCCCCACCCTGGGAAAGATGAGAAACTAGTGTCTGTAGTCTTAACAGAAATCCCCCCCTCTAACACTTCCTCCTACAATGACGCAAAATGACGATTTTTGCGTCATTGTAGGAGGAAGTGTAAGAGGTAAATAACAGATTTCTCCCATCTCAGGGGAAAATGAGAGAGTGTTGCACGACCATTCAATAGTATGACTGGGTTTCTAACAATGCAAAGCTTAATGCAAATGGGTGAAGTGTCCCTTTAACATCATGATTTTCTGCAGAGCTGCTTTGATACAATGAGTATTGTGAAAAGTGCTGTACAAATTATTTTGACTTGGCCTGAAATACTGACAAAATTTAAAGGACATTATCCTTAAAAATGATTTCTAAAAATGGAAATATATTATCAATAAAAAATTTTCAAAAGACAAAAAAAAAAAAAAAAAAAAAGAGAGAGAGAATTCAGCATGCTGTGTGTCATCTTCCATGGCAGAAGAAGATGGCACACTCTTGTTTTAACCCTATCAGCAGGATGTCTATGACCAGCAGTTTCCTTTCAGGAGTTTCCGCGTGGATGACTTGGAGGAAAGCCACAAACCCTGAGGCACAGCGACCGCTTAAACCAAGGACAGGCACGTATTCCCATCCTCCCATCTCACGGAGGCCCAAATCCTATTTTTGGTGATGTTGATCGAGTCATAAATCCATGTCATCTGCTAATAGCAGGAATATTTATTATCACAGGCCCATCACATGGAGGCCGCAACCAAAGGCATTTAATTTGCTGCTGTATGGTAACTCTCACAGTTTCAGAGCACAAGGTCATTGGCAATTAGAGAGTGCACGAAATGTGCTGACAGCTGGTGGGAACTCAGTCTCAAAAAGCAGTCTTTGTGTCTGAGGATCACTTCTGTTCTGTTTTCAGCATTCTCTCAGGCTGGTCTATCTGTGCAGGCATCAGACGGGTGAGACTGAAGCCCTTCCTAATGGCTTTTACAGCACATTTACAGCAGAGGCGTCCCCGTCATCAATTACCCCCCTGCCTGCTCTGCGGAGTATCCTTCATGCGGGAGATCGTCTCATCCCTTAACGTGGCCCATGAAATGAATCTTCATCTCGTAAGCGAGCAGTCCTCATTAATTACAGCGGCTTGAGCCTCCGCCCCTCCCCCTCTTCTGTTTCTGTCATTAAAAGATTTCTCCGGCTATTTTTTCTCTGGACTAGAATTTACACGAAAGCTGGGAAGGCAAGGGACATATCTTTCTCTACAAGGGAAAAGCAATCTGATGTGTGCACATGTGTTTGTGTTTTGTTGTTGTGTTGAGTTGTGTGTAAATGTTGGTATAATGTGGGACTGATCAGGAGAAGGAAGTTAATAAATGGCCCGTCAATGCCTATTTGGAGTTTCCAGACCAACTTCTAGGCTTAAAAGAGGTTAGTGGTTCCCCAGTTCCAGATCTGCCACTGCAAAAAAAAAAAATCCCAAAGGAAACAGGATGATTCAATTGCACAATACACAAAATCATTATTTTACATGACTATGGCTCATTGCAGATAACTAGATTTATATATTAGAGAACGCAAACGGCACATGACCTTGCTGCCACAATGCTTTGGTGGTTGCTAGTTTGGTTGCTTACAGGCCCAAGTATTAGAGCTTAGTCCAAATGTCAATGATCCCACTCACGATTACAAGAGATGAAGCCTTCCAAATTAGCTTGTTATGTGGAATGTCTCCGATCGTCACGCCATGCACAAATCCTTGTGCTACCACAGCAATGGGTGAGCTGTTAGAGGTAACACTAATCTCTGCGATCCATCACTGTAAACCATTCATGACAGGGTAGGCTGTTCTCCTCATTTCTCTCTTCATCTGTCTTACAGCTTGCAAAACAGAGGTCTGACCACATAACACTTCTCTTCCTCCCTGGACCATTACGCTAATTTCATCTGCTTCCCCTCTGTCTGTATCTCTATTATATTGAAGTTCCTGCAAGAAACCATCTGTATCTAGTAAAGTGGTCACTATGACACATTTAAAGAGAGGAGTGAAGTGCAATCATCTTGGTTAAGCATTGCAGGGTTGTGCGTCATTCTGAACTGAACAGAGAACGGTTTTTAGATAAATCCAAATAAATTCCTGAATTTGAATTGAGGTAACAAACAGGCAGAGGCGGCCTTACCTATGTTTCACCCGTTTCAATTGAAACAGGCCCCGCCCTCCAAGGGGGGCCCCCAACAGACCAGCAAAATCCCATTCATTTTCTCCGTAGGATATTGATTTTCAGCCATAATGTCTAAACCATCCATGGTAGATTGACCACGAGCTATGAGGTTGTGAAACGAAAGTTTCTGCTCCTATAATAGCCACAAGGTATAAAAATCAACCTTGTTATTTGCGATCTTCTGGAGAAATACTACACTACCCATAATTCTAAGCAAAACACTGACGTCTCTGATTGGTCGAACTGGAGTCGCGCCGCGGTTACCATGGCAACGTTTACCGCCCCCGCGAAGTTGCCCTGCGTGAAAGGGCGAGGCTTATTCCAACGTAAAACGTTGTATAATTGTATATAGTTTTAATCAAATCAGGTTGGATTATTTGTTGAGCTGCCTGTTCATGAAGCTGAAAGTGCACGTAATAAAATAATGATGCAAACCAACAGGAATCCTTGCTTTTTCTGCTCTATTATGTTTATGTTTTATGTGGGCAGGGCCCCATATTAGTTATTGAAACCCCAGATGCTTAAGGCCACCCCTTTGAATGTAATTTGAATTTGAATTTAAAAAAGTACAAATAAAATGAACAAACTCATATTACTTTAATATTTTACTGTTATTTAAATACAATAGTTAAAATTTACAAAAATTAAAGTTATATGAATATCATTTGTTTTTAATTCTACTAATACAGTACTGTATATATTTATTTTGTGGACTATGGTGGAAGAGCACTTGCATCACTTCTGAATTGCAATTCACTAAATTCCACTTCCCGTCATTCCAGTTCAGCTTCCTGTGAGGTGTGGCCAAATCAATTCAAACTCCAACTCATGAAAAAGCTTTCTGGAATAAAACATTCAACTTCAAAACAAGATGTTCCTAAATATTCCGGAATCAGCAAACTCCCATTTACCCTCATAGTGCTTTCTAATTGCATTGGTATCCCTGACCTCTTCCATCATGAACATGAGCTAGTACGGTGCCTGTAAGTAAAGAGTATTACTCCATCTCCGAGACTTTACATGCCTGAGCTCTGGAAGTTGGCTGTTTCCTTTTAATTTGTGATAGCTTGTCTTGCTATTTATGCCTTGAATCGATTATAATTCGTTTTAATGCTGCGCAGAGGAATGTAAAATGCAAGTGGTTGGCATTTAAAAAGATATAAAAACACTCAGCCAATATAGTCATAGCAGAAACAACGGTAGAATTTAACAGAGGATGCAATCTACACTCACATTAGGGGTGGGCACAAATTCAACCAGTGGTATAATATATAATGTGGATGAAAGGTCTGGCTGTGTGATGAAGAGCTGGGCAAACAGTATGAGCTATCAGAGCTATCAAGGGAAAATATCGCTCTCTTAGATTGCTTGGCAATGCACTCACACTAGCTCTGAGACGTCAGCTCAACATTTTGGCCCTGAAAACAGCGATCCTTGCTTTATGCTCTATCTGGTTTCACACATTTGTGTGAGCAATACCACTAGTGACTATCATTCAAGATTATGTTTTCTGCTTGCTAGGTATGTCAAATATTTGGTTGGTTTGATCTACTTTAAGGTGTTGACAGTAATTCTCCAAGTTTCCAAACAAGTTTTTAAAAGATTACAGCATTGTAGGACTGGGTTTCAATTAAGATTTATTGATTCAATTCAGTTCCATTGATTTTAATTCAGCTCGACTCGATTCTAATTCATTTATGTACTGTATATTTATAAATATCACTCTACTAACTGCTGCAAATGATTGTTTCAAACTGATTCAAACCGATGACTCTTTTTGAATTATTCACTAAAGGAACTGGATTTCTGTTTTTGAATCCAAATGCTGCAGAATAGAAGCTCTAAAGACTTGGCTTAGAAGAATCATTTTGTTTGTGAATTGGGCTGTTCGTGCTGCATGTTTTTGATTCACCAAAAAGAATCGACTCATAAGAATAATTCGCTTGTGAATCAAACTACATTGGTCACACACGCATGATTTTTCCCACCAAACCAGTTCAGCGGAAATCCCGCCCTGCAGCTAATTTCATTGATTATGGTTACAGTGACAGGTAGATTTAGGGATCAGTGTTTGGTGTAGGCAATCAGTACAGTGATTGACATGACCAATGAAATCTTTAGAATTGGCTGCAGGGCGGGATTTCCACTGAACTGATTTAGGGGGATAAATCACGCGTAACACACAAACACACAACACACGCACAGTAAAATGCAATCCCCCCTGTTGCCACTAAGGATGCATAAATTACAAACTTCACCTTTAATATCTCAAACATACCTTCGTGGTGCAAGCAAATAAGCAAATCAGGTTCCAATCCTAAAAATGGAAATTTGATAGTATAGTCAGTATCTCCAGCAGAAACAGCCAAACATGAGCTCTATAAATTAGCTTCACGCTTTAAACAAGAACCGAATCACTGAGGCAATATGGATGTGTTGTTATTGTTTGAAAGTGTTCATTACCACATCACCACAAAGAAGCTGCAGGTTAAAGCAATTATAGCGTGGCCTTTGTACGTGCTGAATTGGAGAAATGCTAATTTGACATGTTATTACAGCAAAGCCAAAACATCCCCGCCAAACACACCCAGGCAATTCCCTCTCCTTCACACTCAGCCTTGGTGTTGAATTGCAGCAGGGTTGTGTAGGTGATGGTAATGCAGGTTGAACAGACCCACTACATCTCCATAACATCGGTAAAAGCTATGCCGGGGCAATTATTAATGTCTTGTCTGTTCTAGTGCTGTTTGGGAGGAACGGAACAAATAGGCTCCGTGGTGCAGAAAGAGGATGCTATTGAATACAACGGATTGAAGTGGGAAGACATTAAAGCACTGCGGACCAAAGGAGAATGGGTTTAGTGTCTTCCATTTAAGCTAATTTCTGAGAGTTTCAATCCAGTTCTAACCGCTACAGGTTTAACTATTGTAACTAAGTTCTACATCAAAAAAAAAAAAAATAAAAAAATCCAATTCAGACCTCCATGCACGTCAGTCAAGAAGGTCCTGCGAGTGTAAGGTGGTCTCAGGTGTAATTTCAGCACAGGACAAACAGGAGGAGCATCCCAGAAGTTCTTTCAGGCCAGCTCTAAATTGTCGTCTTCCCTTGGGGCTCACTGGTTGTGTTCATCGAGAGCTCAGGACCTGCTAATTGTTTAATCTTCAAGGAGGTCAGTCTCCTCACTTACACAAATTAGCCCTGAGCCTGGAGCCATGGGAAATTAGGCCTCAGGCTTCTTTTCTGGCACAGAAGCCACTTTCACAGCAAGAACTGGCTGTTTTCTTTCTTTTCACATTTTATGCTTCCTTCCATCTCTTTGACACTCTCTCTTGCTCTTTTCCCCTCTCACTGTTTTCCTATCAGGAATCGATACATCGCCTGGGACATGAGAATGAAGATGAAAGCAGAGTTGATTTCTTGGAAGACCGAGTCACTACTAATACAAGATGAAATGTTTAACTCACCAAGAGGAAGAAATACAACCATTGATCTTGGAGGTGTTTGAGGTAATTGAATAGACTTACAGATCTCAGCTCTAGCAACTGAACAGAGCAGTTCAGTTCGTATAGCGTCGATGGTCACGCAACAACAAGGCCATTCAAAGACCTTTGCTTTCAGAGCACATGGATGTACAAGACATTTTACAGTGACAGTCTTGCCTCAATTGATAAAAGTGAGCTGTACATAACACTGTATGCTAATATCTTGTGCTTTGCAATAGCTTGCAGACACTTGATGCATTTAACCAGGGCAGCACAACTACTCAGATGAAAACTAACTTAGAAGTTATACTTTTGGAGATCTCAGACGTTTATCCTAAAGTGCCTTAAGAGAGATTAAAAATAAAGACACAAATGAGACAATTGTTGATATACAGTGCAAATATAGAGCAAATGTGAATTGCATAATTTAGATAATTTGGTCATGGAAGAATGTGTGGTCATTATGTTCATTTTGAAACCTTTTCATTACAGACGTTGATACCTTGCCAAATTTGAGCACAATTTGAGGCACTGATTCTTCTGAAACACTTAATTTACAGGGATTTATAAAGAGAAAAATCCGAAAAGCAACTGATCATAATTCAGTCTCACTGCAAGAGAACCAACTGAGATCTCTACTTTTGTGATCAATTGGACATCCACACTTTTCAAATTACTTTACAGAATTAATCTGAATAAAAATAAAAAAACATTTGGGAAAACAAGAAACTTAATAAAAATACATTTAAATGACTAAAACTACAACCAAAATAAACGAAAAATGTTATAATAATAAAAAAATTATAAACATATTGTTTAACTAAAATTAAGTCATGGAGTGCATTTTATGGAAAATTTCACTAAATTAAAATGATTAACTGAAACCAAAATAGAAATAAAACTAAATTCAAAACAATAAAAACCCGGGATTTTTATTTTAAACTGCTCGCCTTCTCACCTTCTCACAAGATACATACTCTAGTATCATAACCTATGTCAGAGTTGCCCATCTGCCAGACCCCTGCCTGTCGTCTTGTTTCCTCTTACCTGAAACTTAAGAGCTGAAGGGCTAGCTCTTGGGTTCAGGTAAGAGGAAACATGAAGACTTGCAGTCAAAAAAAGAGGTTTAAGTGGAGTTCTTTAGACGTGCAGACTTCCCTTCCAGAGCAACACTACAGGAAGGCCAGTGCACTTTGGGCCCAATCAACTGAGACAGAACCTTCCTCACTGCAAAACAAAACTGGAATAGCTGTACTCTACAGCAGAAAAACACAGGAACAGAGACAGTATCTGTAACGCTTGCAGATTCCATCATATTTTAACCTTCCAACACTTATAGACCCTCTACAGTATAAGGTGATGGGATGGAAATAAAGTGGATAAACGACTAAAACATGTAATCAGTATTTTTGTAATAAAAAAACAGACTCAAACATGCATGGCCTGTAAGCACCATGTCCCAATGAGTCAGATCACTAACCACTAGGCCATGACTCTGACCAGATTCCACTCTTTTAAAGTACTGGTTTATGATGAACAAATTATGAGAAGCTTGACACCTGTAGCATCTGTAATAAATTATATTAATTTACGATCACTTGCTGAACACACTAACATTAATGAATCCTCAAACTAACTAGAACCAAACCCACACATGTGTACCTGAAGGTGGCAAGTGAGGGTCTAACCTGCGTGTGCCTTAATTGTTATATACCCCTTGGCTCCAGGCAGTTATGCTTCCTGACGTCAAATTAGGGACTAATGAAAAACAAGTCACAATGAATAAAGCTCAAGCTCACCAGACCTTCCATCTGCCACCCACCATAATGAAGAGACTCCGAGAGAACTGCAGGATGACTTTGGAAACAAGCTTTGAGACGGAGCGACGGAGTGAAGCAGGGAAGGAGGTTTCGGTAGAGGGGGGCCGTCCGCTCTGTCTCTCACTGTTTCTCATTATACCAGCCTAGACACTTCACATCTAAGGCTCACACGGCTGCCAGAGGATGACACAAAATGAAGGACTACGAGCTTCAACTGGCCAGTCTTTGTAACTCAATTTCTTTAAAGTGGGTTGACATGTACTCTGACCTTTTATCACTGTCATTACAGAGAGAGCACATCTGTGCCCATGCCTCAGCGGAGGTGTACTACATCCTGAATGCAGAGGCGCTACGACGGGCAGGGACCCACACAGGGCGGCTGCAGCTGCAAAAACAGAAGTAGTGCTGACTAACTCATGATGCTGATGAAAGTCTCACGCTTTAGTCACAACGTTCAATCCAGGGCCCAAGTTATCCAAGCCCCTGAGTTCTGTAGTTAAGCAATTGCAAGCACTTAATTCCTCTGATAGGCAAAAGTTTCCTTAAAAACAAGAACTGATTTAAATAGAGGTGTAAAAATGATAATGCTACAATCAGAAAATCCTATGCATTGGTTACAGATTTAAAAATTATAATAACTTACTTGTTAAGGCTAAATCTGTCTAGTTGGTCCATATATTGATTGAAAAATAAAATAAACAGATGTATACAAATGATTATGCATCAATCTAAAAATGCAATTCATTAACTACAGTATCCAAAAATCTGATTATAATTAAGTCTACAATAATGAATTCATTGAATTATTATCAAAAATACTACTTATATTGAACAATATTATTGATCTGACTGTACTGATGCTTGTTGTATGAGAACTGAACTGAGCTGGACGATGAATTTTTTGCTTTATGAAATTAACTAATTTAACAATTAATTATCTTTACAACGGAACTGAATCAAGACTAATCTGACTGCTTTTAATCTGACTTATTACATAATTTAAAAATCTGATTACAATTACTTAGTCTACAATAATTAAGCAAGGTTGTATTGCAAAAAAATGTTCAGACTAAAATTGACCAGTTAGTCCATATATTGATTGAACTGATTGACTTCTTGTCAAAAATAAAATGAATTGAGGTATAAAATAATTGTTAATTGTTATGAATCTTTAAAAATTGTGACAAAATATCAAATTTTCACATTTTAGTAAATATTTACAACTAAATCAAATTGTTGTCAGAGCAAATATTTTCACCAGTAAGAAACAGTATCTCTGCAAGAGTTTTATTTTCAGAGTTTAGGTAAGCATTTCACTGTGAGGGTATGTTTTCTCTCTGCCTGCAGTTGGCCTGGGGCCCTCCCTCCCTATGGCCCCTGACAGTGCAGTAATATTATCTGAGTGTGGTGGCAAAGCCTTATTGCTTTCCTCTAAATCTCATTTGAAGGTACAATGTGTGTTCGAGATTAATGATTAAAATAATATTGCTTGAAAATAATGATGGCAGTAAATCCATAGGTTCTAAGCTAACCTTGACGGATGCATCTGTTTTTATTTGGGGAATGAAAACTGCACAATGTGACAGTGTTCTTTCCATGCTTCCCTCTTAGACAAGTACAGCAGGACTGGTCAGACCAAACAAGCATCACAGAGGCTTACTTGGAGACTGTGAAAAGCCCCCAGGAAATACAGGGAAGGAAAGGCAAGAAGGATAAGATGCTTTTTCTACCTCTGAAGTGAAGTGAGAAATTTGTTTGGATTCTTCACTGTAAAAACTAAAGGAGCCTCAAGTATCCTGTTGGATACTCAAGGAACTTCAAAATGTAATTTTGGTGCCTCAAAGCTCTTTTTCCTATAGAAGGGTAACTGGAAGAGCATTGACAATCTTTGAGGTTCTTGCTGGAACTTATGGGATCCTTTAAGCACTTTGTATTTACTTCAGAGGTTCTGGAGTCACCTTTTCATTACTATGAGACCTCGGAGTGCTTTGGGGGAAAATAGAGGAACTTGAATGCGATAGAAGGGTTATTGGAAGATCTTTTAACATTTAAGTGGTTCCTGGAAGATCTCTTAAGTTAAAGCCAGCATCTGGAGGAACCCAATGGTTCAGTGAGGCCTGAATTAGATTATTATTCTATTATTATTATTATTATTATCCTATTATTATTATTATTATAGGCTACTTAAGTTTGATTCAGTATACATACCCAGGTGAAAAAGACGTACTATTAAATGTATTAAAAATGTACTTGAGTGTGTTTTTAGTTGACCTACAATACAAATATACTTTAATCCATTTTTATTATTATTATTATTATAGGCAAGTTTGATTCACGATACATACCCAGGTGAAAAAGATGTACTATTAAATGTATTAAAAATGTACGTGAGTGTGTTTTTAGTAGACCTACAATACAAATATACTTTAAAGCATTTTTAATACATTTAACAGTAACCTAGTCTTTTTCACTTGGGTAGCTTACATATATTTAGTATAGGACTATTTTATTAAGTCATTTAAACCTTAAACAACAACACTAAATAATAATAATAATATTATATGAAGAAGAAGAAGCAGGAGGAGAGAAGTTTTATTCAGTCACGAAACTGCTGCTATTCCTCAGCTGTCGTCGCTTCAGTGATGCTCGCGCGCAACAAAGCTCAGCTGATCGTCATCAGGAAAGTAACGGCTCCTCTCATCAAAGCTTCCGCCGTTTGTTCGGCTCTCCATTACAAGGTTTGTAAACTCGCCAAATAAATATAAATACAGAGTCTACTCACTATATATTTAAACACACATATATATAAACTAAATTTATTATACATTACTACGTTTTTACAGTGTTTACCACTCGTTTATTGCACAGTATCTGGTATGAAGGTTTTAGCCGCGATGCTAACTACGTTGATCTAATGAACAAATGGAAATGATTGACTTATTGTCTTAGATTGATTTAGTCATTCAATTCAACATATTTTGTACAACTGTGTCTTCAAATTGCTGATATAGCCTAACTAGTTTAGAAAATTATCTGATTCTTGGCGTTTGTTATGAATAACAAAAACAGGTTATAGTTTGCTCTGTTTTTGTTTAGCCTAACGTTAACTTTACTTACTACAGGTGCCCTCATTCTCTCAAATACCATTTTAAAGCCATTTACTGGTCAATAAATATTATGTTGTGAATAATCAGCTTTGTTCTTTTGTTTCCCCAGAACAACCATTACATTTCTAAAATAATCTGAACATTTCAGTGGCAACATTGAATTACAGTAAGTTACCTGCACCACATGCTGTACTTTATTACTATGAACTTTCTCTGTGTGCAATTGTTTTGTTTGACTGTGTACTTGTGTTTTTTAATCAGTTACTTTCTGAAAATCTTTTCTCATGATCTCAAATCTCATTCATGTTACTCAGAAAAATAATATCACAGGTTTGATTCACAAAAAATGCTATAGACATTTTAACTCTGAATTATAACTTCAAGTTTAGTCTTTTTCGACAAAAAATAAAAAATAAAATAAAGGAAAAAGCTATTAGGCTTCAGAAGACTTGCAACACAACCCATAACACATGAGTTGTGAACTCATTGATTATTTTTAGGATCTTTTCTGGGACATTTTTGGAGCTTAACCATTTTTACATAAATTGTTGCATTGAATTGAACTAGACAAGTGTACATAAGAATGGTTTCATGAATGATTTACACATTTGTTTTCTTCTTGTGTTTCATGCAGTGAAACTGAATGGTGACTGGGGTTGCATTATGCCTGAGATCTGCTTTTGGGTTCCACAGACAGAAAGTCAAACAGGTTTGGAACGTCACAAGGCTGAGGAAATTATTTAAATTTCACAACTATCACTTTAATAACATTACTAACAGTAAATTTTGTACTTTGCAGGGATCTCAGTAAGCTGAAATACAAGTTTGATCAAGAATAAAAATCCTCCTGTAGACCTGAAAATCATTGAAGTGTCTGGACCATCCACCAGAAAAGAGGGAAACCAAACGGAAAACGATGCTGTACCTTTTCACTTTTCTAACTCGTTAAGTACCTCACACCAACTTGGTCCCATAGTGACATTTTTGACCACAAACAAAATTGCTGATCGTGTGGATTCTTAGTGAAATGACTGGAATTCACCAGTGAACATTCACAGAACAACAGATAATTTTACTGCACCTTAACTCTGTTTCCGGGTCGAAGCCTCTACTTCCTCTATCTTGTTTCATGAGAATACTCAACAACCATTTATGAACACTGTTGATTCAAGATTTTCAAAAGCCATAGTGTGCATTACAGTCTCCAGTCTAACGGCATCCCAGACTTAAACATTTTATGATTCAAAATAGCTGAATAACTAACAATCTGAGATTTCAGTATAGAGATAAAGGTTACAGCACAATGAGTGTATATTAGCACTGTTGTTTGTTTTTGGCATCTGATAAAGCTTTTGGACTTGGAAATAGTGATGTCAGACTTACCATCGGACTGAAACACAAATGTTTTAAAGTTAAGTATGATGGACATTTTTAATTAGTTCAAATGTAATTTTATTTACATTGATTTATTTCGTGGAACATATGTGTTTCCATGCATTTTGTTGAGATGTCTTTTCTTGTTTATCTATTGTATATACATGGTTGATTATTCATGTTGCTTATGTATTATACTATTTTTTTGTGTATTCATTGATATTAATCTGTAGTTAGCTTTTTTCCCCATGTGCATGGAAGTGTATGTATAAAAATGAATATCAAATATGTAATAAACAATTCTTATTTTGTATTTGGTTCAATTTGTTTATTATAATAGATGTCAAAGGTAACCATAGTAACAACATGAAATTAAATATTTAAAAAAAAATGAAATTTGGTTCCTGGAGGCACCCAAAGTGGTTCCACACAGTGCTTCATATAAGAGTTCCTCAGGAAACCTGTGTGGTTCTTCAGAGAACCGGCCCTTTTTAAAGGGTGCCTAGAGGATCTACAGACGGTTCCGCCGGTGTGGCGAAGTGAAGAACCCCAAAAGGTTCCTCCAGGCACCTTTTATTTTTACAGTGTTCAGTGGAGACAATAGGATTTTTTTTTAGAATCAAATAAAACAAAAATCAAACTCAAATAGACCAAAGAAAAATGGAAAAGATAAAAGGAAAAAAATCTATACACACACACACACACACACACACACACACACACACACAATTGACAACAGGCCGTTGCATAATAGATGCACACCTGAGGTGGTAATGCAGCCACAATGCGAAGCCCAGAGTCAATGGCCCAGAGTCAATTATTATGCTTATACTACGGTTACAGTCTAATGCAGTTATTAATACAGTTATTACAGAGAGAAATAGAGAGGGAGAGAGAGAGAGAGAGAGAGAGAGAGAGAGAGAGAAAATTATCAAGTGTGTATGAATTACCTGAATCTGTGCGTCTCTCAACAGTTTTCAGCAGCAGCGTCTATTAATAGCAGAACTGTAAGTTGATCTGCTTCAAGAACAGAGCCGTTATTACATCGCCAGTGAGAAATGGTTTATAGCTTTTAAGTTGATAAACTATTTTACAAAAAAAATCATCAGAGCAGCGCTAACAACACACTTCTGTATGAGTGTGTGTCCGTACTGTATGTGTGAACGTTCGAGAAAGAGAACGGGAGAACACTGTACATCCTACATAAAAAAGAAATGTAATTTTGTGGTAAAAAACATGGGAAATGTAATTTTTATCCTATTGTTTACAAAAAAAAAATTCTTGGTCAGTGCAATTGTGGGGTTTGGTTCTTTTGCTGTTGTAAATACTCTTTTAAAATAACTGAAATCATTTGGCGAAGTGATATGGAACTGTAATGCGTTCGTAAACCAATCAGATTCAAGCATTCAACAACCCTGTAGTATAAATACTGAATATATAATTGATGGAGTGTGTAGGAGTGTTCATTTCCTAAACAACCATGTAGGAAGACACATCATGGCCATATTCCAGGATGACAATGTCAAGATTCATCAGGCTCAAATTGTGAAAGAATGTTATGACGAGTGAGGGAAGGATGGAACGGGAGATTGACATACGGATCAGTGCAGCTTCTGCAGCAATGCGGTCGATGTACCGGTCTGTCGTGGTGAAGAAAGAGCTGAGCTGCAAGGCGAAGCTCTCGATTTACCGGTCAATCTACGTTCCTACTCTCACCTATGGTCATGAGCTATGGTCATGAGCCGAAATGAGCTTTCTCTGCAGGGTGGCTGGGTGATCCCTTAGAGATAGGGTGAGAAGCTCGGTCACTCGGGAGGAGCTCAGAGTAGAGCCGCTGCTCCTCCACATCGAGATGGGCCAGCTGAGGTGGCTCAGGCATCTGTTCCGGATGCCTCCTGGACGCCTTACAGGGAAGGTGTTCCGGGCGCGTCCCACCGGGAGGAGACCCCGGGGAAGACCTAGGACACGCTGGAGGGATTATGTCTCCTGGCTGGCCTGGGAACGCCTCGGTCTGGGCATCTCCGCTTAGACTGCTGCTCCCGCGACCCGGCCCCGGATAAGCGGAAGAAGATGTATATATATGCATGCATGTATGTATGTTATGATGTTATTTCCATCAAGAGGTGCATACATTTCTGATCAAGATCTTGTATTGACAATGCAAGAGTCCATCACTCTGTAAAGTCTACTCCAGCACATCCCAAAGACTTTCAATGAATTTAAGGTCTTAGCTCTGAGGTGCCCATTCATATGTGAAAATGATTCTTCATGCTCCCTCCCAACCATTTTTTCACAATTTGAGCCTGATGAATCTTGAGATTGTCATTCTGGAATATGGACATGATGTGTCTTCCTACATGGTCAAAGAAATGAAAAGCTACACACTCCATCAATTAGGATTAAAAGAACTGTTGCCAAACATATTGCATGCTAGAAACAGCATTTGCCATATTTAAATCTAAACAGCGACTTGATAAAAATGATAGTAAGGCAGACACATATTGAGGCTTTTAATAAAGAGGTATAGCGTGATTACCCTCACCTGGAGTGATCTTGCTACACTGAGAAATAAAGTTTGGGATCTGATTATCATAACCAAATACAAAAGCGCTGGTGGTATGGAGAATAGGAGATGGGCATCTAGAGCAGAATAAATAAGAGATTGTGAAATGAAGAGAGAATAATGGATAGATCGTCTCTGATTCTCCTTCAGAATCTCATTCACATCTATATTTAATGCACACCACATTTCCTATTAACCAATTTTACTTAAGTGGCCGTTCACACGAAATGCATTTAACATAAATAAATAAATAAATAAATACAATAAATCTAAAAGGAAGGTGAGTTTATAGGTGCATTGAAGTCAGCATGAAACGGAAGTCTTTTCTTCTCTATTGTGATGTATATCTGAGTGAAATGGCTTCTTGAACAAGAAAAAATGTAGGGCAGGACTTGATTTTCTCCATTGGGAATGGATTGGATCATTGGATTGTTGATGCTATTGCGGTAATCTCATGTAAGTGACAGGTTGTCCAGAGAAACACATCAATGAAATGTCGCTGCAAGAGGGAGCGGAAGTTATTTTGAATTAAGATTACGAGAGCATATGATTTAAAAAATAATAATGATGTGCACAAATAAATAATTAATTTATGATAAATACTTCAATATTCCATAAAAAAATAAAAAAAGTCAATTTTGATTTCATGCTGACTTTCTCTCCCATACACCCATTGTTAATATAAAAACTCAAGATGCTCCGTCCCCAGACTCATGCAACTGCTCTAATATTATACTGACATCAGCTATATTGAGTGTTGAAATATTTCTTAACTTTTAAAATGCAGTATTCATTACTTTAAAATGTGAAAACAACTATGTATCACAATGACAAAAAAATGGCCATTGATTATTTGTAATAAATAGTAAATAAATAAATAAATAAATAAATATATATATATATATATATATATATATATATATATATATATATATATATATATATATATATATATATATATATAGTTGTAAATAAAACAAGGATAATTGTTTTTAAAGGATAACATTTTCTAAAATTCCTACACCATTTCCCCCCCAGTATACATGCCCTGTGTGAACGGCCCCAAGCATATATGCACATGCATGTCTCTATTAGGAGGCCATTGCCCTTTGAAGAGGCCATTTTTGCTCCGTGGCTGCCTCCTCATTTTGAATGACATTTTAAATTTCAGGTGAGCACAAGGAAAACATTGACCTTTCTTCCCAGAGGCCTGTGGAATCGATAATCAAGGAATTAAGTGAATTAGGCAGCGCCAGGGCCGTGTGCTGACCGAGGGAGGGTGGAATAATGTTGAGGTGTAATGATAAACTCAATTGCTTGTAAGTAATGCTCCATCATACGGCCGTCCACGAGTCACTGGGTCTCATGTTATTAAAAATCCGCCACATTCTTTTGCGAGGATTGCTCACCATTTAAAGTCTAGACATTTAAAGTGCTAGACATATGGAAGCTGATTTCTTATTGAAGTGCTTGGTAATCACAGCACTCGTAGGTTGTTAATGAGAATGAAACGAATATACATTAAGCATCATTCCTACCCATTAACTCTATTATTTAATTCAATAAAATTACACAAGCCTCACGGTGAGATCATGCTTGGGGGAATGAATATGTTCCATCATTGAAAGACTTGAAAGAATTAGTGCTAAATAGCAACATGGGGGCTTTTCTTGGTCAATTTGAGTCTTTTTACAATTTATGTATGGTAATTCAACATATGTTTGTTTTGAGAAAGAGGCACAGAAATACAAAACAGAGCTGTTTCTAAGTTCACAAACTAGGAATAATCACTAGACTGTGCAGTCAACCTCATTTCTGTATTTTGCAAGGAGTGGTAATGTGAAGTGCCAGATTCCATTTAAAACCAGATTGTCTGCTTTCATTTCACTGCCGCCAGCATGCCTTTGGTTCCTTTTTAACATTTCTCCTAACTTGCTTCTTAGAGCTCAACAGCTTGTCACGACCTCTCTGAAGAGGAGTCTTAATTGCTGTCTGAGCCCTGTTAAATGGCACGGTACATTAAGGCATTCGTAATTTGCGAAACAATACTAAAACTCATTTGAAGAACGTGCCCTCCATCACATTTTCTGTGAGTGTGAGTGTAGCCAGTAAGTTGGTGTAGGTGTGTAGGTATACTTCAGACCAAATGAGGTTACTGGGGCTCTCAAATGAGCATTTTGACTGGATCACGATGTGTGGGAGGTGATTTGCCTGAAAATTGGATGATAATGATTCATTTTTTAAGGAAAGAAACAATGCAGAAAAATGCATTAAAGGGATAGGTCACCCAAAAATGAAAATTCTGCCACCATTTACTCAGCCTAGTGTTGTTCTACACCTTCAGGATATATATTTTCTTTTTCTTTTTTTTTTGAGCAGAAAAGAACATTTTTAAAGAAAATCATAGCCATTTTTTTCCTCAATTCCTTACATACAGTAATGCTTACAGACTCAAATGCTTATACTGATGTTTAAAAGTTTCAGATCCGTAAGATTTTTATATGTTCTTGAAAGAAGTCTCTTATGCTAAAAAATACAGTGAAAACATATATATATATATAATTTTTTTTTTTTTTTTCATTACTTCAGTCTTCAGTATCACATCTTCAGAAATCCTTCTAATATGCTGATTTGGTATACTCAGGAAATATTTATTAGTATTTTTTTTTTTCTTTGTGAAAACTGATATATTTTTGTCATTTTTTTTTAATGGATATAAAGTAATAAATAAATAAATAAATAAATAAATAAATTATTTCCAGAGGTTCTGTTTCTATCATACAGTCTGATGTTTCATAAATATATGCTTGAAAGAAATAAAGCTTTTTTTTGTGTAAAGTGCTTTGACAAGATTTAAAGGAGCTATATAAAATAAAGTTTATTATTATTATAAAACCGCTTTCAGAAACACTTCAAATCTGAACTAAAGTAAAATTCTTGGTAAATTGTAAAGATGTTTTGCTACCCACAATTTCCTAAATAAATGATCCATATTGTTAACAACCTTTAATGGCAAGCTCAAAAAACCCTACCTTAATTCAAACACAAATCCCAACCGACAAAAACGACTCTGTTCTGTCTACTATTCAGTTAAAAACCAAACTGACATCTGATGCTTCAAGGACACAGTATCATAGTGCCGGTACTAAGGGAGTAGATCTGCTGGCCAGGCAAAACATTTAAGAGCGCATCTGCTAAACCTCTACAGCTCTGGGAGAATCCATCTGGACCTGTCCAAACCAACCTCGCTCTGACTGACCCGGATAAAAAGTGAACTTGACTAGGAATTGCATCTTATAGTCACTGACGCATTGTTTGTAAAGCAAACACATCACATTAAAAAGCAACTCGCACCATTCAGTTTCTACTACGTTTTTCCAGACAGTTGAAGTTAAAAACAGAGATCAGACAGAGCAGATATGCAAGAGCCAAAACACCTCCTAAGTTATTGATACCGTGGTGTGTTGGAAATATATCGAGTGATGTCCGAGGTGTTGTACCCCTGGGGCTATAGGAGATTCATTTTCTTAAGGAACTGTAGTGAATAAAATATGTGTGTGAAGGACTCAATGAATCTGTAATGTTCAGAACAGGGACGTGCACAGGAATTTTGAGGGGCAGTTGCTCTGACCTGAAAAAAGGTCTAAGGCTAAAACAAGTTCAATGCAGGAAAATTCATGCGTGAATTTAACTGAGTAGTACATGACCATGCACTCGCACAAATGCGACCACATAAAATTTTTACTCGCACATTCTCAAAAAAATGGTCGCAGTCTGGAACCCTGATGATGATCGTTCGTTTGTTATACATCACAAACTCACCTTTTCCGACAACTTTGAGACATCTCACCCGACAACCGCGACAATCTCCTTCTAGGGCCGCTCATGCAGGCTCAGCTCAGGTGCCGGTCGCGTGCAGCGCTGCAGCCACGTAAACAGAGTTTGCCCTTCCCCTACTGACTTTCACTTTCGGTGCCCGAATGGAATTGAATGAGGCTTTGCGATTTTTTTAATGTAGGCCTACGTGAAATTCTGCATCCATTGTACTTTTTATTTATTTTATTTTTTCCCCCCTCGGAAGGGCAACGTGAGTCGAGAAGGGCATATGGGCAGTTGCCCGGACAACCTGAGCAACCCCCCTGTGCACGTCCCTGGTTCAGAATATAATATACTGAAAAATATTTGGTGTAGGACTTAATTTAAAATGATTTTCCCACAGATAAGTACATTTTACAAATAACTACAAAGAAACAACAAGTAACATGCCATTTTTAAGTATAAAGACTGAAATAGTTGTGTTCTGTAACAATAACATTGTGTAAAAATGTCTCAATTATTGGCGGTCCAATAACATAAGTTAACAAGAAATATTACATGATATTTCCATTTCTAAATCATCTATAAGTTAGCAACCACATCTACAACCACCCCTTACTCTAACACAAAACCTTTAGTGGCTTATTTATTTCTTGCAAGTAATTCCATGGAAGTGCATTGCATTGTGGGATGGAGTACCTAGTGCAGTGTGTGCCCTGATGTATACTTCAAATGTTGGCTAATGTAGTAGGTATCTAGTACCTAGAATATCTAGATAGTCTATGCATACTATATATTGCAGGAATAGTAAGAACAGTATTTTGAACATGAAC
The DNA here is from genome assembly GCF_964197995.2 of Scardinius erythrophthalmus. Classification (NCBI taxonomy): domain Eukaryota; kingdom Metazoa; phylum Chordata; class Actinopteri; order Cypriniformes; family Leuciscidae; genus Scardinius; species Scardinius erythrophthalmus. The sequence continues at coordinate 10,444,271 of NC_138226.1, read as the reverse complement.
ACCATGAAAGTCCATTGATAGAACATTAACAAGGGAATAATGGGTGTCTCAATCCACTCCAGACAGTGTTTTTACAGCAGGGCAGAGCCAATGTCATCACAAGACAGTCATTTACTAGTTCAGAACAGCTGTGAGCAGACAGAGGCCAATCTGTGACAAGAATCCATCAGAAACCAGATGACACCCAATGAACGCGGCCTCACAAATGTTTCGTTTATGATGATGAAGTCTTGAACAATGCTATGGCTCACGTGCCTTCCTACTTTTTATCCCACGGCACCATAACTCTCCATTCACAGTTACAACAGCACTAGTCGCTGGCTGGCTTATTCAAAACGACGTTCAATTCATGTTAGATTATGTGTACAGTACACTACTTTTTCTATAAGCAAAGTATATCCAGTAATGAATGATATGGTCTGCAAACACAAGTCCCAAAGCAAAGATTGTGTCAGCATCGAAATAGAATTTCTATTTATTACAGTCTATTCTGTTGCAGGGATGTAGCACCATCTCAGACCACACACAAGTCAGAGGAACGTTCAGATTTACTTGTGGATTTTTCCAATCACAAGATGACACTTAGTATCTTTTCAAACACCAAGTCATTCCCACTGCAATTCCAAAAAAACTACATCAATGTGAGGCAGCAGAACACACAAACTTAGAGTTCAGGACAAAGAGATACTTTGTAGCCCAAAATCATGCAAACACGGGTTTTGTGTCTTTGTACAGAGGCCAATTGTTCATCATGGCTGTTTCTCATGGCCAGCTATCAGTTATGGGTTATGAAAGCTAATTTAACGTTCTTATGTCAGCACAAAGGGCTCATACCAAAATGAATCTATTGTATGGAAAAGGGCTACATTCTTTCTTGGTAAAGAACTCTCAAGATCATGCTGATCATGTTTCCTCATGAAAAGCTTCATAGAGATTTCCAAAAGTAAAAATCCCATTCATTTTCACCATAGAGAAATAGATTTTTAGCAATGTGTTCAATGATTTACCATAGAAACTATATACATATACATATGTGTGTGTGTGTGTGTGTGTGTGTCCTGTGCTGGCAAAATGAGTCGCAATGAGCAAATCTGATTTTTTTGATTTTTTTTTTGACATTCTCATTCTCATTAAGATTCTCTATTAAAAATCTTCAAAATGATGTATGCTTTGTTGAAATCAGACAAAAAATTAATGAGCTACACCTGTTTGAAATTGATAGAGACCGCAAAGTCCATTTTGAGAACCGCACGGTTCTAATAGAATTTACACATCGGGTGTTTTCCCCAACAGTTAACCAATCTTCCATGTCATTATCTGACATAACAGATAATGTTTGCGTGAATACTTGCCAAGACAGATATTTTTAAATACTGTAATTCTGTGTGTATGTGTATATTAGGATTGCACGCTGTCTGAGAGGTGTCTTTGTGCTCACGCTTCGGACGTGTCAGTGATGAGTCAGCATGAGTTTGAAAATCACATTCATTGGTTCAGATTCATGCCATCAAGAACTCGCTATGATTGTTCACAAAGTTGGAATGCTGCACTTTAGTATTTTACAAATTTTTCTTGTAATTTGCCTGTGCGCATTTTGCCATAATATATACAGTATATTCTGTCATTTCTGTCACGATTAATTGGACCTAATATTAAAGTTTTTAATATCTTTTTATATTGTAATACGAATCTCCAAAATAATGTAGAAACAACATTAAGACAGTATATTTGTTTAATGCCATCTTTTTTATTAAGCACTATGAATAAAGGCCATCACTGATACCAGTACTGATACTGAAGTCTCTATTAAATGGATTTCCCCCCTTAATTTTAGACAATGATTATAGCCATTCAACATTACAGAATAATTTAATTGCTATCATTTTTGAAAAGCTATCATTTTAAACATATAAACAGTGCTTTAAGATTTTCAGGTAGGTCTAGCAGGCAATATGCAGAAATGTAATAATTTCCTGAATCATTTCTGTATCTGTCTTCACTGCATGAATTATAAAGTGAATATAGATTAATCCTTATCAAAGCTACAAAAGTTAAGTTTGAGTAACATTAATGAAAGACAGCAGCAGGTTTATTAAGCTGCTGTCACTTTAAGACCTAGAACACATGACCCGGAGCTAACACCTATTTTCTCACAACTCTTTACGTTAATTTAACACTGTGCTTACAAAGATACTCGACAAAATGGGAATTTGTCCATTGTCCGTTGGGAGTTTATGTCCGTTGAAGTGCGAAAGAGAACTCTATGCAGTGCTGGCGTGCTGTTTGAAGCAGTATTCTGTGCACGTGGTTTGGGTATTTGTTTACAGAGACGCTTTACAGACAGCGCTCCAGTAAACATTTGAGTTTTTTGATGTTTGAAGGTTTTAATAGCACTTGAATGATAGCGTGATCATATACTGTAGTACAGGCAATAGATTACAGAAAAAAGGAGTAACTTTTTTTACCTTAACTGAACAGCTTCGGAGTCATTGGAATGGTTATATTACTTATTTCGGATTGAATGGTGGTCGTTTCGCACCCCCCTGGTGCCTGTGAGCGGAAAATACGCACTTGCAACTTTGAGCCGGCGGGCCGCCAGCCGCCGCATCAGGAAGTCTCGCGTGATATCAGGTCTCGCGATGTAAACAATTGCTTTTCAGCCAAAAGAAATCTGCTAAAATGCTGTCATTACTGCGCTCCCTCACGCTGTCCGAACCCGAATGAAGAAGACGTTTTAAAGAATGTCCCATCTGCTTTGATGTCGTTGATCTACTAGCCTCTGGTGTCTGAGAATCACCAACGAGTTTTTACAACAGTGTTGTCAAATATCTATTCCGAAGCTGTGGGGGGAGCTCTAGAGAGAAACCTGCGAGCAAAAAGCGAGAATACAGCGAAGAAATCCCGAAGCTACTGAGTGCTGCTTTAATTATGTTCAATATTATGAAATTCTGCATGCGTTAACGTATTAATTTTTACAGCCCTAAAATACACATACATACATACATACATACAAACACACAATGTTCATTCCACGATAACGCTTTTTTTAATCCATCTCTTTTAAATCCAGAAAATTCATTAATGATATAATATAAATGACTCTAGATCAATACCAATCAACACCAAACTAAATATTTTCCTACGTTTAATTTCAGTTTCCTTGAGTTGTTATTGTGCTTCATGGCAACGCATTAAAGCTGTTGATTTCTGCCAGCTGTCAGTTGGTTGCTGAATTAGACGTAATGGTTTCTCAGTTCATTCTCTCGTTCCGTCTGCTGCTGTTGACCTTTGGTGGGAGCTGTTGCAGACATTTACAGTGGTGACTCATATCTGGTTCATCATTACTGATAGCAAATGTACTGTGGGAGTTCCCCTGGAAGTCATCTGCCAGCCAGGCATCAGGCAATCCCATGGTACCGCATGAGAGAGCAATGCTGAGATGATATCTCTAAAACTTTCACATTGCTGTATACACTACCTGTGATATCCCAAACCATGATTCCTACACAATTACTATGGGTGAACAGGTCTTTGCCTCAAAATTGAATACAGTTCAACATTTATATCCTGCTGGAAAAGAAATGCAGGCACCAACAAGTAATTTTCTGCCCTAAAGGATTAGATTTTTTGCCTCCAGACATCTACAATACTATATACCCTCATATGATTATTTACACAGACCTTCGCTCATTTTCTCCCCATGTGGCATTGTTATGTCCTCCAGATTCAATGGGGCATTTAGAGCCGGAGGTCTGAAGTCTGTATGTTCTAGTGATTGGCAGGATCCTGTGGATATGTTGTAGCAGCACAGCACAGCAACCCTCTCTGCCTGGCTGGGCCAAAATGAAAACATATCCAACAGAAACAGTTTTGCTTTAGCTGTATGTGACTAACTGTAGTCCACCCAGACCTTGAACTCAAATGGAGGATGGGAGGTTGGTCGTAACACTGGGTTTTATGGATAGCTTACACTTAGGAATAATGTTTATTTTATAAAGATATGGGACGACATTAACACAATTCTTCCCCAGTGATGGGCTTAAATCAATAGCTGTGTATTTGGGATATGATGAAACAGTAAGAATTGTGTCTTTGATAACTCCATCTTAACATGTTTCTGCACGGAGAAACACAGTAGTAAAACAGTCACGTCTCAATGTTCTATCGATTGCAAGATGCACTTGAGCCTTTCATCACAGAAGAAACATGGTCTGTGTGACATGTGAGTCAAGTCAAGTCACCTTTATTTATATTAATAACAATTGTTTAAAGCTTTACATTGATAACAAAAGTATGCATCTTCAGCTGAAGACAGTTCCGTGTTGATTTAGTTCTGTTGTAGAGATCACCAATTATTAAATTAGTTCCTTTAATCTATAAAGCAGTTCTGCAAAAAAATACTCATCATCCACCTCAGTTCAGTTCTCGAGAAACAGCGTCAGTACAATTAGATAAATAATATTGTTGAATATTAAGTGTCCCCAACTACGCAAGTCAGAGGTGACAGTGGCAAAGGAACCCAAACTCCATTAGGAGGCAGAAGTGAGAAAAAACCTTGAGAGAAACCAGGCTCAGTCCGGGGGCCACTTCTCCTCTGCCCAACGAATGAGCATGGTGTGATTATGATTCAGGCTGCATCAGATTGATAATATGTTATGTGTATGCCAGGTTAAAGAGGTGTATTTTTAGTCTAGATTGTGATGTTTCATATGGAGCCAATGCAGTGTTGACAGAACCGGGCTAATATGGTCAAACTTCCTGGTTCTAGTAAGAACTCTAGCTGCTGGATTTTGGACCAGATGGATTTTGTGTTTATTAAGCGATAATACAATAATCTAGTCTTGAGGTCATGAATTCATGAACTAACTTTTCTGCATGTGTTGTCTTACTCCAATATAGTTTAGAATGTCTGTAAATGCCAATCCCAATGAGCCTTTTTCATGATCTACATGTAAATTAAAATCACCATCAATTAAGACTTTTACTCCAGCCAGTACTAATTCCGATAGAAAATCAGCATTTTTTTGTTTATTTTTTTTGATAAAGTCTGTATAGTGCCCTGGTGGCCTGCATACAAGTAGCCAGTAAATGTCAAACAGGATTTATCACTTACACTCAGGACCTAAAATTAATACTCGCCACGTGACAAATGCGAATAAAAATCAGTGTTGGCAAGTATATGAAATGGTGTCAATCGAGCGTTGGCCGGTAATATTTTTTATAAATTCTAGCAATGCAATGTTTTGAGAACATGAACGTAAACAAACATGAACAATGCTCAGGAAAGTTGACTGGCCAGTGCTGCATCATCACGAAAGTTTAAGCATTGCCAAATAAAATATTAAAGCACAAAAAACTCAATATGTTACTCACTGTGTGGGAAGTTTTGAAGACCACACCCAGAAATACGCATCTCAGACAGAACGCGAATATTGAATTGAACTCTCTTTCATGTCTTCTTGCACTTGAAAATGCCCGTATTGGCGAGTATCCTTGTAAACATAATCAGTTGTCTTAAGTGAACATAAACAGTTGAGAAAGAAAATGCATGTGTCAGTATATCGCTTTAGCCCTTAAAGCGACATCAGCCTAATAAGCTACCTGCAGCCGTCTGTGTCCTTAAAGGGGTGGTTCGGGATTTTTGACATCGGACCTCATTTTTAAGTCAGCCTGGTTGTTATTCATCAGTGGAGACATTTTAAAAAAAAAATTATCCAGTCCTTATATTTGGATAGTTAGCCGATGCTAGGCTAGCGCGAGTCAATAGGTATATGTTAGCCAGCCATTAAAAACCGTTTTACCCACTCCACAGTGCACCAAACGCAAATCAATTATAACACTAGACTATCGATGTATATGTCCGTTGAGAGAATAATGTTAGAAATCAAACTTACCTTTCATCACATTGCATTAGTTATAATTTGTTCCCTGTAATCATAAGCCTTTGTCTACAGCAGCAGCGGAGTTATATTGATTACCTAGGCAACCGAGTGAGCAGGTCCACATGATGCAAGAGTACCGGCATTTACCAGCCGCAGGCACACTGTGTGTTTACTTTTTGCCGCATTACTAACCGGAGCATAGTAAAATTCCGCAGCTGCTGAGAAACTAGTTCCTTTGGGATCATTGAGATGAAAGGTAATGTTTGATTTCTAACATTATTCTCTCAACGGACATATACATCGATAGTCTAGTGTTATAATTGATTTGCGTTTGGTGCACTGTGGAGTGGGTAAAACGGTTTTTAATGGCTGGCTAACATATTGACTCGCGCTAGCCTAGCATCGGCTAACTATCCAAATATAAGGACTGGATAATTATTTTTTTTAAATGTCTCCACTGATGAATAACAACCAGGCTGACTCTAAAATGAGGTCCGATGTCAAAAATCCCGAACCACCCCTTTAATGTTAAACAAACAATAAAAGACAAAGAAAAATCACTCGCTGCCCTTGACTGAATAAGTAATTTTTGTAACTTATATAAGGACTGATTTATGTTTATTTTATACAGTGAAGACTATGCAGTGCTATTTAACATTTGATTACTTTATCAGTTGGTTGGTTCCAGAAGCATTTTACCCATTCATATTTTCTATAGGCATTTCCAAAAATTGTATAATACAAAATTTAAAATCAACCAATATGCTCTCAGATAAAGCCAACAATTCAGTCGAAGCAAGAATGTGTTTCTTTCATGAAATTCCAAATGAACTACTCTTTCTCCTGCAATTCAACTTCCCGACTTCCTGTGGGGTGTAGCCAATTAAATTCAACTCATGAACTAAAAGGGAGCCAATTCTTTCATTTTGAATTATGTCCAACCCTGCTGGATAGCATATTGCATTAAATCCCTAAATTATAGTTATATTATTACCCATAATAATATATCAGTGTTTAGAGTACATTATTTAACTACATACACAGAACCAAAATATAGCTGCAAGCAGCCATTATCGGCCTATGTTTCCAAACTTCTGACGGTGGTTTCGAAGATATTGGCAAATGTTTTTTTAAGCGCTAAATCTTTGCTACACAAACGTAAAGCGAAACCTAGCATGTTTGATATCGTTTGGTAAGCGCTGGTTCGAAACTTCTCAGGCTAATTCAGGGCATTGTACTGATGACCCACACCGAGTTTAGTAACGATACGTTCATGCGTTCATAAAATACAGCATTTTGGTACAAAATTCAAAATGGCCGACGCCTAAAATGGTCGATATGGAAAAAATTGGATATTAGTCGACTCGGCATGACGCCCTGAATCTAACGAGACCACTTTTATGATTTTTGGACAAACCGTTCGGAAGTTATAAGCAAAAATAACCATTTGTCGTATCTCTGGACGAGTAGGTGGCGCTGCGCCAAAACGCAGTATGTAGCCTCAGGTCATGCTTGTGATGACATGTACCAGGTTTGGTCTGAACACGATAAAGCATTGTGAAGATACAGCCTTGTGTCGAATTTGGGGTGATCTATGTCAAATTAATTTGCGTGTTATTCAATAACGGTTGGGTTTATTTAAAAGCTTTTGAGAACTTTTTGTCAGAATGGTCTTGAGATGATCTGGTTAAATTTTCGTGGAAATCAGAGCAACGGCCTAGGAGGAGTTTGAAAAAGTATGTTTTTTGGAGAATTCAAAATGGCGGACAAATTTTCATGACGAAAAATGACGTCATAGGGTGCAATCGAATCGGCTTGACCTAAGGAATCATAGGAAAAAATATTTTAACATGAGTTAAAATATTTAACATTAACATAGCATAAACATTAGAGAAAGTTTGGACAGTTGGTGGTGCTAAAGGGATTGATTTGGAGACTCAAAAAGTTGCTATGGTGGCAGTTCAGACTGTCCTCTATCAGTGTGCCAAATTTCCCGCAAGCGGTTCTATGGGCTACCATAGACTTCCAGAGGGGAAGAAGGAATAATAATAATAAGAATGCCAAACGACAACAGATACAATAGGTGCCTCCGCACCTTCGGTGCTTGGCCCCTAATAAAAGCAGAAACTGCAGCTTGTGGTGTGTGGGCGGGCCCTTCGCTTCTAGAACTCTCCGCAGATCAATCTCTTTTTATGAAGAAAAATAAGGTGTGAAATCAGCAAGCTGTCACTATTGGTAGAGGACGCTTCTCGGCTTAATGACTTGGCAGATGAGCAGGGAGCAGATAACCCTGAAGACATCATCTTCGACTGTTTATACAACCTACATCTATCACTTCAGGAGCTCCTTCTAATAAGATGGTCAGTGCAGAAGAAGCAGCGATATATTAGAGGACGGAGGATGAGCATAGAGGAGTCAGCTGGCGTTCTGGAGGTGACCTCTCCATCGCAGTGAGAGATTGGGAACTGCCACAGGGAGACAGACAGTCGGGTTGGCAGCTCTTGAACGTTGCCCAAATCATGCCATCTGACACAGGGACGAGAGAGAGCAGAGAAACAGGCCTGCCAGCACTGGGCACACACATGGTTAAGGGCCAGCTGCCATGACTCCTGCCTCCATGTCAGGACTTAGAGGGCTGGACAGGGGCCTTGCTACGAGTCCAAATACCCCTGCGCCCCCATCACACTCACAATCAGTCCTTGAGTCCTCTTGTCCTCAAGCAATGCCATTCCTACATAGTGGCAATACATCAAACTGGAAAGACAGACTCAGAGGGGCAGGCCAGGACATGTCACCTTGGTTTGGGTTTCAGGGTGTGAGGTCAGATCTCGAAGCCTGTCAGCTTGGTGCTGGGCTCAAAAAACGGCCAAGGCCTGTCTTCAGCAGCTGTGGCCAGAGCCTGAGGTAAGAAACAGTCGGCCCATACCTTCGCTTAACAACAGAGGGTCCATTCCTCTCCAACTACACCAGATGAAGGTTAGGACCATGGGCCATGACAAAGGTTCTCTGCCCTATCAAAGTAGAAAGACTTATGGACAGAATATTGCAGGGAGAGAGAGTGTATTGCAGTGTGTTGATTGGAGTAAATAAACTGAATTTAAAACAATCTGCCTTATATATTATTAAACACCGTGGTATACTACAATACTAAGCTTGCAAGAAAATGGAAACATTAATACGATGCATATTTCGAGTTATTACACACAAACATTCTAGCAATGGAGTAAAATAAAACTGATAGAAAAGAAATTCAACAAAAGTAATGAATTCTAGGGAATTAAGTGTTGGAAAAGTATAATTTTAAATATGATACGATATAAAATGGAAATATATTAAATAAATATAGCATTTCTATAGGTGGCTAACTAGATTAATGTCAAGATAGACAGACTGAAAGAAAAAATGGATGGAATAATGGATAGACAGAACAAAAGAATGATTGATGGAATGATGAATAGACAGAATGAAAAAACAATGGATGGAGGGATGGAATTAAAGAATGATGGATGGATGGATGGATAAAAAGAATGAAAGAACGATGGATGGATGGATGGATTGAAAGATAGACAGAAAGAACGAATGATGAATGGTGGACAGAACTAAAGAATGATGGATGGATGGATGGATGGATGGATGGATGGATGGATGGATGGATGAACTTTTCTTGCTATTCTATTTTATGACAATTTCCTTTAAAGTTGCAGTCCATAACTTTTGGCGCTCTAGCGGTTAATAAACAGAACTGGATGCATCTTGCGAAATAACATTATAGACTCTCTGTTTATGTCTATGACGAGTCATGCAGGTACTGGGCTACTCTGCAGTGGTATGACCCAAACCAGTCTAAAATAGTCTGAATAGAAACACTTATTATAGGTGTACCGTAGTGATTCAGGATACGACAAAAACACGGTTTGGAAAATGGATTCATGATGTACTCGAGTACATCTTCAAAATGTGCAGCTTCAAAAGCTACAGAAGAAAAAAGTGTGCACAGATATTTTGTGCTTGTGTTGTAATTTACCAGCTGACCTGCAGCAGTAGAAGCAGGAAAACCTTAAGCATGTGCAATAATGACAGATGCTGTATTAGAAGGTATGCCATTTAACCAGCTCTTCACACACAAAGGTGCAGCAGTGACGATCAGACTGAAGGATGAAATGTGGAAGGGATGAAACACATCACCCTGAGTATTCACACTTCAGCAGCCTCATGCTGTATTCTAGGACTTTTTTGAGTTACAGTTACTAATAATGTATACGCTGTGAGATAGTGAATAGTAAAAACAGTTGTGCTGGTTAAAGAGTCATGAAAATGTAATCACGCTGCCACATGAGGCTGGAAACCGCGTACGAACCAAAATGATGTGATATTTGAGTCAATTTGGGAGATGTTATTTGTGTCACGGAATTCAAATATGCATACATTAAGTTTTCTAGCTTGATTTGGATGTGTCAAAACTTATTTTCTTAGAGGGCTGCCAGCGCTCTCTATATATATTAATTGATATAAAAAAATAAAATAAAAAAACAGATAAATGTATTCTGTGTTTATTAATAAATTATTTATATAAATATATTAAATATTTTACATAACATAAATAATATATAATATCTAAAATAATTCATAAAACACAATACACATTGAATATAAATCTATAAAATTTTATATAGCAAGGAGGGTGAATATATTAGCATTTACACTTTGTAAACTGCAGATACTTTTTACACAAATAAGCTTTAAAATACAGCCATCCAATGTTTTGCGACATTAAGTCTATAATAAAGGGAAAAAATCTATTTACACAAAGTGACTACATTATCTTGTGTAAGATGATTTATGTGAGTGACAACCACATTCTACATTGCATTGTGTCTATCAAACATTTTCTTTTGCATCAACTTTTTTCAGCACTCTAACACGTAAATAACAAAAAATAGATCTGCATACTAATAGCCGTGCAGATATATATATACCATGGTATAAATTATGTAGCAAAATCTCTACCGGTTGTCAGATTTCTACGCTTGCATGGTGTATACTATCATACAACCCAGCTCTAACATAAATACGTGCACATACACACAGACAATAAACCAGAGAGAGCAGCAATAAAAACAAAAAGACAGAAAAAAAGAGGCAGATAGGAAACGAGAGAGTGAGTGAGCAGAGGAATAAGAGCTTTAGTGATATATTCAGAGGAAGAGTTAAGATGAAAAGATGGGGTTGGTGGAAGATCAGAGGATATGAAAGGAAAGAGAGTTGTCTGGCCTCTCTCGAGGGTCAGATATAAACACAGAGACCCAACTGCCAGAACTGGGCTACAGTACATCAAGCAGCTTTTATGTAACATGCTGAATTAAAGATGCGTGAGGTGGCGACCACAGCATTAATTACTCTACTGTCTGTGATGCTGAATTTGGACGCAGGCGCTGTTTTGTTTTGATTCTCACATCTAAAACGACAGGAAAAGCGCTTTGATTCTTTTACTAATTAGCCTGCCAAACAAAGTGACCACTGTTCTACCAAACTAATGAACAATTGTGAGGGAGAACATGAAGTTTCTGAAGTACTTTCTCCCATTTTAAAGAGATTATTATGTCTATTTATTCTCTTGTCCCTGTGAATTATTTACTCATATTAATTTTATACCTGTATGCTGATATTCTTTCCAATGGAACACAAAATGGAGAGAGAGAAAAAAAAAAAAACCTTATTAAGAATATTACAGATCTCCTGAAAGGAAAATTTAGGTTGATGAAAGCTTCAGTTTTGTTTTGTATTACTTCAAAATACATAGTCAACAATAGTTACTTCAAAATAAATATAGTTCATAAGTAGTATTGACTAGTTTATGATGATTCTTTGTCTTACTGGAGCTTCAAAGTCATGGTCACTATACTAACTACACGAAAAAAAAAGCTACAGTAAGTAGCTTAAAAGTACAGTAAAAGCTACATTTCTCCTTGTCTGCTTCAAAATACCTGCATTGAGGTTTGAAATGACATGAAAGTCAGTAAATAATAAGTAAATTGTCATTGTTTGGAAGTTTTGGTCACTCTTTCTTTAAGAATGCACTTTCAATGATGGTGGCAACTTTTTTCCAGTGCTTCTGGCATCTGTTATTAGACGTTCACTGAGAATATGGCATATGAGCACAGGAGTCTTGAGGTCATGGGTTCACAATATCTGGCCAATACCAATGTGGAGAGAAATATTGAAAGAGGGTGCTTTCATATGACACATATCCATATAATTCTCCTTCTGCACAGTCGCACCGTGACATAAGTGACCTACCTTTCTCCTCGTGATACCTTCTCAACTTCAGCGGCCAGAGAAGAAAGAAATAAAAACAAAGATTTCAGTGCATTACCTTTAGTCTAACAGATGAAGCAGGAAAGAGTAAGGAAAAAGGCTTTGATTCTTGCAAGGAGGAAAGGGCTGGTCTAATAACAGACTTGGGATTAATGCCGCCTAAAGGATTTGTTATTAGACACCAAGCTGGTTTTGACAATCACCTTTGTAGTCTGTAATTTCAGCTAAATGGTCAGTGATTCCCATAATTTCACCCTAATCGTTTTCTCATTTGCCCCAGGCGCCTGGTTCACGCATCCTTGAGTTCTGCAGGACAGGTTCGTTTCAGCGGCAAAAGCAGGACGGTATTAAGATTGAATTGCCAAAGAAATTAGGGTTTAAGCTGAGGATTGTAAAAGTGAATATTAGAAATTCAAACATCCGAGAGAGACATTATAATAATAAATTATAATAACTTTCAATTAAGTCAATACAGGAATAGTTCACCCAAAATTTTAATTCTGCCATCATCTACTCACTCTTTTGGAGTCTCAAGCTCAAGCTCAAGCTCAAGCTCAAAAAAAAAGAAAAAAAAAAAGAACAGAAAAGTAGTCCAAGACCTTTTTTGACATTAACGATTGCAAATGCTATTGGTTTTGTGAATACAGTTTAAGAGCTGGCAATAGGTCAAGTTTTTCCAATTAATATTGACTTAAATGTATTCAAAAACTTCAGAAGACATGGAATATATGACATAATTCATATGGACTGGTCCTTTGCACTCTTTTTAAAGTCCCCCCGTAGTGACTCATTTTATCCCTTAAAGCTCATCTTTGATAACCAAAATGACATATTTAAAAATGTTGTCCTATGAAAAAAAAGTCTTTGTGCCTTAAAATAGATTGAATGTCACTCTACACCCTTGCTTCATTTAGTGTATGTGGAACCATGAATATGCAAATTAGCCCCATCTCCACTCAATCACACAAGCTCAGAATACCTGATCCACTCGGTTAACTTTACTGTAGTAAACGCTGGATAATGGCAAGTGGAAGTACTGGTTTAATCCATTGTAATGCTCTTAACAACGTTGGACACATAACCGTAATTAATATGATTAGCCTTTTGCTTGATCAAACAGCTAATAATGTGTTGCAAATGTTACACAAGCCATGTTCCCATTTGCCATCTCAGTCTGCCTTCTAAAATCAATAATTAGAAACGCTTTGAACAACTTTGAACACGTCAGTGGATAAAGTTCATCATAACATTGTGATATGCATCATATACATATTTCACCCACTATACTGCTAAATGTACCCAATTTTTCATATCAACAGAAAAATATACCAGGATAACCTGGCTTTGCGACTCCTCTGGTTTGCAGCAGTTCATGATATGCTAAAGCCCGCTCACGTGTTGACGGGATTAGTTATAACATATTTGTGATGTAGAGAACAACTGTGATTTCAAACTGTGTTTTTAAGACTGTCTTTGGTTCACTGCAGTTTTAAGGAGAAAATACTCAGCAATGGTGTTGACTTATAAATTTGCAGATGGTTGGTCTTAAAGCATATTAAAAACACCACATAGACATATAAACAACATTAAAAACTTGATCACCACAGGGGGTCTTTAAGAGCTTTAGCAGCATGAACAGTCATGTAAATCATCTCCTTTGGTGTTCTATGGAAACTATAAGGTAAGACTGGATTGGAATAACAAGACGGTTAGTAAATAGTGACTGAATTGTCAGTTTTGGATGAACACTTCCTTAAAGGCAAGAAAAACTTTTTGGAGGACTTGTTGGCATTCCCATCAGGAGGGTCTGTGGTAGTTAGTGGGGCTCAAAGTCAGCCCAAGTTACGATGCCAAAATTAAAATAAAAAGCTGTCAGAGTGTCAGCCAACTCTGCCTTCAGCAACGCTTTGTCCCTGTGTGCTGCTGTGTGTTCAAAGCAATGCCAAAGAGCATGCTGGGAGAAATAAAACAGAGCTAGGTCTAAACATCTGGACCAAGAGTCAGAAAAAAAAGAAGAAAATTCACACAACATCTTCACTGATGATCATCACAAAACATTTCTAATGAGTCTAATATCTAAATTATTCAAAGTGTGCTTTTGTATTCCATAGAAGAAAGAAAGTCATTTTTTGGGTGAACCATCTCCTTAACTTAAAAGACAAATGTGATGCTGTGTATGTACACATCACAGTTCCAGAGATCATATTTGACATTTCACAACCCCTCCTGTGATTGAACTGTTCACTCCCTCCAGCCCAGATGACAGAAATCAGGGTGAGGAGCAGAAGTCCCACAGACAGACAGAACATACCAGCAGCACTTTGAGGAAAAACAAATTGAAAGGGCTGTCTTCATGACGCAGCAGCTGACGGACACGTACCACACACACACACTGAGGAACTACATCCTGTCAGTCACGAGTGTGTGCGGGTGTGTTTAAAGCATAATTGAGATGGTGAACCATGGGCTGCTGAATATGTATGCATGTCAAAAAGAGATCAAGTCAAAGACACGAGATGGTGTCTGTCAAGCCCTTAAACGCACATGCACAAATTTAAATCAAAAGTAGGGAAAGGGGAAGAAAAAGCAACCAGATATTTTAATATTTTTGACAAATTGCTTAGGTTACTGTCTCATAAGTTGTTTTGTATGAAAGTGTATACTAAATGCCTATATGTAAATATTTGAGTAAACTATTATATATTTATATATTTTTGGGGTATTTACTTGTTTTATATTGTATGTTTTTTCATGTTAAAATACTTTCTCCCCTCCTATGACTTAAAAAAGGTTCTTTATCTGCATCTATGGTTTCATGAAGAACCTTTAACATCCATGGAACCTTTGCATTGCACAAAAGGTTCTTTATAGTGGGCAAAAGGTTCTTAAGATTCTTAAAATGTTCTTCACATTATGAAAAAAAAAATGGTTCTGTTCACAGAAAGGTTCTTTAGGAAACCAAAATGGTTCTTCTATTGCATCGCTACGAAACCCATTATTTTTAGAGTAGCTTAATGCAGAGACAACACACATTGTTGAAAACGCACACAGAAACACTGGCTCAACCAATAGTGTGAGTTTGTGGCGGGACTATCTAGGGGTGAATTCAGGTTGACTTGGAACACCCAAGTCATCTCGATGGCAAACATGTCCCAATCATCCTGAATTCCCCCTACTTGACCGACTAATGACAGCTCAAGAAAGCTGAGCTATAGCAACAATCATTTATTTTGCAGTTCTGTTTGGTTACAGTAGTGACCCATAAATTTTACATTTTACCAACAGAAATAGCATAATGTGACAAACAAATACATCAACAGTCAGACTTCAAACCTGTATTATCTGCTTGAGAACCACAGATTACTGAGTTTGGATCTCTACTGGTGCATCATGGCAAGTTGGTGTACAACATATTTGACCCTGGACCACAAAACCAGTCACAAGGGTCAATTCTCTGAATAAATAAGCTTTCCATTAATGTAATTGAAAATCTGGAATCTGAGGGTGCAAAAAATTTTTTTTATATTATTTGTATATATTTACGGTAGGAAATTTACAAAATATCTTCATGGAACATGATCTTTACTTAATATCCTAATGATTTTTTTTTTTTTTTTTTTTTTTAGAATAGCCAATAGCTGTAAGTGTAGGATAATTACTCTGTTTTACTGGTGGAGAAAGACCAGAAGAGTTTGTTATACTTATATCTGCTAAAAGTGAATTTTAAACAACTTTTAAGAGTACACTAGCATATAGATGACCTCAAAGCTAATGGACATGAACTAAAAGCCACAAAACTTCCATTTTAATTTCATGGCTTTTTAACGGTGAACATGAAAGCAACTTGATGGTGTTATGGGAATGATTCTTTAGCCCATCAGTAATAACTCCTCATAAAGAGGCAGTTGTCTTTTTACAGCTCTTATACCTGCTCTCAAATTCTATATGTTTCCTTCATATTCCATTTTTCTCTTTTTGACCTTCCTCCATGATTGACTTGACAGAAGATGATTGCCTGAAGGTAAATGTGTCAGTAATAGTTTAATGACAAGAAACCGCAGAAGACTGTATGACAACATGCACGAAAATCTTTTCAGCTCATATTTAACAACGGGGGCACCCAGATGTAATATTTCCTTGAACTGCGACAGGTTCCCAACACATTGGATTCGACTTGTATCCAGTAAATCTGTTTTAAAAGACTGTAAATAGTTCAGCCAGAACCAGTAATACAGTGTTTCTGCTGGGCTGCACATGCTCATGAACACAAAAAACCTATAAGAGGCGGATGTGCGGAAGGAAATAAATTGACTATATGAGGTCCTGACTGAATGACCTCTAGAGCTCAGAGAAGACCTGCACATTCTGCAGTATGAGGGGGAAAAAAGGAAGATTGACCATTGGACAATGTCTGCTTCAAACAGCTGAGAGACGGAACATGCGGTTCTTAAAAAAAAAAAAAAAAACATTTTTTATAATTAAATATGTTTAACTAATTGGAAAAGGAACAGGAGATCAAATAGAGCGGACCGGAATGACTTGGTTGCAAAGACCAAATTTCAGATTCCATGTCATTCTTAACCCTCAGAGGTCGGAGATCACGCCGGCGTGATCTGCTCGCTTTTTTCCTTATGAGTTGAATTGAGACCCGAAATACTCTTTTGACTTTGATTTTACAAAACAAGTTTCATACATCAATCGATTCTGTTAAATGTGTATTATTTTTGTGTATACTTTTGTGTATACTTTTTGCCAAATAAAGAAAAATAAACACGAAAACGCGAGTTCTGCCTTCTCTCTGCCAGTGTAGTCCATTCTGAAACGCGTCCGAAAATGAACAATAACTCAGCGAATACTCAGTCAAACAGGCATACAGTCACACAGGCATGAAGCTTGAATTCTCTTCTTTTTAATGAAGTAATTTATATAAAAAACAAATATTCTCATCTTGTGAAATCTGTATTAAAAGAGAGCGATTCCAGTCGAGCTAATTACATCTGATTCAGATGTAATGTGACTCCGCCCACGGAGAGCGCGCGCTGTTCAAACGCAAATGGCTGAGGCAATCCAAGCGCAATCCTGTGAACGCCCCCATATCAGCCCGAGAAAACACAAGTTTATTCAGATCATTACTTGTTTACACCGTCTTGCAGCTGTGAGGAATAATAATGGAAAATGTCCCCCAGAAGTGCGGGTATATCGAGGAGCGAGCTGAGGAATACTAGTAAGTTTTTTCCCTTCTCAGGTGAATTTCTTCACGTGGGTTTCTGTTTATGAATGAATGAACGGCAGAGATGCGCGCTGTTTACCACAACTGGCAAAGACAGTTTAAATTTAAATCGCGTGTGTGAATGAATGATGATGTTTCAGCAAGCTGTATTGCTATACTGAGATGAGTAAAAATCGACTGAAATATGTTGAAATAAAATGTAGGCTATTTGTATAAGCAACGTATTAAACTGCAAATTAACAATATGCCCTAATATTTCATGAAAACAACGTTACAGTCAGGCGAAATATGAAAGTAATGAATACATAGATAAAATGTAGGCCTATAATCATTTTTTTTTACAAAGAAAGAGTACACTTGAAATATTGTTGAAATTGTAATATTGTTGTAATTGTAACCTTTTTAATAAAATGGCAAAACATATTTACAAGATAGATGTAAGCAAAATCTTAAATGGTCAATATAAGTCTTCTTCTAAATATATCTTTTGTTCTTGCATTGTGGCTCAGTCAATGTCACACCTGAATGAATGGCTAATTATGCAGAGTCATTATGCAGAGTGGGTGGGACATTGTTGTAAACCACTCCTCGTTCCTGCCTCCTCGCATATTGGCTTTCCAAGCAAAACCTGTTTTACATCAATTTAAATCAATGTATGGTTTTATGTGAACGATAAAGCAAGACTATTTTCACATAATTTTGAAGAAAAAACACTAGGCGAGGACATCCATTATTCAAAAGTCTTATTGACACATATTTACTATGTGTTTTGTGGCCTTATTTCAGAAATTTTAGTTTTTAGTTTTTTCAATAACCATGCATAAACATTATTCTCTCAAAAATGAAAACATGTACATACACGTGGCTCACATATTATGGTAGCCCTGTTTGTGCTTTATAGAGTGAATTTACACCTTTGCCATTAATATGTTTATAAGCAACTGAAAAAAGCACAAATGTCAGGGCATGTCAGAACATCTCAAGGGCCCCAAAAACAGCCCAGACCCCAGAGGGTTAAAGGAACAGTTCACACAAAAATGAAAATTCTGCCATGACTTATTCACCCTCGTTAAAAAAAAAAAAAAAAACACTTCTTAAAATATCTTCCCCAAGACATTTCTCAAACTATCTTCTTTTGTGTTCCACAGAAGTAAAAAAGACACTATTTTGGTAGTAAATGCATGTGAGTAAATTATGACTATATATATACTGTATATTTATATATATATATATATATATATTTTTTTTTTTTTTTTTTTTTTTTTTTTTTGTGAATTATTATTGTATAATTTAATCAATGGTAAAATAGTTTCCAAATTCCACTTTAACAATGTAGTCCTATTAAAATTGCCAAAAAGGCATAAAAACGGTTGACAAACCAAACACGCTCTCGTGACATCTCGTAATAATTCATATGAGACGAATATGACCATATAAAAACATTTTATAGTGCATTTTATTCCATTTAAAATTATGGGTAACATTTGGGTTTAGGTCATACGTGTTTTGTACGACCCAATGTTCAGCATCTCTTCCCAATTCCCGTGACTTCTCATGAGATCAAGTAAAAAAACTACAAAAGAGAGAGGGAGGATAAAGATATTGCATGTGTGATATGAGAAAGAAAACTCATTTCTCAAAAGGGAGCGGTTCGTTTGTTTCCTGCACAAAGGCCACACTATAGACTGACTTGTTCTGTGTTTCTGGCAAGGATGGTTGAGTTGAGATGCCTTTGTGGAGGATATGTCGGTTTTCCACTGGTTGGATCTGGCAGCGATGTTTGTTTTTTTGGCAGTGAAACCCAAAGCCTTCCATTGATTGGTAAACCTACAGACCCGTACTGTTGGCGCAGATGCCTGATCCTCCAGCAGTGTCAAGTGCAGACCCAAATCTTTCTACCTGCCTCATGAATTTCCATTTCTGGGAGAAGACTCATGTGACACCAAGAGGTGAATAACAAATGAGAAAACACATGACACGTGTTTTAGAACATACAAGGGCGTGTAAATAATGGCAGAATTTTCATTTTTGAGTGAATTATTTCTTCACAACCCAATGAAATAAAAATACATAGCCCTAAAGAACGAAGAAATGCATTCCTTACTCTCCAGAGATCAATGGAGGACGGTGATGACATGGAAGAGAGAAGGAAAGGAGGGTATGCTAATACACTCTTATCTTTCAACCAACAAAGGTTTCACTAAAGATTTACAGTGAGTGATACAAAAAGAAACATTTACATTATAACTTTGAAATATTCTTCTTGAAGTTTCCTCTCAACGCCTCAGCAACTTATTCAATATAAATAAAAAGGAGACAAGACTCAACTGAAATATATTTAAATCTTAATTCGAACACTCCAGACACAACATGATAAAATGACAAGTGTTAAAAACTCTCTTCCATGTAAATGGAGTTTTTTTTTCCTAACCAGCCCGTGACCGAAAAAAGCAAAACAACATTTTGTTGGTCACTTGTTTCAAGCCTTAATTAAAAGAGTCTGATACCCTTAATTAAGACCTGAATTCACATAGAAAATGGACAAAACAAATAAAAACCTTGCAGGCTCTTACTTTTTTCATGTTTATGTTTTCAATAACATGTTTTCACATAGTGGTAAAAAGACGATCAGAAGTCTAATTCGAATACTGTTCTGTTGAACTTTCTATTCAAGGAATCAGTTTCTACAAAAAAAAGTACAAGTTTTCAACATTAATAAAAAGAAATCATCACAGAAAAACATTTGATTTTAAAATATACCAAAGTGGAAAATAGGTATTTTAAATTATTATAATATTTCAGAATATTACTGTTTTTACTGTATTTTTATCAAATAAATGCAGCCTTGGTGAACACAAGAGACTTTCAAAAACATAAAAAAAGCTTGTGTTTCCAAACTTTTGCAGGAAGCTGTACATATCACAAATATACTACAACAAACTTATTGTTCTGAATCTGTTTAGTACTGCTAAGGTCTCCAAAAGACAGTATGTGCTGGAATAGACAAACTTCAAGAGTCTGTAACCCTACAATTATCAATATAAAAACTCATTGGTCCATTCCTGTCAACATACACAGTTGTATGTTCTAAAGTTGCACAACATACAACTTATTGAATCTCATCTTGTTATGAAACATGAAGAAAAAAAAAATCACAATAGAATTAATGATATTTGTTTCATGCACAAGCCCCTAATAGGCAGTCACGGATCAAATCTTGACAGCCTCTTGACAACCCGTTAAACGCTTAAGGTCAAGGTTAAGATAGACACAAGCTGAGCATCTGCTCTGAGGAGGAAGTATTCACAAAAACACCAAGCCTTGGGCTGACTGCTCTCACACCCCAAACGATGGCCTCATGTTCACCCACAGCAGATGAATGCAAAGTTATTCACCGGATAAGTGGGAGGCAAGCGCGTACACGCATGTTTGAGTAAGAAGGGGTGAGATTAGTAGAAAGATCAGAGCTCAGAGATGGAAACACAAAGAAAGTGGGTGAAAGAAACGTTGAACATTTGAGAAATGACTGTGGCGTGTGCAATTTGTTTCCTCAGACAGCGCCTGAAGCTGCACAGGTGGCCGCGTTTGACACTTCGCGCTGAGAGGAATAGCGCAACAACCCTTCTGCTGCGAGGTCCAACAGACGCTTTGCTCTTAACCCTTTCTAATTCCATCAGAAAAGATGAAAGCATGAAAAAGAAAGACAAGCAACCCAGGGGGTGAGTGGGAGTAAGTAGGCCGAATCAGAAGATACACAATGGTAGAGGAGTGGAAGAACGGTTACACAGTGAGGAGTCACGCGCTGAGCCTCTCCATTTTGGGACGCCTTAAAATTCCTCGCAGCAGATGGTCCTTCAACCGTCCAGACTGAGGAGAAGACAGAGCGCGTCCACTAAGACAAGCCTCCCGCAGCTCCTGCAAATGGCAGCAATAAATGGAGCTGTCTACAGGGAGGAGGATGAGAAGAAAAGGAAATTGTCATCACCGACGTGAGAGGAAATCAGGCAATTATGCAAAAAGGGTTGAGAGAAATGGAACCATGAGATGAATGTGATAAATCGCTTTCACAATTGACTAAATATGGCTGTTGGGAATTAGAAGAAGGAGGCTGGTGATTTCCACACACCATTCAGTTCATCACACGTTTACTACAAATGTCAAACTAGTCTATATACTAATGGTATACATTAATGGTAACAGTCAATGGACAATTTTTGAACACATGAAACATTCTAAGAATGTTGAAACAACATTCTAAGTAGAAAATAAACTCCAAGTATCACAAAACATATTACTTATACAACTCATGACAACTAAATTAAACTAGGGAATAATGGGGAGAAACAAAAATCAAATTCTGATGCATGCTGGGAAACAAAGTTAAGCAGACTGAACCAAATGTACACACTTTATAGTACACACAGCAAACAGCAGAGCATGGCGCTAGCAACACCAAGGCCATGGGTTTGGTTCCTAGTGAACGTAAAAACTGATTTTAAGTCACTTTAAATAATCTGGCAAGCATTTGGCAAATGCATAAATGTAATATAAATTCTTACGTTGTGTGCAAAAATGGACGTGCTTTTCACAGAGAAATTTGCTTCAAGTTTCTACTGTCTGCCTTAATCTTCTGTGGTATTTGAAAAGGGCATGGAGGAAAGAAAGGAACACACTGTTACCAATTGTATCCAGTGCATTTTCATATTGAACATTTAATCATCTCTGGTATGCGATCTTGTGCTTTGGAGGTTCATTAGTGCGCAGAGGTCATTAGTCCAACAACCAACACAGATATTTCATTCACAATTTTCCAAACATGATCAGTATATTATTTGTGTTCACACAGTACATAGTATCAAAAATGTGACAACAATATACACTACCATTTAAAAGTGTGGGGTCCGTAATGTTTTTGTTGTTGTTGTTGTTGTTTTTGAAAAAAATTCTGCATTTACAGAAAACAGCCACTTTATACACCTGTTCAACTGCTCGTTAACGCGAATATCTATCAAATCACATGGCAGCCACTCAATGCATTGAGGCATTAGAGATGGTTAAGGTGATCTGCTGAAGTCCGAACTGAGCATCAGAATAGGAAAGAAAGGTGACTTATGTGACTTTGAACGTACATGGTTGTTGGTGCCAAATGGGCTGGTCTGAGTATTTAAGAAACTGCTGATCTACTGGAATTTTCTCACACAGCCCTCTCTGGGGTTTAAAGAGAATGATCAGAAAGGGAGAAAATATCCAATATCCAGGTCTGTAGGAGAAAATGTCTTGTTGATGCCAGAGGTCAGAGGAGAATGACCAGACTGGTTTGAGCTGATAGAAAGGTATAAGTAACTCAAACGTTTCCATGACTAATGAGTTTCGATTTCTTCTGCAACATTCAGATGGTAGGGTCAGAATGTGGTGTAAACAACATGAAAGCATGGATCCATCCTGCCTTGTATCTGTGGTTTAGGCTGGTAGTGTAATGGTGTGGGGAAATTTTCTTGGCACACTTTGGGCCCATTAGTACCAATGAGCATTGTTTAAACAATTGTGATTGTTTTATTGCTGATCATGTCCATCCCTTTATGACCACAGTGTACCCGTCTTTTAATAGCTCATTTCAGCAGGATAATGCACCATGTCACAAAGATCGAATGATCTCAAACTGGTTTCTTGAACATGTCAATGAGTTCACTATACTCAAATGTCATCCACAGTCACCAGATCTCAATCCAATAGAGAACCTTTGGGATGTGGTGGAATGGGAGATTCGCATAATGGATGTTGCTGACAAATAAGCAGCTATACATGATGCTACCATGTCAATATGGACCAAAATCTCTGAGGAATGTTTCCAGCACCTTGTTGAATCTGCCATGCTGAATATAAGTATTAATTTCAAAAACAACAACACACACATACTGAACTTTTGAACGGTAGAGTACATATCAATTACTGTGCTATAAGCTTGAGCCCAAGGGCATAAACACACAACATTCACATCCATATAAAGCATATAAAATACCTGTTAAAGTTTAGCTGTGCATAACAACTAACTACCTGTTTTCTAGGTTCAGTATAATGGGTGATGGAAGAGTGAATGTGTGTGTGTGTATAGAAACTGATATTATTAATGATATGATATTAAGGTCCCACAGCTCTGGCAGTGTGTTCTCGCTGCTGGAGTTTGGCACTGGCTCTCACCACTGTGTAATCCCTGCGCAGTGCAACAGGGAGTGCACCTGTCCAAACTGTGTAAACACACACACACACACACACACACACACACACACACACACACACACACACACACACACACACACACGCCTGTAACATAAACGGTAATGTTTAGGTTATGTGCTGAAGTTTAATACTTAGAGTTAAAAAAATAATAGTAGAGCAAGTGCCACTTATCACAATAAATTATTAGTATCGCTATAATTTTTATTGTATCCTAACATACACTGCATGGTATGCTATGACTCAATCTAACTAAAGCAAGTATTATTAAGGCAAAGTAAAGTCTTCTGCCAAAAATAAATAAAAAATCAATTTTGCTGAACTCTGGAGAAGACTAAATAAGGAGGACGTAAAGGAATAAGGCTAGACAGAAACTGACAGGTAGGGGTGATGAGAGAGGATGAATGCAGATTGGAGGAATGAAGGGACGGGATGGTGTTTGGGCACAGGGCAGCTGTTAGTGTACCATCTGTGAGTCCAGCCTTGCCAGGGCAGTAATCAGGCAATCTATCACTCAGTTTCCTGACACTGTCAATTAAATGCTTTGCTTCTCACTTTCCCTTTCAACTCCTCATTCCTCTTCCTTCTACCTGGTCTCATTAATATTCAAAAGTATCTGTATGTAAAGTACACATACAGATTTTTTTTTATAGGCAAGGCACTGATTATGGTGTTTTTTTCTATTTGCATGTGTGTGTTTTTTTCAGTTGAGCTTTGTGCTATTTGTAGCATGTGTCTGTATTTGGTTGCATTGTGAGTATTTGCAGCATGTTTCTGCATTTGGTTGCGTTATGAGTATTTGCTGCACATGTGTTGTCAAACTCATGAAGATGTTTTCTTAATTTGCAGGTGTTTTTTTTTCTATTTGCATTTGTTTTCTTCAGTTGCATCAACTGATCAACTCATCAGTTGCGGTGGCTGAGAGAGCACAATGCACTGTTGTGCTCTCTCGGCCACCGCAACTGATGAGTACAATATCAACATAGAGAGACATACAGGGCCCTATTATACACTCGGTGCAATGTAGCACCAGGCGCGACGCAAGTGTTTTTTGCTAGTTACAGCCCAATGCAGTTATCATTTTCATGTCCTGCGCCACGTAGTTTAAATAGCAACTGCATTTGCGGCCATTGGTGTGCTGGTCTGAAAACGAGGTGTGCTCATGCGCATTATTGGCTCGTTACTATTTTGAGGCAACTGAAACAGACTGTACCCGCCTATAGGCGCACATTACTAACACGCTCTTTAAATAACAAAAAATATATATTTTAGACCAGAAAATGACTTTAGACCAGGTTTCAGTTGGTCAAGGGCGCAATCATTTTTTTGTTATTTAAAGAGCACGTTAGTAATGTGCGCCTATAGGCGGGCACACAACACGCGAACGCTTTGTCCCGTAGATGGTCTGCTTGCGCGCTTTAACCTCGCGCACAAGCAAATCCGTTTCCTTTCTGGAGAAGCGCTCAGTTTTTCCACTTACAAATTCCGTCATGTAAATAGTGAATCTGCCATGGCATGAGCGCAACTGGCTTTTTAAGGGAATGCGAGATGAGACTCTTTTTTTTTGCACGTTATGCCCAAAACACACTCATTAAGAGAATAGGGACAACCCTTTTAGACCATTTTTCCCATGGTGAAACTAGCAAAAGTGGATTCAGACACGCCCTAAGTGCACCTGTGCTTGCGCTTTAGACCATTGTCACGAGATACGGATATGAACCCAAACGCAGACAATAATAAATAAAACATGGATTTATTAAACAGACAGAAAACAAAGACCCTCAAGGGGGCAAACGAACATTGACAGGGCTAGACTAATAAACTTGACAATAACATGAGACTAGAACTAACAGGCAGGATACAAACTCCGATCACAGGAATAAACAGCTCACAGGATGACAAGATACAAAACGAACAAGCACCGAGTAACAAACACAAGGACCTTAAATAAGAGACATCATCACCAGGGCACAGGTGACACCGATGAACTAACGAGGAGAACAAGGGGGCGCGGTAAACAACACAAGACAACGCAATCGCATAGCCCAAAATATAGGCCATGTGTTTGCACACACAACATGAGAACAAATCTTGACAACCCTGCGCTTAAATCGTTAAAATAGGGCCCACAGATTAAAACTAATGAAAAGACAAAAATTACAAGTGAAATGTCTGAAACTATGTCTGCAAAACAAAGAATAAACTGAAATAGCAAAGGACTAAAATATACCCAAAAAGTCACAGAAAAAATAAATACTTTTTAATGTTTAAACAATCTTGAATAGTTCACAAAGTTCACAGAAATGTATTCTGTGAAAATCTAAATTGTAAAAAACATTTCCTTTTTTCAAAACAAAGATTATTAGAGCAGAGATAGAGCAGAGATGAAGTAGAGTACTTCAAAATATCATTCAATGTGTCACTTGCAGTTTCTTTGTAATTACTGGATGTGTGAAATTTACTAGCAATATCTGGGTAAAAAAAAAATTAAAAGTGACACATACATACAGGGCTTTATTTTTTTAAAAGCTGTCCATACATTTATATTGTATCAAGGTCTATCCTATTGAGCATGAAATATGCTTTACATATGAATACCTAAGAATACTAATGAGATCATTTCACTCCTCTCCATATGCATTAACAACAGCAGATGATACATTCACCATTTAGTTAAAGGACACCACTTTACATTAATCTCACTGACGGGACGTATACAATTCCATAAAATCTCTTTTTCAGTAACATAAGAGAGCTTTGTGGATTTTTTTACACAGAACCACACACTTCAGCATTCTATATTATGTTGTGACTGGGGCATAAGGTCTCATTTACATCACTTCCGGTTACATTTGCCATATGCTAAATGAAATGGGCATTTGCATATGCTATACTGTACGCATAATTGCTACGTTCAAAAATGTAGTGAGCATGATTTTAAGGCTCTCCATATGCAAAGTAGTTTTTAAAATGTATGTAGTATGCACCCTGTAGAATGTAGAGCAGAGATAGTATTCTGTTTTAGACAGCAGTAGTCTAAGACAGAGGGATTTGTATAGGATTTGATGGCTTACTATACATTTATAATTGTGAAAAGAAAGAAATTAGCATATAAGTGTCAAAGATTACTTAATCTAAACTTTGTTTTACATAAAATCAGAGTCTGTCCCTGCGGCTCTCTGTGGAAAAGAACAGGCAAACTCGCAGCAAACACAATCAGTGTAAAGATGCATCCAGCTCCATTATTAACGGTGCGAGCGCGTGACGGACCAAACACAATGATATCTGCAGAGTGAAGAGAAGAAATCACTGCAGTCACACTGCATCAAACTTGGGCTCAAACACGATACCCACGGCTCAGCCATGCTCTGTGTTCAGAATCAAATGAGAGTATTGCATTCGCTCCCTGTTTTTTCTTCTTTAACCTTTCCCCTCTTTCCTGCTTCTTCTAATAAGTGACCCTCCGTGCAGCAATTAAAAACCTTCAATTTAGAGGTCACAAGCTCTTAGAGAATGTGTTGCATTCAGCAGGTAAGTGCCTCACAAATCTAATTTACAAGGTGCAGAGCAGATTGTCCTCATACCCTGATCACACTCACCCCTCCTCTGGGCTGCAGGGACATAATCAGAGAGGTCTCAAATTGGGAGAACAATGTAGATCTTTAGTGGATAATTCTATTGGTTCACTGTATGTTCGTTTGTAGGCCAGTGGAGGACTGCCCCCCCGACTGAGCCTGGTTTCTCACAAGGTTTTTTTTTTTTTCTCCATTCAGTCACCTGATGGAGTTTGTTCTTTGCCACTGTCGCCTCTGGCTTGCGTAGTTGGGGATACTTCATTTTCAACAATATTATTGATCAGACTGTATACTGACACTGTTTTATGAGAACTGAACTGAAGTGGATGATAGGATTGCCAACTTTCTAAAATGGAAATAAGGAAGGGGGGGGGGGGATTGTCAATTGTGGAAACTAATTGATACATTTAGAAAAATATAATTTATAGCATACATTATGTATGCTACATAATGTAAACATACATTATAGCATATTATAATACAACTTATTAGGCCTATATATTTATAGAAAAGCACAGTAGGCCTAATCAATATACAAGACTGAACCACATAATGTGAAATATAAAGGCTATCATGATCATTTTGCCAGCAATGAACGATGGATTTTTTTACTTTTTAACACTTTTTATTTTTAACTTAAACAAATACAACATATAACATTCAAAACTCATCGGCTTAGACTGCATTTGAAGAAAAATAAACACAACAGTATTCCCTCACGCATTCCAGCCATGGGTAATCATTTTCCCATTTAATTCTATATTTTTGTGCTCTTTTCTTTTTCGCCAGCTGCTCGGAGGTAGTGATTTTTACATTTCCCGCTGTTGTCACTTGTCGTCATCGTTGCTACGATACGTGGCTCACAATGACTGAAACGACCAATTAAAAGGGCATTCTCTGATGATGTTCCAAGATGTTAAAAATGCTACGCTGATCATAGACAAACAGAGGGAGAAATTAGTATCTATTGCACCATCAGGTTTTTTTTTTCTCTTATATATTAGAAGCTATGTGTCTGTCATGGATTTGCACTGAATTGATTCTCAAAAATACGGAACAAAGTGCGTTCCGTATCAGTTCAATACGGAACAAGACTTTTATGTGTCAAATACGGGACGATTCCGTATTATACGGAACGGTTGGCAACCCTAGTGGATGATGACATAATTTTTTTTGGGAGAGGCACTTTATAGATTAAATTAACTAATTTAATAATTGATGATCTTTACAACGGAGATGAATCAACACTGAACTGACTTCAGCTGAACAACAGCCAAAATGCATAATTTTCCTGTTATCACTGTAAAGCTGCTTTAAACAATCTGTATTGTTTAGAGCACTATATAAACCATATATACAAACCATGCCGACAAACCATAGTAACTATGCCAACACTGAAACAGACATAATCAACCAATCACATGGTATGGTTGTTGGTGCCAGACGGGCCGGTCTGAGTATTTCACAATCTGCTCAGTTACTGGGATTTTCACGCACAACCATTTCTAGGGTTTACAAAGAATGGTGTGAAAAGGGAAAAACATCCAGTATGCGGCAGTCCTGTGGGCAATTAATAACTGATTAATTAAATAACTTCCCTTACCAGCCGTGAAATTGTAATTTGCATTTTTTTTTTTACAATTGTTTTGCATATTTGTGACAAATAGTATACACTCACCTAAAGGATTATTAGGAACACCATACTAATACTGTGTTTGACCCCCTTTCGCCTTCAGAACTGCCTTAATTCTACGTGGCATTGATTCAACAAAGTGCTGAAAGCATTCTTTAGAAATGTTGGCCCATATTGATAGGATAGCATCTTGCAGTTGATGGAGATTTGTGGGATGCACATCCAGGGCACGAAGCCCCCGTTCCACCACATCCCAAAGATGCTCTATTGGGTTGAGATCTGGTGACTGTGGGGGCCATTTTAGTACAGTGAACTCATTGTCATGTTCAAGAAACCAATTTGAAATGATTCGAGCTTTGTGACATGGTGCATTATCCTGCTGGAAGTAGCCATCAGAGGATGGGTACATGGTGGTCATAAAGGGATGGACATGGTCAGAAACAATGCTCAGGTAGGCCGTGGCATTTAAACGATGCCCAATTGGCACTAAGGGGCCTAAAGTGTGCCAAGAAAACATCCCCCATACCATTACACCACCACCACCAGCCTGCACAGTGGTAACAAGGCATGATGGATCCATGTTCTCATTTTGTTTACGCCAAATTCTGACTCTACCATCTGAATGTCTCAACAGAAATCGAGACTCATCAGACCAGGCAACATTTTTCCAGTCTTCAACTGTCCAATTTTGGTGAGCTCGTGCAAATTGTAGCCTCTTTTTCCTATTTGTAGTGGAGATGAGTGGTACCCGGTGGGGTCTTCTGCTGTTGTAGCCCATCCGCCTCAAGGTTGTGCATGTTGTGGCTTCACAAATGCTTTGCTGCATACCTCGGTTGTAACGAGTGGTTATTTCAGTCAAAGTTGCTCTTCTATCAGCTTGAATCAGTCGGCCCATTCTCCTCTGACCTCTAGCATCAACAAGGCATTTTCGCCCACAGGACTGCCGCATACTGGATGTTTTTCCCTTTTCACACCATTCTTTGTAAACCCTAGAAATGGTTGTGCGTGAAAATCCCAGTAACTGAGCAGATTGTGAAATACTCAGACCGGCCCGTCTGGCACCAACAACCATGCCACGCTCAAAATTGCTTAAATCACCTTTCTTTCCCATTCTGACATTCAGTTTGGAGTTCAGGAGATTGTCTTGACCAGGACCACACCCCTAAATGCATTGAAGCAACTGCCATGTGATTGGTTGATTAGATAATTGCATTAATGAGAAATTGAGCAGGTGTTCCTAATAATCCTTAAGATGAGTGCATAGTCACACAGTCATTTTCAGAATCATATAAAACATACAAAAGAAAATGGTAGTGATTTTGTTTCTCAAGATTTTGTATGGGTGACTTTCATATTGGAATATTTCACTGTCGTTTTGGACCCCACTGACAAAAATAGTTGGAACATTCAAATATCCTCAAAAGAATGAAAGTCATACAGGTTTAGAACAACATGCAGCGAGCAAACAATTATTATTATTTTTTTTAATTGCTTAAATAAATAGTTTTTGCCACACCTGGTGTGTGAAAGAAAAAGACTATAAATAAATATTTTAACTTGCCAGCCGTTAAAACTATCTTTTTTTTTTTTTTTTTTTTTACTTTGTTTCTTGCATATTTGTTACGGACACTACATAGCCATACAGTCACTCACAGAATCATATGAAAAAAGAAAACGGTGATTTCCTTTTGGTGACATATTGTGTGCATTATGTCAGAGAATTCCAGAGAGATGCAATGCATTTCTATCTTCTGCAAAATACAAAAGAACATATTTTGAGAAAGGTCTCAGTGTTTTATGTCCACACAATGAAAGACAATGGGGTCCAATGTTTTTTTTTTTTTTTTTTTTTTTTTTACCCAACTGAATTTCATTGTCTGGATAATTTTTTTTAAAACGTAAAAGTCATCCAGGTTTGGAACAACATGAGTAAAAAATGACAAAAATGCCATTCATTTTTGGGTCTCTTTAACTTGGGATAGAATGTTTCGTAAAGTTTACATCATTTTTGAAAATACATGTGCATCCCAATCAGATGCTGAACAACATGTACAAGGTGCTGTTGAGCAGGAAAACCCTCCTCACAGCTGACAGGAGCAGCAAGACGCCCCGACACCCACCTCTCACACACATGCTCACTCTCCCATGGAGAAACAACCACAGAGAAGGAAAGAGAGGAACGCAGGGGAGAGTGATTGGCAGGCAGCCAGGATCTCTACTTCTTTAACTAGTGTTCTATCTCCCTGTGTGTGTCACACTCTCTTTTTCATTTTCTGTTATCTTTGAGTTCTGTCACAGTACCCTCAAATCACAAATATATGCAAAACCTAGACTTGATACGGCGTCCTGCTCGGTGACTGCATATGAAGAGACATGCTTATGCAACAAGGAGCGCCTCTTCCAGTACACACACATCAACACTCAGGGAGTTGTGGTTGACAGCATGGAAGTTAACACCAAACTTTTTTTTTGCAAATCTCAAAGCTAATTATTGCATTTTTGATTCATGGCTAATTGGCTTGCTTGCTATGAATTTGAACATGAACAAAAAGGGCAACAGATGCATATTCTGATCTAACTGTGATAGAACTGGAACAAGACAATGTATGGACAGAAACTGTGACAGACTGTATTTCATGAATATTAATTACTGCAGGGTCATTCAAATGTTATTTAATCTTCTCTCAAAACTAATGCTTATTAATATTCATAAGACAAGTAAAGCCGAGACTGGTAAATTCCAGTTTCAGCCCAAAGCTGTTCTGATATGAGCTTTATGTTTACCTTTTTTCCAGTAGAACGTTTGACTGTTTTGAAATCAAATATTTCTATATCATACAATACATATTTAAACTCAAATTGATCCGGGTCTGTAGTGGAGCATTTGCTACTAATTTAAATGGCAACGTCCACGCTCAAATTACTATTGGATATTAAAATTAATATTATAGCTGTTTGTGTGTGTTAAACAAGTGCAGTGCTGTGGAAAAGAATTTCCCCCTGGGGACAATAAAATTAAAAGTTAAAGTAAAAAAAAAATAAAAAATATTTTAAACAATTAGAATGCATTGACCTCAAAAAGTATTTATGTCATAATTTAAGTCATAAAATTTTTTTTTTGAATGCAATTGCATTTGATTCTAAATGAAATGTTATGTTAGAAAATAGTGCTACATTACTTTTAAATCAATTATATTTCATTTGTATTTTGCAATGTAATGCAGAAATATTCATACTAATTGGGTGTTTTTTGGGGTGAGAATGCTATTCTACCTTAATATACTGTAAGTAAAATAATTTTAACAAATCATCAGTATGAGAACTTTAATGTTACACCTGAAAGAACATGTTATTCATATTTCTCAGATCACAGTCAATCACTTCCATTCATTTTTTACTATTTGACTACCATTCACCCTGTCCCCTCTGTGTATTTTGTAGGCACATTTACCAGTTTGAAAAATCAAATGCAACTATCGAATTATAGTCCAAACCACAAATGCCCTTTTAACGTTAGCCAATAGAAGTACATATTTTA
The DNA here is from genome assembly GCF_964197995.2 of Scardinius erythrophthalmus. Classification (NCBI taxonomy): domain Eukaryota; kingdom Metazoa; phylum Chordata; class Actinopteri; order Cypriniformes; family Leuciscidae; genus Scardinius; species Scardinius erythrophthalmus. Next base: position 10,411,864 of record NC_138226.1, on the reverse strand, counting down.
TATCTGTTGACTAAATTTGTTTAAATGGGCTAGTGAAGTGTCTATTCAGATCTCTGAAACCTAAGCTAAGAGATGGATGACACACAGGATCTGTAGAGACGACTGATTGTCCACATCTACATGTAAACTGCATCTCACAAAAAACATTTATTGTAATTACACACTCTGTATGTGAAGATGCGCCTGTTTGTGTGGTTCGAGCTCATTTGAGCGGTTATAGTTCCTGTCTAAATTTCTTTTGTATGCCTGGGTGGCGCTACTGATTACCTGGAACAGGAATGAAACTCCCTGTGTGAAATACTGAAGAGAAAATAACAGCACATCTCTGCATCAACAAATCAACTGACTGATTTTGTGCCCATCACAAAATGTTGCGAAGAGAACTGTCTGATAAAATTAAGCAGTGAAATTTAATAGGGTGAAGAATACTGCATTATTACGGTACTCTCTGAAATGAATGAGGTGAAAAAGCCCTGTGATTTGCTAATGACACTCAGTAGGCCATCAAGCGTCCAGGCTAATACGCATTAGAGCTGCACTGCAGCTAGAAGGTGAGCTTAATAGGGCACAAACATCCCTCCTCATGCACATCGCTCTCGTACCCAACCTAGAGCCGTGCTCTTTAATTTTCTCTCTTTAATAAACGAGCTGCCACACAAAAACATGATTGCATAGGAAACTCTATAGGAAATGAGATCTCAATTGTTTCTCCTAGACAGAAACAGAATTAAATGCAGATCAAATGAAGGATTTCTTAAAATATGAAGTGTCAACACTGCACCATTAGCATCACCAAAATGATGACTGTGTTCTGCCATTGTTCAAAAAAGGTACTCATTCCACGTGTCTCCACAGAGATCACCAGCATGTCAAACTGTGCTCAAGACCGATCAGTCTTGAAAATTCAAGAATTTCCCTATGAACTCTATGCACATTTATTTCATTGCTTTATACTCTTACAATGTGTCCACAATGCAAATGCACTCACTTCATTTACAGTACTCACTCATGTTGTTCCAACACAAACCCATAAGTCTTTGGTTGTCACTGCCATAGTCGTGGTAAGCAAACGCATGACGCAATTTGTTTTTTGAAAACTATACCGTTATCTTCTCTGTGTAAACTACAAACACATAAATTTGTGAACATTTACTGTACGTCATGTGCATGCGTATTACATGTTCAGTCTATAATTCCAAAGGAATTTGCAAAGGAATACTCCATAGGCATGCGCGAGTAATAAGATAACAACAAAGTGACAGACAACTACTGGCCTGGCATTCATAATACAGCATTTTTAGTTGTTTTCGCGAATCCGTGTGAACAGGAATAATTTTTTGTTGCTGTACCAAAACTTAATAAACAGACACATGAACTAAAACACAATGAAATGAAATATAAACATTGGAAGACATTGGTCTTCAAAGCACAAATGAAGATTTTTTTCTTATAAATCCTTAGACATTTCTGTTCCTTTACTGAAAGTCTGACAACTTAGAAAACCCAAAAAGTTCATAGAGTCATCGTAAAACGAATCCATATGAATCGAGATTTAATTTAGGCTTTTATTTACATCTAAACATTGATAAATGTGATGTGCTCTATGTATGTGTGTCAATCATTGTTTAAATAAAAGCCTAAATTAAATGTGATCATCATAAAAAGAGATTGTATCTCAAGACGTGGATTAAACAGCTCAATTCACATGGATTCATTTCACAAAGACTTTATGACCTTTTTGGATACTTGGACTTTTTAATGGAGGGACAAAAACCTGCATGTTTCATTAAAATATTTTAATTAAGTTGTGTCTATCTATCCCTTTAAGTCTCTTGAGCTATGAAAGAGCAATCACTGGGTTATCAATTTGAGTTAATTGAGTCTAACCCTGAGGTTTTCTCTTTCTTTTTCTGTCATCCAGCTTGTTTTGGCTGCATTTCACTCTTTGAGTAGTTATCTTTGTTTTACTCCACAAGTCCTCCCATTCTCCCCTCTCGGGGGTGCAGTGTAGCAGAGCATGGCTGTTTCTGGTGAAGTTCACCCATGTGGATGTGAGACGTTTGCAATGTGCAATCTCTGGATCACCGCCTTGGGCATCTGCCCACTGAACAACGAGCCAATTACGACCTCTCTCCTTCAAAACATGACCTAATGAGGGAAAACACTGTGTTTAACAATAGAAGACTTTACAAAGAAGTAAATTATACAGGTTAAATGGTCATTCCAAGTAGATTAATTTGAGATCTACAGATAAAGGGAATGGTTTCAATGAATAATGACCTAAATATTGACATGTTCTTCACATCTATTATAAAGCCATTACAGCTATTAAAGCTATTACATGATTTTAGAAGACTTTGAATATGGCACACAAATCATATGGACTACTTTTATGACACTTTTTTTTTCTTTCATTTTGGAGCATTTTTGGGTGAACTACCACTTTAATGACATGGTCTATGTAGATTTTGCAGATGACTATAGCATATATGCACAATAGCTGAAGATATTTAGTTTTGTCAAAGTAATACAGTGATTAGTGACTGGGCGGTCAGGGAGAAAGACTATTAGCACTATTATCATTCATTAGTGTCAGACTCTTGAAGGACTAATGCATCCCACTGCTTCATTCACCCATCATCGAGGTTCAATGTAAGGAGACCCCTGAGCAGCACATGGGAGGTTGACAGCCGTGAATCAAACACTGTATATGCACGAGGGCCACATTTGACTGTACAGAGGTCTCAGATTTCTGTGTGATGATAGAAACTTCTGTCCCTACAGGGGGAAATGGATCGTTTCTGTCTGCAGTCTCTGGTTCAGCTGTCTGCAGTGTCCAGTTCTCTTTACTGTAAATGAAATGGAACATCCTCCATCTCTGACCACTCAGCCGTAAAGGTCAAAGCGGGTGGTAAAATGTTTGAATAACTATATATTCTTCATTATTAACATAAATCCACTGACATGAGATTAATTTACTTTGTAGCATTATAATAATAACTGAAGTAAAATTGCTACATATGGTGAGGCCAGAACATTTTAGCAAATAAAAGATCAGAAATATCACAATCTGGTTGTGGTTATTTAAAGTGCCCCTATTATCATTACCACATTTCATGCAGTGTGTAATATAGTTGTTTGTGAATGCAAACGGTATGCAAAGTTTTAAAGATCAAAGAGCACATTAACTTAAGCCGGGGACACACTTATTGACTGTAAGGCTGATAGTTACGACTGATCATGTCGGTGTTCACAGTCTGTGTTTAAAATCTGCTCCAGTCATTGGAAACAGTCTGTAAGTGTGTTCAGTTCAGTCTTAGAATTTTCCAGCTAGTCGTTATGTGTGTCCCTGGCATTAGCAAGTTGTCAGTAATTCCAGTCTTACTTCTATAATTTACATACGTAACAATGTAACACATTTGCATAATGCCCACCTATGGTCATAATGTCCACCATTAACACTTGTTAATGGTGATGGTGAGGAATTACAGTTGCAACATCTCATAATGTACTTCAAACTGAGTAGCGCATCACTGGTGGTTCGGGTTGAACAACTAGTTCTTCCAATGTTTCTTCATCGGACTCGCACTCGAATTGATATGGTAAAATCGATGCATCGTTACTGTCTTTACAGTGTGTACAATCGCTGAGGCCTCAGAAAGCTTTCTGAGCTGAAGTTCAGTAATGGTAGTGGGTGTTTCATTACCATAAGTGGTAGACCAATCACAACAAACTGGGGCATCTGACCAATCAGAAGAGAGTAGGCTCTTGGAAAGAAGGGGTTTATAGTGACTGAGCATTGATTACATACATTTTAAAGGGGTCATATAATGTCATTTTTGTACAAGCTAATATGATTCTTTAGGGTCTAAATTAAAAGTTTGTAATATACTTCAATTAAAAATTCTCATTAGTATAGTAAGAAAATACTAATTTTACCTGGTCAAAAACAGCTCTGTTTTCAGCACGCCGTTTAAGTGCATGGGTCTTTAAATGAAAATGAGCTTTGCTCACCCCGCTCCTCTGTTCTGTGTGTACACCGTTTGTAACACAGTAACACAATTACCATAACGCGTTGTTCATTATAAACATGCGATTATGAATTATATTGAGAACGTCATAGAAAACATGCCGTAATGTACCCTGAGTGTAAAAATAGCCACATTCATCGTGAAGCGTGCAAGCAATTTGCAAAGATTAATATAAATATTAATATAAAGGTCAATAAAACGTTACACTCACTTGTTCTTCTGGAGGTGCAGTAGGAACATGAATAGTTGGTACTGATCCTTTTTTCAGGAGCAGCTTCTTAGCAAATAACCAGCTTTTTACTGACCTCGTTTGTAAAGCAGTCTGGTGAAATGATTCGCGCAAACATGAAAGCATTGACGTTGATCGTGGGGAATATTCCCTTCGAAAACAAACTCAGCCACTGCGTCTTCAACGGTTCTGATTTAGGAACATCAAAATGACTGTTGTGTTCGTTATTACACCCAAGAACAGAACACCACAATCGCTTAGACGCCATTCTACTCAGCGCTCCAGCTATCAACAATGAACGCGGCGGTCGGCGCGTGCTATGATTGACAGCTCGCTCATGAGGGCGCGAGGGCGGGTCTGTGTTGAAACGCTGCTGTCAATCAACCATCGTGGGAGGGGCGTCGATTTTGTGACGTCACAAAATCGAACAGCTTGATTAGAGAGAGGGGAAAACATATAAGAAGATAAAAAAAAAAAACACTGGATGGATTTTTATCATTTTATGATCGTTGTGTACAGGCACTGCCAACACACATTTCAGTACAATCAACTTGTAAAAGTGCATGTACCATTATATGACCCCTTTAAAATATTAATAATAATAATAATAATAAACATTACTTTATAATATACATTAAAATTACTATAAAAATACAACATAATAAATTACTTAACTGTTTATTTGTTATAAAAAAAATGTTTATTTTTCTAAAAAACATCATCTTTATTTTTTTTAAACGAACAAACAGTTTACTGTTTGCACATGCATTTGACTACATGCCAAAATGCTCACACACTCACTCTGCTCACCCAGTGTTGCATTTCTCTCGCCACGCGTATCTGTCACGGCACACAGATATCAGAGAGAGCAGTCACACTCTTCTGTAATACATGAGATTCAATTCAACAGATAAATTAGTGTCAGTTTCCACATCCCATTCCTTGCCAGCAGCCTCTCTCTCTCACTGAGTGTTGGGTGTTCTGCATTCTAAATGAGACGGCATCAATCACAGGCCACCCTACAATCCACTCTGGTTACAAGAACACTGTAAGTCTTTGTGTGTGTATCAGTGTATGATGTTTGTAAAGGGACGGGTGTGTGTTTGTGGGAGCTTGGTATCATATCTCACCAGTCAATAAAAGATACAAGGCAGATTCAAATTAAAATGATGGAAGATGTGGTTGGCGAACGAGTTATTGAGACATGGGAAAAGGAAGCATTAACAGTGTGCATCAACAATTTGTGTGCAGCACTGCTGTTTTTAATGACTTCAGCTACCATGAGAACACAACTACACTACAGTGTTGTTCACTGGCTGTATAAAAAAAAATTAAAAAATAAATAGACATTCATACAGTACCATTCAAAATGTGTCTGAGGTCCGCACGGATTATTTTGCTCGCCAAGGCTGCGATATATATATTATATATTATATTTTATATAATATATAATATTAACCTCTCAGGTTGATCATCAGCAGAATCACAAGTTTTTATCTATTCTGTCATGCAAATAAAAGCAGTATCATTACGCTAATGTGGGGCGGATCCAAACATCTGCCAGCGAACTGGTCTTTACGACAACAAAGAAAGAGATGTGGTTTGCATGTGCATGAAGAGAAAGAGGAGTCTTTAATAAGAAGGATGACATGGCTGGGTCCACACCAAAGACCTCGGCATAAAGATCAGCCCCTGACCTGTCACTCACCTATTCTCTCTCTCTCCCATGCTCTTTTTTTCTCCCAAGGTTTGGCAGACTAATCCCGCACAGCGAGTCAAGGGGCAAACACAATCTAAGGAGCTGAATGAGACGCTCTCTCACACCTGGAGCACTGTGCAGAGAGACAGTCATGCCTCCCCAGCCACCTTCCCTGTTTACCCACACTGCACCAGGGTGTTAATTGCTTTTGGTGGGATTAGTCCTGACTGAGCAAGGCCTAAGCCACAGAGCCTTTGCGCTGTCACACACACTCCGGGCCCCCGGAGTCCTCTCTGGCTCTGGACCAGCGGCAGTGAAGCTGCGCTCTGGATCACCGGTGCCTAAAGCGCCGACGTTTCCTCACAGCTGATTGGATATCGAGTCGGGCTTAGGCTGATTGATGGGGCTGAGGTAAGCAAAGAAGATCAGTTCATTTAGACTTGGGGATCTCAACAAGGTTGTTGAGATACAAGTGAGTGGATAGGCAGAGCAAGGAAAGCATAGTGAAAGCGTGATAAAGAGCAGACGAGTTTAGGAGCCTCAAGCATTCTCTAAAGGAGTATGCTTGATTGTCTGCCATTGATTAGATTGAGAGAGTCAGAAGAGTGACCCCTCAAGAAGGAATGGACTGTCCCAACCAGATGTACGCTTCTCCCAAGAGTGGACACTTAGACTGATTTGGATTTTGTTAAAACCTACCTATAACCTAAAATTAACAATTGATTTAAACTAATTTATGATAATTTATATTATTATTATTATTAGTACACTGTAAAAAGAATACTGTGAAATTTACAGCAACTTGCTGGCAGCAATTAGCAAGTAAGTTGCTGTAGTTCATTTCACAGTATGCTTACTGTAAACTTAATTACAGTAACTTTAGAAATACTGTAAATACTTTTTTACAGTAATAATCACAGTACTGTGTTTCATCACCTCACAAATTTTACTACTGTAATAGGGATTACTGCATTAATTTTGTGTACTGTAAAATGAAGACACTGTTTTTATCACAAAAATGCCATTTATTGACAACTTTTCACACTTTAAATTTCAAAATTCATAAAATAAATAGCAAAAAAAAAACATTTTTTTTTTCAATAGGTAAACATTTTTCTGTTAACATTTCATTTAGTTTTGTATGCAACAACACTTTTCGGAACATGCAAATCAATCCTGTTCAAATGTATTAAAATGTTTGGTTAAAATTAGAATGAATAAAAGACAAATTAAATTATTTTAAAACAGCAGGATTTCAAACAGTAGAATTTAGTCCCTGAATGTTGTTTTTCTCCCAGAACTGTATTTTCCTTCAAAACGGGGGGGCCTAAACTAGTCAACGTCCTGGGCTGGAGTCTTCTACCCTGCAGTGGAAGAAATTAATTATTAATGGAAAAGTTTATAAGCAAGACAGATGGGTTGATGACAATATATATAAAAGTTTGATTGGATCGTTTGATTTAGCCAATCAACATGTAATACAATGTCCACTTCTCTATAAACCAAAATGCTTACTTAAAACACACATTTTATATATTAGGGCTTGGAGAGAAAAATCGATTAACCTAGCTATCGTGTAGATTCTAAAATCTTTTTTTTTATTTTTTTTATTCCAGAATCGATACCAATTCAAATTCAATTGCTTTATTTTTGTCCTTGCTTGTAGATGAGGTTGAAAGAAGTTAGCCACTTTCTTAAGAGACATGAGACTGAACGCACTGAAAAGCCTTTGCACTGCTCATATGCTGAGAGAGAGATTAGACAATAGAGCGGCACGATTCATCTTCAAAGAATGTGATCTCGGTCATCAAGACCTTTCAATTCGTCTGTCTATTAAACTAAATCATAAAACAACATTCAAATCTGTGTTGGCGCTACCGTTGACCCAGAGAGAGAAACGTTAGTCATGAAACAGCTTCACAAACAGTCTTTTAAATAAATATTTAAAATTGAATATATTTTTAAATAATTGTTAGACATAAAACTTTTATTTTAACTCACCATGCAAATGGTAGAAAAGTTAATAATAAAAAATAAAAGTTTGATGTTTAACAATTACACAACAGTCCATATAAACCCAAATAAACACTTTGAGAATTATTTTACTAGTCGGGTAGGTAGTTAAAGAATGACTACTCAAATATTTGTTCCTATTCCTAGTCAAAAATATATCAATAACAAATAAGTGATTACCTCTGGATAAATTCTAATGTATGATATTTATTTGTTTGTGAAGCTGTTTCATGACTAACATTTCTCTCTCTGGGTCAATGGTAGCGCCAACACAGATTTGAATGTTGTGATATGATTTTGTCAAAGTTTAATAGACAGACGAATGGAAAGGTCTTGATGACCGAGATCACAGTCTTTGAAGATGAATCGTGCAGCTCTATTGTCTAATCTCTCTCTTAGCATATGAGCAGTGCAAAAGCTTTTCAGTGTGTTCAGTCTCATGTCTCTTATACCCATTCTGGATATTACGCCACTTTAACACTTTGGAATCTAAGTGCAAGATGACGTAAAACTTTGTTCACACACAGTGAATCGATAAAAAAAATATACTTAACACTTAATATACTTATACACTTAAAATTGGGATCTATTGTGTATGTTTAGTGCCGGGATCTTACCGAGCATGATGAGCCTTGGAGTGCTTGGCAGGGAAATCTGGTAACATCATCTTTGGGTGGAAGTTTCCTGTAACACAAAATAAACAGGAAAAAAAAAAAACACTTTTAAAAATCACAAGTACAATAAATGGTAAATAAATGAACTAGTAAGATCTCGAAAAATCTTAATACAATGCGAGTATATTATTATGCTTCCACGAGTCATGAATAAAACTTTCGAATCGGCCCGCTTAAATGTCTGATTCTTCATTAGCAAGCATGAAAAAAAAAAAAAAAAACGAGTGAGATTATTCAAACGGCTACCGCGCCAACACATACATCAAATACACAATTACAAGTTAATTTTATTCAACAAGGCTACACGTTACTCTTTAATCAAATTGAAGACGTTATAAATCAAATGTAATGTTGCCAGATAAGACAAATCTTTACAGTATACGCCTATGCTCCCACATGTGAAGGACATTTGAAGGAATGGCACTTCAAATTAGGCTATCAACAATCTCGTTTCTGCAGTTTGACCTGCGATGAAGTTCAGAAAAATCATGATCCTATGAAAAATGTGTTATCTTACCTCTAGCTGCGTTTTCTGTCGAGTCAGCGACTCGGCTGGCTTCACTGCTCTGGACGCGGTGTCGTCGGCGCGGCGGTGACAGTTCAGTTGACGTTAGCAGGCAAGAGAAATATCCAAGCGTATGGGGATCAAATTTCAGTCTAGCGCGCCAACAAATACATTACATACACATACACAATTCCAATTTAATTTTTATTCATTATGACGTTATCGAATGTTGCCAGATTAGAAAATCTATCGAAATTATGTGCAAATATATATACATATAAAATGCACACAAACACGAGTTTAGGAAGTGTGACGCTCGTTTACTTGGTGCACTCTTAAAGTTGAACAAATAGGTAACTTTACAAGAGTAAACTGGAAATAAATCAGCAAAGTTACCTTTCTGAAGTTAAAATTCCAATAAAAGTGTGGAATCTCGTAGCTTTTCAGCTGCATGGCAAAGAAATTGCTGTATTGTGATTCACAGAAAAAATATTTTTACTGTAGAATTTACCCGCCATTGAAAATTGACCATGATGCTTTGCAGATCTACAGTAACATGCTGTATACAGGTTTTACAGTAAGCATTTGCTCATTTTACAGTAATAATGCTGTGAAAACTACAGAAATTTGTTACAGTGTAGTAGTAGTAGCAGTAGTAGTCGTCATTTTTGATACACTGTACTGTTAAAAGTTGCTTCCATCAGTAACACTTAATATTACTAAAATGGACATTAATACAGCAACTCACTTTGAGATGAGTAAAGAGCACTGTTGCAGAAATCATCAATATTAATAATTGTGGCATATTTATGGATGGTTGGTTGGTAGGTAGGGAGGAAGGTAAGAAGGTACAGATAGGTACTGTAGGTTGGTTGGTTGATTTGGTTGAATGGTTTGAGTGGATGGTTTGGTTGGATGAATGGATGGATGGATGGGTGGGCAGTTAGGTAGGTAGATAGGCTTGCTAGTACAGCTCCTGTCTACTTGAATGGGGGAAGTGAGTTTATATTGTTCTATCCTATCTATGATTTATTAATCCCAACCTGGGGGCATATCTGAAAAAATATGCACATAATTATAAAAGTCCCTAATCAATTTTTAAATAAACTTTCATACAATAGCTTTCACCACTGCTAGCATGTGAATATCAATTGTCACAATCAGTTTATAGGCAAATTTTTTGCATAAACAAAAAGCAAATTTACAAGATGAATTGAATTGTCTAAAGCAAATCTGACAGATTACACTGTCTTGTTTGTCTTTTTGCATCTTGCATACCTGATAGCCTGACTCGCCACTGTTTATTGTAAGAAATATGACAAAGTGACTGATGGATGGACTCCCGAAAGAGGAGTGACAGCTCAAAGTGTGTGGAGATGGCAGCTAAATCGATCTCGAGGAAACAGGAAACCGCCATCACCTAATCCTGCCATGTCTTGCATCAGGATTTGTTTCAGTATTATTTATTACAATATTATTATAATATTTAATTTTTATACTTTTAGTTTTAATTGAAATTTTAGTTATATTCATTTTATGTTTTTCTCATTTTTATTTAAAAAATATTTCAATTAGCTTTAATTTAGTTTTAGTTTTAGTAATTTTAGTACTTCGAGTTTAAAGTCCCCGTGAACCGGAAGTTGCAAACGACTTTTCTCCAGTGTCATGACGTATTTCCAAGTGAAACGGAATATTGAACAGAGGGCAGGGTTTTACTCTAGCGCTCCTCCTCTCCATCTCTGCTCATAACAGACTAACGGTTTGAGGGGAGTGGTTAAGCGTTTTCAACCCAAGCCGTCAAACCTACGTCATCAGAAAAAGACGCCATTCCAAACCGGAAGTAACTTTTCAGATTTTGATTAAAGATTACCATGGTAAAAAATTAGTTTTTTTTATATTTACTTGCACGGATGAATTGTTCACCACAAGACTAGTAATATGCGCTAACAAAGTAAATAGAGTCAATTTTGATTTCACGGGGACTTTAAACTTAATTATTTCAATAAATGTTATTTGTAACTCTCAAGATCATGACATGAGAAATCAAATTTGCCTTGATCTTTTGACATATAAGAGATCTTTATACCATTAAAACATCCTGGGCTGCATTTCCCAAAAGCACCGTAAGTTGATCGTAGAGACCACTGGTGGCAATTGTTCTGCGATCAACTTAGGCTTACGATGATTTTGGAAAATGTAGCCCTGGAAGTTTCAATAGCTTAAAACGTCCTCATAAACAAAGCATTTATTTAAAGCTGCAGTCGGCAAGTCTGGCAGATTGGGTCGAATTTTGAATGTTTACAACTCTCATGCCCCTCCCCCACCACCAGCGAGCACCCTCCCATCGAGGTCGTGCTCGTCAGTGCGTGTGTACCTGATTTTCTGTGAACGCGTCCGTCTCTTCAGCATCGATCAACACCATGGACTCGGAGGTAGGCTGCCCTGGCTAATCTATCCATAGATAGCAATAACCGAGGAATTGGAAGCTTGTTAGTAGATTTTCTCTCCGCCATCACTCTTTGTTACTGCGCGAACTTCAGGCGTGTGCATGTGATTGTAACGTACGCGAGGGAGGAGTGGGTTCTGTGGCGTGTGCACCATAGACATAATATGGCGAGCGGATAATGACTTTTCTAAGTCTACCCTGAAGAAGGCGAAGGAGCAGTCTACCCTTCCGTCGCCGTCAGTCCGTGTCTATTTTTGAATGGTATTGATAGAGACGTCAGACGACAGACCGGCGGCGACGTCACGGCGGCGTCACAGTTGTAACGTATACCTTACGGCGACGTGGCGACGGCGTACGTGAGAAATGTATAAAAAAATCATAACGTCTGAACCAGGCACGTCGCCTAATAAGACGCCTGATACACACGTCGTCCCTCAGTACGTCGCCTAATAAGACCCCTGATACACACGTCGTCCCAATCTAATGTTATTTTTCCGATGTTGATAACGAAAAGTGAATAGCATGAGTAAGATTGGATTTGCAATAGGCTATATCGGGAGACATGATTTTTGTTTTGTTTTGCAAGCTTTTCTTTAAAGTGAATTTTTGTTTAATATTAAAGCCTCTTAATTTTAAATTTGTCATCACCCAATTGCTTGGATTTAATAAAAAAAGAAGCGAATATTCCATAAACAGGCTCTAACTTGTTGGTTTTTCTACAGCAGTGTTTCAATAAATGGTCTATCTTAGACAGAAAAGTTAACAACAAAGTAATAAAAATCTTTTATTTGCAAAATCTATCCCTGCCTCCAGATACAAATGGTCCCCCTTGTATGAAAATATTAATTGGAATAGAGCATGGAGTAACCCACATACATTTTTAATTACAAACAAATTAAAAGAAATATAATTTATTACCCCTGTAACAAGATTATCTCTAAATTTATAGCCTACCGTAGACGAAAAATGCAGCTTTTGCTTTATGGAAACGGAAACGTTAGACCATTTATTCTATAATTGCTCACATAGCTCTTCTCTGTGAAATGATATAGCCTACAATGTTTCATTAATGGCAACATAAGAATAGGACAGAGGCCGCACTATGCATAGACGTTTTTTATTCGTTGCACAAACGCGTTTCGGCGTGTGCCTTCTTCAGTGAAGAAGGCACACGCCGAAACGCGTTTGTGCAACGAATAAAAAACGTCTATGCATAGTGTGGCCTCTGTCCTATTCTTATGTAGGCTATTATATTTTTAGGCCAGCACTCTAAAAAGTGTATTATCAAAAATTGAGTGAAGCCTGCTCCTATCCTCATTAATCATTAATGGCAACAACGTTTCAACAACTTGGCTCAAACATAGCCTACATTTATCTAATTTTGATATCTTCTTTTACTTTTCTGACTCAAATTTGTCTGTACAATATATAGTCGACTTAATCATTTTGCTTGGAAAATTCTTTATTCTTAAATCGAAGTTTATGAAAAACTACGGTGACGCATTGCTGCCACATAGGCTATATAATTTTTTCCACTCAATTATGTCGTAATAACGAGATCTTATGTCGTTTTGACGACATATTTTTCTCGTAATAACGAGATCTTATTTCATTAAAACGACACATTTTGTAGTCATGTACAAAATATGCCTTTATCCACATAAAATTGATAGCCAATCATGTCTTTATCATACGTTCAAAAAGCTGAAGAAATAGCAGCCCCCAACGGACATTCATGTTAAAAGATCAAATTCTGTACACACCTTATTAATAGCAGATGAGCCCAGAATGCGAACATTGTGTTTAATTCAGACTGTAAAAAATAGGTTTAATTGCATAGGCTAAGCATAAAGAAAAAGCTTAATGTGGCTTAATAGGCTACTTCAGTGATAAAGATCAAATGCTGTACACACCTTATTAATAAACCATATCCTACAGAAAAGCAGATGAGCCCAGAATATGAACGCAATGCATTTAATTAAGCGTTTTCCGATAGAAACCCTTTATTATAAAGAAAATAAAGGTGGCTCTTAACGTTTCTTTCTATGGGAAGATGGCATTGCGGTGCACAGCAAATCTTTTAAATGGTATTCAATGCAAAACAAAAATGAAAAATAAAAGTAGCCAATAAAATAAACAAATTATTGTGGCATTAATTAGCCCACAAACAATATTTATTTTAAAGACTAAACGAATTTGTTTAAAGAAAAAAAAAAACAGCATTGGGCGTTTATCTGTGTTTCAGCCGCCCTTTTCAAACTGGCGCAATAAAATGCAACAGAATTTGATTTGTTAAACATGAAGGACTTATCAGTCTGGCATGGCCGCTCGCTCTAACGTTAACCTAGATAAATGTTCGCTATTATTAAGCGCATATCCGAGTGTTTGTGCGGAGTGTGGAGCGCGCACTGCATGGCACACATGGACGCGCCGGTGCCATCACTCGCATTTTCCTATCCACAGTGGAAACAACTTAAATACTCCATTTCTGGTCATACAGAAAAGAATAATACATCAGTCGCAACTTTATTTGTGTAAACTCTCAACAACAAGAAAACGTTGTGCTTTTGTAAAATAAAAGAAAACGAACGCGCTTTCATGATCTCTGTGAATTGGAGCGCATCTAAAAAATGAACCGAAAACAGTTAGCCTCACAGACATGAGAAATATCACTATCTATATAAAGTTTATAAATAAAATAAAAATGTCCACCAACGAAAAAAAAATCCAATCGAAAGCAAATACGGTAGGCTACCATCTGATTATGTGATCCTGTCCGTATGAAAGGCGCATTCATTAGCCTACTTTTGCCGGTGCTTTGCGGCAAGTTTTATGCGCTTGAGCGCGGAATAGCCATATACACCCAGGATTGAATATAAACGTGCGATTAGTCCTAATTGCTTAAATAAATTACTACTAGTCTAGAAAAATCCTTTAGTCTATGGCAGGGGTCGGCAACCCAAAATGTTGAAAGAGCCATATTGGACCAAAAAAAAAAAAAAAAAAATCTGTCTGGAGCCGCAAAAAATTAAAAGCCTTATAAGCCTTATAATGAAGGCAACACATGCTGCAAGTGTCTATATTAGCGTTATTAGCCCCCTAGTATCAAAATGATAAGTAGGCTACAAATACATAGTGAGCGTTCATGATTATGTTTATTTTCCCTGCAGCGCATCCTGGAGAGAATGACGCACCACGTGACTACTCTGCTGTACGATCGTGCTTTAAGTTTAACTTCCATTATAATTTGAATGTATTATGTTTCGATTTATTTATTCGTGTATTATGTTTACAACGTTGAAAAACTTTAACCCTTTCACACGTACGTTTAAAATGTTCTGACTGACCCGTGAGTTTTTCAAGGCGACCGTTATTTAGAATGTGTCACTTTATGGTTTCCATGGTGACGCGTCATTGCGTGTCACGTGACACACCGCAGCAGCAACAGAGCTGAATGAATGATGATCTGCTTTTGTCATTTTTCCTTTTTTATTCAAAATATTCACAAATTTGTTAGATATGGCATGAAATATCTGATATTCCGATTGTCAAATATATGCAATTGGAAGTGTTTTGTTGTTTAAACACCTTTATAACGATCGCGTTAGTTGAGCTGTATGCGCGATGGGCGCCGCCATCTTAGTTTGTGCCGCAGACGCAGTTCAGAGAATCGGATCTGTTGGATTTACAACATGTGAATTCATCCACTTCTCCCGAAATACATAAAAGTAAGTGGCTGGTGAACTGGGAGAAGAATAGAGTAAACTTTAAAGTTACTTACACAATGTGTATCTGATATGAATAAAACGTGTCTAATTATAATGGAAAAGGATTATTATTGCCTCTTCCTTTAACATCAGTGTGTATTTTACAAACTCTAAATGTATTTTTATTTTTTTTTGTATTTATATGTCTGAAACCTAAAATAAACATTATGTGGTTGAAAACACTGAAAAGTTGTGATATATGACAGCTCTGAGCCGAGCGCGCCTGTCTCTGGCTCAGCGCCAGCCAACGCGTGAGAGCACATTTGAATTTAGCAGTTGATCACGTCATGCACTGACCGTTCTAATCACACCGACCGATGTGATCGTACGTGCGAAAGGGTTAAGAATGGTTGTCATGTTTTTCCTCCTACCGAAATTATATTAAAACAAGAAATATTTTTTCCATTTTCATATTTTTTAAAAAAGCTCCAGGGAGCCACTAGGGCGGCGCTTAAGAGCCGCATGCGGCTCTAGAGCCGCGGGTTGCCGACCCCTGGTCTATGGCAACTCTAATCAATAGCCTACATTTAATATTTGACATTATTTAATTAGTAATTTTATCCAACTCTTTACATTAAATTAGTTGAGTTAGCATAATTAGTTCATGAACAAATAAAATAATAAAATAAAGTTTCAATTATACCGGTAACATTTCTATATAGCATTGCTTATTCCACCACACAAAGGACTGTTTATAAGGTGACTGTCCGTTATACATGTGAAGATTGTATATGGCTGTATCTTGAAGATTTTTGTATTGTATCTTCTGTTATAAAGATGAAGATTGACATTTCGTTAATTAAACAAAATAAGAACACAATGTTGTAAAAAATAAACAACTTCTATGTTCTGTTAGATGTGTTTTGACTACTTTTTGTTTAATTATCTCTAGGTAATGAAGATATAGCCTATTAACAAAAATAAATATTAGGCTATATATAATTAATATATTATATAAAAAAAAACTTATAGGCCTATATAAATATATTTTTAAAAAGGGCCTCATTGATTCATTTTGCCTGATGGGGGCTGTTACTATTTGCATAAGCTTTTTGAACGTAGAAGTGTGAAAAAGGATAGATAGGCTGTCAAATTTATGTGGATTATAAAGGCAAAAAAAAGATGTCGTGACATCTCGTTATTACGAGAAAAATATGTCGTTTTAACGACATAAGATCACGTTATTACGAGAAAAGATGACGTTAAAACGTCATAAGATCTCGTTATTAGGCTACAACATAATTGAGGGGAAACAATAATATGTATGTGGCAGCAGCTATGCGTCACCGTAGTACTGCTCTTGATGTAAAGTGTAACAATTATCGTCAGTTATCCTCTTGCGCCCTCTGTTGGCATTTGTACATAATATACATATGTTCATTGTTTATATATTTCTTCATGTATTTTAATAGTGTTGTTAAATAAAATAAAATAATTAATTACTTTTAATACCCTACTTTATTTGAACCAATTATATTGCCTCATTTGTAATTATGTATTTAAGTCATACTAAAGGCTATTGTTCACTTCAGATCTATCTTTATGACCAAAAAATATATAGCCTAAATAAATAGTCGACACTGACAGCCCTAGTCTTGAACATTTGACCATGAACCTACATTGTTTTGCATTTTGTGACTAAACGACTATTTCCCTATCTTATATTTTTTCATTGTTGATTTCTTGAAAATAATAGGCTATTAAAATACTTTCTTGTCACCTTCTCCTGTAAACAATATCGTGAATAGTTTAATTTAGTGTATTCGCCCATTATGGTCAACTGTGTAAATTAAAATTATTACCACCTTCAAAAGTAAAAACTCAGACTGACACATTCCAGAATATTATGTTTATAGATTACAATTAATGAATTTATCTGTTCAACTTTAAAGTTGTTGTTAATAATTGTGCAAAAAGTTGTGACTTTGATGGTGTATAATTTGCATAGCCCTCATATCCAGTAGAAAGTGAGTGAATTATTAAAAAAAAAAAAAAACTATGTTCGTAAACCATTCAGAGATGACATTAATGACATACACAACTTTGTATACAATACAAAATTTGTATCAATGATATTTTCAATGTCATCAGAATACAAGAAAAGAATGATTGATTAGAAAGATAACAAAGGAAAGATAAGAAAAGCTAGGGGGGGAAATAGATATTATTTTATTGTGATGCGACGTTGGAGTCATGCTGTGGTGAGACGTTGGTGTCACGCGTCTGTGATGCGACGTGCTGTGGTGAGACGTTGGAGTCACGCGTCAGTGGTGCGACGTGCTGTGATGCGACGTTGGAGTCACGCGTTGGTTTCACCCGTCTGTGGTGCGGCGTACCCCTTCTGTCACGTAAAAGTACACGACTGTAGACTTCGGTAAGTTATCCGTGGCATTATCCACTCGCCATAGACATAATATACATAGACGCCCTATTGGCCGCTGGATCGTACGTCAACGGTGCCGCCATACTGCGGAGGGCAACTTTCCCATACCTCTCATAACGAGAATTGAGAAAAATGCCTATTTCTTGTGCTGCTTGGGGCTTTACAAATCGCCACACAATTGAAAACAGGTCTCAGGGAATTACCTTTCTCAAGCAAAACTGAAAATTTGTTTCTGGTTGCATTTCATTTACTATTTTTATTTTCAGAGGAGAAAGGCCACGAAATTTAAAAATACTACTGTTATTGTGTCACGTAATGTAGTTTTAACAGTTTTTCAGTCGACAATGTAGTTGTTTAAAGCTCAAATCTGTGGTTTATTTATAAAGATAGCGCCTTTTTAAAAATGTTATCTGACGGTTTCGGAGTTGTGAGATCCAGCGATCCCCGCGGGCGCTCAGCGCTCATGTACCCCGCCGTGAACAGCCTTGCCTCGGCTATAGACCCCTTTTGCGCCGACGTCACAGTTCCGTCACGGCGCTAGCTGGAGGCAAAACAAACGGAAAACTGGAGGCGGCCAATACAAACCAGCACAGATTCGGCTACATAATAAGGAGCTTAAATTATTATTTTCATTATTAAAAGTCATCTTGTTGTGTTCTTGGGTGGAAGAATCAATGAAAAATTGTCACGCTAATTAACAAAAACAAAGGGAGGACTCAAATGCAAAGGGGAAAAGATATTTATTACAAAAGAAACACTAAAGACAAAACAAAACCCACGAGGGGGAAAACATAACTAAATACAAAACAACCACAACTTCAAAAATGAACATACCAAACAGGGTCACAGGGGAACAGGAGACGTGTACAAGACAACGATCCGACACAGACTGCAAACACAAAGGAACTTATAAAAGGGACAAATCAGGCAGGTAATAAGGAACAACAGGTGGGGCAAATGAAACCAATAATGAGATAACAAGGAGGGTGGGGTCAAACAGTGACAGGAACACAAACACCACATGTGCTACACAAGACAGGACAGGCATGTGACATTACCCCCTCCTTAAGGAGCGGCTACCAGACGCTCCACAAGGGACGGGAGGGACAGACCAGGGCGGGACGGGAGGGACAGACCAGGGCGGGACGGGAGGGACAGACCAGGGCGGGACGGGAGGGACAGACCAGGGCGGGACGGGAGGGACAGACCAGGGCGGGACAGGGGGAACGGGAGGGACAGACCAGGGTGGGACGGGAGGGACAGACCAGGGCGGGACGGGAGGGACAGACCAGGGCGGGACAGACCAGGGCGGGACGGGAGGGACAGACCAGGGCGGGACAGGGGGAACAGGAAAGACAGACCAGGGCGGGACAGGGGAAACAGGAAAGACAGACCAGGGGAGGACAGGGGGAACAGGAAAGACAGACCAGGGTGGGACAGGGGGAACAAGAGAGACAGACCAGGGTGGGGCAGGGAAAATGAACAGTTCTGGAGGCCAGGGTGGAGCCGAGAGTCCATCGGACGGCCAGGGCGGAACAGAGAGTCCATCGGGCGGCCAGGGCGGAGAAGACCCCTCGGGCGGCCAGGGCGGAGACTTTCCCTCGGGCGGCCAGGGCGGAGACGACCCCTCGGGCGGCCAGGGCGGAGACGACCCCTCGGGCGGCCAGGGCGGAGACTTTCCCTCGGGCGGCCAGGGCGGAGACGACCCCTCGGGCGGCCAGGGCGGAGACTTTCCCTCGGGCGGCCACGGCGGAGACGACCCCTCGGGCGGCCACGGCGGAGACGACCCCTCGGGCGGCCACGACGGAGACGACCCCTCGGGCGGCCAGGGCTCAGGCACAGGAACTGGCACCAACGGCTCAGGCACTGGAACAGACACCACCGGCTCAGGAACAGGCTCCGGCTCAGGAACAGGCTCCGGCTCAGGAACAGGCTCCGGCTCAGGAACAGGCTCCGGCTCAGGAACAGGCTCCGGCTCAGGAACAGGCTCCGGCTCAGGAACAGACACCGGCTCCGGCTCAGGAACAGACACCGGCTCCGGCTCAGGAACAGACACCGGCTCCGGCTCAGGAACAGACACCGGCTCCGGCTCAGGAACAGACACCGGCTCCGGCTCAGGAACAGACACCGGCTCCGGCTCAGGAACAGACACCGGCTCCGGCTCAGGAACAGACACCGGCTCCGGCTCAGGAACAGACACCGGCTCCGGCTCAGGAACAGACACCGGCTCCGGCTCAGGAACAGACACCGGCTCCGGCTCAGGAACAGACACCGGCTCCGGCTCAGGAACAGACACCGGCTCCGGCTCAGGAACAGACACCGGCTCCGGCTCAGGAACAGACACCGGCTCCGGCTCAGGAACAGACACCGGCTCCGGCTCAGGAACAGGAACAGACGCCTCCGGCTCAGGAACAGACGCCACCGGCTCAGGAACAGACGCCACCGGCTCAGGAACAGACGCCACCGGCTCAGGAACAGACGCCACCGGCTCAGGAACAGACGCCACCGGCTCAGGAACAGACGCCACCGGCTCAGGAACAGACGCCACTGGCTCAGGAACAGACACCACCGGCTCAGGCTCGACAGCGGCCATCTTGTCAGGGGGCACAGGCTCGGCAGACGTGACGTGAACACTCTCGGCGGCGGCCATCTTGTCAGGGGACACAGGCTCGGCAGACGTGACGTGAACACTCGCGGCGGCGGCCATCTTGTCCGAAGACACAGGCTCGGCAGACGTGACAGGAACACTCTCGGCGACGGCCATCTTGTCCGAAGACACAGGCTCGGCAGGCGTGATGTGAACAGGCTCGGCGGCGGCCATCTTGTCCGAAGACACAGGCTCGGCAGGCGTGATGTGAACAGGCTCGGCGGCGGCCATCTTGTCCGAAGACACAGGCTCGGCAGACGTGACGTGAACAGTCTCTGTGGCGGCCATCTTGTCCGAAGACACAGGCTCAGCAGATGTGACGTGAATAGTCTCTTGCTGGGCAGACGTGACGGATCGCTGGGGTGGTGCAGGCAGTGTGAGCAGCTTGGGCGGGGCCAGTAGAGCAAGACGCCTGGGCGGGGCGGGCAGAGCAAGACGCCTGGGCGGCGCGGGCAGAGCAAGACGCCTGGGGGGCGCAGGCAGAGCAAGACGCCTGGGGGGTGCATCAGGGATGGCAGTCACCTCCGGGATGGTCTCAGTGTTAGGAACCATCGGAACAGGGACCACCGGAACAGGGACCGCCAGAACAGTTACGGAGGGAGCCTTTCTCCTCCTCCTGTGTCTTGGGGCCGCCGGACTCGGGACCACCGAAACAGGAACCACCGGAACTGGGACCACTGGAACTGGGACCACCGGCACTGGGACCACCGGAACTGGGTCCACCGGAACTGGGTCCACCGGAACAGGGACCACCGGATTCGGGACCACCGACACTGGGACCACCGGAACAATTACGGAGGGAACCTTTCTCCTCCTCCTGTGTTTCGGGACCACCGGAACTGGGACCACCGGAGCTGGGACCACCAGAACTGGGACCACCGGGACAGTCATGGAGGGAGTCCTTCTCCTCCCTTTCGGGACCACCGGCTCAGGGTCGAAGAGAGGCCAGAGTGGAGAGTGGTGATGAAATTTCTCACGCCCACCTCCTCCACTGCGGCCTCCACGGGTCCCGCGAAATATGACTAACCGGGTCCCCTCAAAACTTTGCCCCCTCCCCCGCTCGGTGGCTGGGGAAGAGACCCTTTGCTGAGTCCTTGACATGGTCGGATCGTTCTGTCACGCTAATTAACAAAAACAAAGGGAGGACTCAAATGCAAAGGGGAAAAGATATTTATTACAAAAGAAACACTAAAGACAAAACAAAACCCACGAGGGGGAAAACATAACTAAATACAAAACAACCACAACTTCAAAAATGAACATACCAAACAGGGTCACAGGGGAACAGGAGACGTGTACAAGACAACGATCCGACACAGACTGCAAACACAAAGGAACTTATAAAAGGGACAAATCAGGCAGGTAATAAGGAACAACAGGTGGGGCAAATGAAACCAATAATGAGATAACAAGGAGGGTGGGGTCAAACAGTGACAGGAACACAAACACCACATGTGCTACACAAGACAGGACAGGCATGTGACAAAAATGAGTATGCTGTATCTGGAATTTTTATTTCTAGAAAATATTCATATCATTAAAATTGCACCGTCGTGTCACTCTTTACATTGTCGTCTTGGCGCTGGCTAGGCAGAACCGCGGATTGAACCACACAAGTCTTTACATGACCATTCAGCACATAGTTATTATAGGCATCTAAATATATTTATATGTCCTCAGTTTCTCTTTACCCTCGGTTTCTCTATCGGGCAGGTGTAGAAGTCAGGCCACTCAACCGGAGGGAGCGTTAACGTTAATCCTGTCAGTTC
The DNA here is from genome assembly GCF_964197995.2 of Scardinius erythrophthalmus. Lineage (NCBI taxonomy): Eukaryota > Metazoa > Chordata > Actinopteri > Cypriniformes > Leuciscidae > Scardinius > Scardinius erythrophthalmus. Next base: position 10,389,701 of record NC_138226.1, on the reverse strand, counting down.
GTCCATTGACTGAGCGTGTACGGTCATCTGGTTCCGTCTGTTAAAATTAACTTTTGCAAATAACAATCGGCGTCCTGGACAGTGAGTGACCTTGCACATTAAGACAAAATCGGATTTTCTCCAGTCATTGTTAAAAAACAAGCTAACAAAACTTGCAAACTAACGTTAGTGAAGCGGCCAGAGGGATCTTTCTGCCTCCAGCTAAGCTCCGCCCACACAAATACGTCACCGTGTTTACCAACTGTAAAAGGGTCTATAGTGCCTGTCGTACACCGCTTCTGAGTTCTGACGTTAGTCGCTGTCAGTCTAGTGAGAATAATTCGTCTTGTGTTTATCTAACGGGCGATCTTTGGTTTCATTAATCTATAATTTGTTCCTTGGCAGATTGTTTTGGCTGAGGGCAAAGTGAAGTTTCATAACTTAATATATTTAGGCTATTATAACAGTGTAGCCTGCTGTATGTTTGACTGGATCGTTTACTTTATTTCTTGATTTGTATAGCTTCTTATACCTTTTTAAAACTGAAATTTAACAAAAAGAGACAGGGTTGCGTCATTTTTTATTTTATATAGCCTATGTAATAATATTTTAAAATGTATAAATTTACATTATTTATTATTGTTATTATAATAATATACCACTTACAATTATCAATCTATTATAGTTATGCTGTCAAATTATTTTACTATTCATAGTAACTATTTAACCTATTATTTTTTATTGTCTATATTCTGTAATTGATATTTCATATTCTACTGCTATTATTAAAGTATACATAAACTATATGCTATTATCAATATATTATTATTATTATTATTATTATTATATTAGTACTTATGATATTATATAATTATACTTTTCATTACTATTTTATTTACTGTATACTGTTTGTTTATTTTATTGACTAAACTATTTACTATTAGCCTACCTCTCACTTATCTTATATTTACTATTTGCATTGCACTGTAGTTGTACCATATCATATTACCATAAAGGATCCATCAGTTATCTTTGTTATTGCTAAAATCGGGTCAATGACAGAATATGCTTTTCCCACAATAAGAAAACTTTATTTAATTTAATGTGAAAATTAAATTATATCTCAGTATGGGGGTGTTCACAATTCTTATCCAAGAATGAAAAGCTAAATACATGACAAGCCAGAGCTTTGGCCATTTATTAAAAAAAATAATAATAATATATAAGTCTAACTATCGAGAGTTTAACTAACTACAGATGGAACTTTTTTTGTACACCACATACAAACCACTGAAATCGGTTGATAAATGTAATTTTTTTTGGTTTTTATACAGAAAAACCGCAGCTCAGCAGTTTACTTGCATTTGATTACAGCGCAGTCTTGCCCTCCACAAAATGGCGGACGCGTTGACGTATCGCAGCAACGTTCCAAAGCGGCCAATAGGGCGTCTATGTATATTATGTCTATGGTGTGCACGACCTGTGACAGTCAGATCTCACACCCCCCTCCGCTGATTGGACCCGATGATCCGGGAGCGGTGTATTTTTTCAAAACAAATAACACGCTCCAGGTGGAGTTAGAAGCTCGGGTTTTTTTCTAAAACCACCTTATTTATGTTGTTCTGTCGGATTATAGTGTCGATTTCATTGAATATGATAAAAAAAAATGTAATCAAGCTAGATATTGTGGGGTTTGTGAAGCATATGCCTGCCTCCAGAGCAAGACATCAACGAATAGTTATGCATCATCGCACCATAGGGTCCGCCCATTTGCATTGAGGAACATTGTAATAATCAGAAAAGTTTATTTTTTATTTTTTTATGGCTAACAGTTATTTGCCAAATAATTTGTTTAATGTGAGCAACTTTTTATACAATACAGGCTCAGATGTGCTGATTCATGTTTGGCACTTTCAAACATTAATAAGTGTTTTTTAATTAAATTTGAAATGCACATTAAACATTTCAATAATTAATAAAGATGCATTCTTTTTGATATGTCAGTCAAACATGAATGACTGCAGTACAAGTCATGTAACTGCAACATGTTAAATAAATCCTTATTATGAGAGGTGCTCCAGTCTGATTGATTAGCAGATTGATCCGAGCTCCCCTGGGCATCTGTACTTGTGCCTGCTCGGCTGGGAGGGTCTGAGTCTGTGGCTCTCCGCCATCTCATTAAAAAGCACCCCATCGGGTAATGCTGAGAAGGAGGGATGTTCTCTGTAATGCCACAACTATCCTTTGAGACCGGAAAAACAAACACTAACATTTAAAGAACAGCTCAAAGATATAGCATACCACTAAATCTGTAGTTTGTAGGACTCACTGTGACATTATGGGCATTTGTAATTTTACCGGTCAACTGATGGTTAAGACTGAGAGGGTGGCATTTGCCGGTACAGAATATTAAAGTCATACTCAACACTTTATAAACATGCTATTGACTAGGGATGAGAATCTTGAGCTATGTAAACCAGGACTTGACATTAACTTTTTTGCTCACCAGCCACTGTGGCTAGTGTTTTTCCAAAAGGTACTAGCCACTCCGCATCTTCACTGGCCACAATTTTGACATCAATACCGTGGGGAAAAACTGCCATATAGAATTTGGCAGCAGACATATTAGGCTGCTGTCACTTTAAGACCTGACACACAGACTCTATTATACTGTTATACATGTGATTTCTTTCTCAACTATTTATGTTCACTTAAAACATAACTGACTGTGTTAATGTGAATACTCGCCATACTCGCATTTTGACATTATTTTGTGTGTATGCAATAAGCAGCGAAAAAGAACTCAGTTTAGTACTGATATGGGGCTTTATTCAAACTCTTGCAGAAGGTCAGACTTTTCAGTCTTGAAATGTTTACAAACTAATGACACAACTCTTGTGTATCTTAAACTACATGTTGCCATATAAAAAAAGTCAGTAACAACGTCCTGAGACCCTGTGTCCTCATATGAGGACATTACATTTTTGCCTCTTGACACAATGATAGTCAAATTTGTAAATCTTAGACATGTTGGCCACATTTAGGGACACTGCCCACACCATCTTGTGGTGATATAACAACATTACACCAATGTCAGTGAGAAAAAAAAGGCTGGAAAATCAGCAAAATATCAGCAAAACACTTCCCGAAAGAAAAATGACCCAGGTAAAAAATCTATTCAAATTATATGAATGAAACAAATGTATTTATGTACAATACTGTCTCCATCATCATATGGGGATTAAAATTTGACATATTTTAGTAATAGTAGCACTCCAGGACATCAGTAAATGTGAAGCACTCGTTTGAGGACATTGGGACTATATTACGTTATTTATTCTACCATGTGGTTAGCTAAACTTGGGAATTTTTAGACGGATCGCAATAGCATTGAAAAAACAACATTTGTCTGTGTGTGTATGTGTGTGTGTGTGTGTGTGTGTGTGTGTGTGTGTGTGTGTGTGTAAGCATGAATTATTGAGTTAACATGGAAAAACTGGTTTGCTTTAGTGCAGGAAACTGGTAAAAATCAAGAATTTCAAAATGAAAGTGAGCCAATAAGTGGCCTTCTACTGCTCCCTGCTGGCCATTACCAGTACTATTATAAAAATCAGATTTTGTCAAGTGTTTATCACTTCATTTGTACTGACACTTCACATAATTGCTAGTAAAATGGTAAATTATAGACCCACTGTCCTCGCATGAGGACATCATATGGTAAAACATAGACCCACTGTCCTCGCATGAGGACATCATTTTCTGCAAAAACTACTTCCAGTACAAAAACAAATTTTAGTTATTATACTTATTAGGTCCAACTTATCCCAAATAGCAAGAACAATTATAAAATGCACACCAGGCAAGCTCTCGGGTCTCAGGAGGTTAAGCCCATTCATTGATGTATTTGATTCACTAAAAATAATCATAAAAATCATTTGTTCAGGATTCAAACTACATTGGTCAAACTTTAAGGTTGTGATTCACACACACACAAAAAAAAATCATAATAGTCATTAATTCTGGAATCAGAATATACTAGCTGTGCTATATGTTTTTTATTTACTAAAAGGAACCTGTTCATAAGATTCATTTGTGTGTGAAATTCGCACTGTGTGGTTTAGAATCAGTACAAAGAACCGACTCATAAGAGTCACTTGTTCAGGAAATGGACAGGACTGATGGCTTTATGTTTCATTCGTTTTGATCTGGTATTTTTCTGTTCTGAATAAAATCCAGTTCTCAGTTTCCAAACCTAGTGTTGACGACCAGTGGCGGATTTAGCAAATCGGGGGCCCAAGGCGAAGGTAGGTAGGCTATGGGCCTCTCCCCATCCAATCTTTAAAAGAGAACGAAAAAAATATGTACCGACTGAATGGTGGATAGGCAGGTAAAGCTAATCTACGAGGAAGTAAAGATTAGAGAGGAGAAAAAACGTCCCCTTAAACCCTGCATACACTTCTTTACCCCCAAACAGAAACATGTTACAATGTTTACATGGTACAATTTCTGGTAAGCTGTTTTTTTATTTTTTTGCTTGACAAATTTCACCATTTCGATTCAATTCTTGTGATTTGATTCAATATTGACTCATTTGGATAAATATTAGGTAACGTTTCACAAGATAGGAGTTACTTTTTCTCAAGAAAAAAAAGCCCTATCAGCTGGTATAATTTAAGGTTAAAATAAGTAATGTAGTACACATATTTAGCCAAATACTCTCTATAGCTCTTTTTTTTCTAGCCAATTAAATGGCTTTCCTGAGGTAAATGTTATGTGACGATTGTTCTCCAGCTGTTTTAATTCTTTCCGCGGTTGAAAAACACTTATTGATCAATATTATGAATGAGGAATATACATTTCGATAAGTTATACTGTATCTTTCAACATTGTTAATTCGTGTTTATTTACTATTAGCTAGAGATGATCAGTTCACATGCCGCTATAGGAATCTGTCACGTCACATTAAAACGGCATTTATTGTTTGAATTTCGTAATAGAATTGACAGAATCTGAGAGCTGAGATTTTTTTAAATATCATGATTCATAAGTAAACTGTTCAGTTTTATCTCTCGATCTCCGTGTCCTCTTTGCTTCACGATTTTTCTGTGCGTTGGACGTTGTTGTTCCTGATCTGTAGCCTATCCCCAACAGTAGCCGTAAAAAAGTTTTTCATCTTTGGCAGCGTTCCCAAATACTTATCAGCGTCTTCTCACTTTTTTCTTTTATTTGAGTCGCTTGGGTAACTTCGAAACTTTAAATTTTCGCGTTTAGACTCGTCTTGCTCTGTTTGTGTATTTCCCAGTCCTCCTGTTACTGCGCGTTGTTTATCTTTCGCGCCGCGCACCATTACGGACTTTTTGCTTTCCTCCCGCTTCCTCCTTTTTTCAGCACCGCTTGGGTAGCTAGCTTCGCTTCATTTTTACGCTGTCTACTACTCTGTACACTCTGTCTGTCACTCTGTACACTCTGTCTGTCAATCACTTCTTTTTCTTCGTCAGTTTTTTGGCACAGCCTTGTCACTTTCGCAGATGCGCAGTAAGTGAGATAATGGAATAGTCCAATGTAGTGAGGCGGGGGGCCCCCTCATGTCTGCGACAGTAATGATTTGATGCCATTTTTCACAAATGTGTTTTAGAAATATATAATAAAAAAAATTATAAAAAAAATAAAAATAAAAACTTAAGCATAAAGTAATAGGACATTTTGGGGGCCCCTAGGTAGCTCGGGGCCCAAGGCAATTGCCGACCTTTGCCTAATGGTAAAGTCCGCCCCTGTTGACGACACAAACATTTAACATAAATTAAGCAGCACAATTACAACAGCAGGCTCGCATCAAGCTTTCACATCTACAGTGTTTCTGAGCCGTGGCTCTATGCAGAAAAATAAAATTATTTCTTTGTTATCACATAAGTTCAGTGCTGAAATGTTAAATGCAACAGGGCACCAAAATGAATATGTGCCACTTACATGCTGCAGACAAAAAATGAGGGAGGATACAAGCCTTATTCTTATTTCTTGTTCATTCAACACTTTTCCAAAGTCTCGATCCACTTTCTACAAGTCTCTCCACGCCCTTTCCTTATCAAATTATCCCATTTCCCAGTACTACTTTTTTCTCTAAGCAAAAAGAGATCTAGAGTATTCGTTTTAGCCATGTGAGTAGTATCATCCTGCTGGAAAAAGCCTGGCTGAGCCGATCTCCAGCAGACATTAATTGTAAAAGGAAGTGGATTAGTGAATTAGGGGGGATCAGGGAACTGGTCGGCGCTGAGCTGAGAGGAGATTGGGAAGGGGGGTATAACGGAGAGATCAGATCCGCCCGCCTGCACAGCTCCAGGAGTCCGTGAGGAAGCTGAGCCTTAGACGGGGGATCAGAGTGATGGAGAAAGCAAGAAAAAGACATGCAAGACCACAAGCTGTCAGAATGTGTGTGGGAAAAGCTTTGGAGCCTCCACGAATTGCAGGCCTAAGGTTTGTTTCACACATGCCTGGCCTCTTGCATCGCAGCTATGTACCTACAACAGCAGGCCCACGTGGTGTTTTCACACTGACAATGCTTCTGCTGTGTAACAGAGATGAGGCAATGATTTATGGGTTATTGAATATGTCCTTTAGTAATGGCCAAAAGCTATTAAATGGTTATCAGGAGTGGGCCATTTATATATATATTTTTCAAACTTGATCCTCATGAAATTATTTTTATTTTCAATGTCTGATGCTTATTTGATCAAACATATTAACAGTAATACAGTAAAATATTATTACAATTTAAAGTAACTATTTCCTATTGTAAGGGTAAGTTACTAAGTTACTATGCATTACTATTTACATTTCCCTTGAAAATGTAAAGCAAGGGATAACTTAATGTTTCTGTAATTTAACTACAATTAATTCTGTTGTAATAGCAACACATGCTTATAGACTATAGAACAAGTACTGTATATATAAACAACAATGTGTTTAATGTTTAATGTTAAAATTTATGTTTTTTTTTTTTAAATGTAACATTCTCCCTTTAAATGATTTGGTCAGTTCAAACATCTCAGGTTTTTTGGTCAATAAAATGTTCAAAAGAACAGCTTTTGTTTGAAATATAAATATTTTTACACATTATAAAAGTCTTTACCATCACCTTTGATGGAGGTAAGCAAATGTCATTCAACTTGGCCAAAAAAAAAAAAAAATATATATATATATATAATAAAATTAATGAATGATTTTTTTTACATTTTATATATATATATATATATATATATATATATATATATATATATATATATATATATATATATATATATATATATATGAATGACAACAAATGGAAAATCAGATCATGCAAAAAAAAAATACATTGAATTTCACAGAGGCTAAATTTGGGACATAATGGAACAGAAAATAAATGAAATCATAACCGAAATCTTAAAAAAAAAAAAAAAATAGATTTGTTTTCCTATTTAAATTTTTGAGGTGCATATATATCACCTGTATCAGTTATTCGGGACATCTCGCTCTCATCGCATTTTTCGAATGACTCACAAGGGTGTGTAATTTAGCAGCTTTATGGCTGGGCTAATTGCAGATATATTTTGGTGGGAGTCTATCGAGGAGCGGGTCACGGCCTCCTTCCTCCCTTGATTAGCACAGGTCAGCGATAATGAGTGAGAGGTTCATAGCGGCTGCAAAGCCCCTCGACTTATCAGTACGCACCTCGGGTCAACCTTTTGATCTCAACTTTTGGAGTCCAGGGCAGGCTGACCACAGGAGGATAACAGCAGAAGTTGAAGAATGGGGGTTCTAGCCTTTAATTAAGAGCTCTATCTTTCATAACTCACCATATTATGGATATAACAATGACTCAATTAAAATGTGAATTTGAACTGAAATAAGATCAAATATTTTTCTCAGTTTAGTTGAACCCAGCATTGGATCTGACCAAAGATTGATCTATTCTCCAACACAAACCACTGTTTGTTTGTTTTTCCCCAAACACATGCACAGAAGCTATCTGAAATTTATGAACAATTAAGATTGTCCGAGCTCACACACAAAAAAAGTAGTCTCAATATGCAATTCACTTTTTGACCTATAGAGGTCACTGTGTGTGTGAACACCACTGTGACAGAGCTAGTAACTGTAGGTAGCATGAGGCTTGTCACATGACTGCACCACCCTGAACCTGTACTTGACCTGCCAATCACCCAATCACCAAATTAGTTTCCCAGATTAAGCAACATATAACCACAGCCAGTTCTCCAGGGAATCGCATTTGTAAATACTGCAAACGGCTCTTGGTGTTGGTCATACAAGTATGTGAACTGCCTTCCAAGTATGCTGCAGAATGTAATGGCCTGGTGAGTACGCCTGGATACACACCAAGAGAGGTCATATGTTATCTACGGTGTCAGGTGTACCTTCACCTCCAGATGGGCAAAACAAGTCACATTCAATTCTTGAGCTAGTTTACAACACTTAGGTTTGAGACATTCCCTACCCAAGTATGTGAACAAAAATGCTTCAAGCTGCACAATCTCAGTTTTGCTTTTGCACTGTGAAATGTGGGAGAAATGTTTAAACGTAAAGCTAGTATGATTTGCAGATACAAGGTTGTTATACAAGCACTGGCATAGATTTCCAAACATCCTTAAAACAAAATAAAATGTAGCCTACTGTATAATGTATTGATCATTCTTCTCAAACCATGGGATTTATCATTTTAAAGATAAATCTAAGAAGAAAAATATAAGCTTTAAAAGCCAAGTTGTTTAAAAACAACTTTGAAAAGATTTTTTTTTTTTTTTGCATTGGCACTAAAAGTCGAATTACAGAGTTTTTAATTATGTTTTGGAGTGATGACCGTAAGGCGTGTGATGACATGATGCCGGGCACCAGATCATTTGAAATAATTTTATCACCCCTCTCTTCGTGCAGAGCGCCTTCGGCATGTGTTTGCTTTACGATGTTCCGTGACTAAAATATCCACGTGCCCCTGTATAGTGTTTGCTGGTCCTGAGCCAAGTGACCATGACAACACAGTACTGACTAAAAGAGATGCACAGAGAATTTCCAGGAACAGACAAATCGCTTTGCATGCTCATCCCTTTCTCATGCTGTCTTTTTATGTAGGTCTTTCTCGTGCTCTCTGTTTCATTTTTTTTTTTTTCCTTCTATATCTCACTTTCAACCTGAAGTTCTTGGAACAGTAGGGGGTTTGTGTTAATAAGCGCTATACGAGTTGTTCGGCCAGGTCTAAGGTCAGTGCTCTGCTGGAAGTGGAGTTGCACACAAGTGTGTGTCAAAAGAAGTAAAAGATCTGCTCTCAAAAAGCACTTGAAGCCATTTGAGTCACAGCACATGGGGCAAAATAATCATCAGTGACCTAACATAAAGACACAAACCTCCAGGCATTACATCTTTATTTCTAGAAAAGACTGAACAATAAGTACCCAATTTTGAATTCAGTAAAAATATCGACATCAGATGTGCACATTATTCAAATTATTCAAATATTTGTAGCTTTGTCTGAGGGAATCTATGGCTGAATCCGAAATCATTCATTATGAATCACATTATTTGAGTGGACAGCCATTTGTAGTGGTGTCCGAAACCATAGTGGACATTATTGAGTGCACTCATTCTTTCCCACATTGCACCGCAATAACAAGTGTACAGCTGATGTACACTCAACGGCTGTCAGAATTCGCTCACTCATTTTTATTCTCTCCATCACGTCAACTGTATTAGTGGACTAACGTAGGGAATAGTGCTTGAGGGATTGGGGGCGACTTCGGATTCAGGCTATGTGTCAAAGCTTGCAGGGAAGGATTGAATAATTACCCACAAAGCTTCGGTTTGGGTGACAGAGTGTGCACAAATCAATGCACTCATTGTCTCAAAGTAAGCAGAATCCGTGCAGTCAAACAGTGACTGACAGGTAGGTTACATGACCTAGAAAGATAGGTACTGCTAGACCTGTTTGTCCACACGAGAGAACTTAGATGAGCTGGAATGTACACTCTCACACACATATGAATATCCACACATCCATGTGTGCACACACTGCTACAAAAATTAAAAAAAAAGAAAACGTCTAAAAATCTATACTTTAGCAACCATCTAGCAATATCCCTTCAAAACGTCAATTATCTCTTCAATCAACCCAAGTACAAACGTCTTATATAACCTTCAGCCTTTAAAAATAACCTTCAAACTATTTTACATTTCCAAGACTTGTCAAGCCAACATTCAAAGCTTGTCTTGATGAAGCTGTTCTTGAAAATGTCTGCATAATCCTTTGACTGGAATTTCAACTCACATCACCGATCCCTTTATTATCAACTAATTATTGGTCAACACTATCAATTCTGATACCTAATGTCCACTTTTTACAATCCAATCAATTCCTGATGTCTCACCCTACACTTTTTCCTATTTACCATCCTGTTTCACTCTATGAAATGTCAGATTGCACAACTTCAATGAGTTGCAAATGCTATTCCGTGTTGACGCTACCAGATTGAATTGGTGCTCGGCGACTAAGAAAACACACTGATCTCAGACAGTCATCTGACACACAAAAGAGAGATCAGCAGGTTATAATTATGAAACCATTGTGTGCTGACAAACTGACTGACAAGCCAACTAATTGTTCCAGTATTGTAAGTGTAAAAAAGTGCAATGTGAAGAACTTGCTGTTACTCAAGGCTTGCGCTGCGTAGCTGTTTTGGGTAGTTCAGAGAGGAGAACAAATGTCCACATCTTACCTGCAAAGACAAAAAAAAAGAGAAAACAAGACAATTTAATTTCCTATCACAGTGTAATTCACAAACATATACTACAAACAAAACTGACTACATGTACATTCACTCTGTATTCAAAAGAGTGTCATTGCACAAGCCATCCTGCATTGTTTATTGGCTTCAGTCAATGTACAAACCAAAGGAAATGGTCTTATTTATGCAAACCGACATAAATATTTTTGTTTGTTTGTTTGTTCTGCTGAATCCATTTTTCTTGAGCAATCAGAGCTTTCTGAGAGAGGTTATGCATAACCCCAACACATGAGGCCGTAAACAGGTTAGAAACCTGATTGCAGCTGGGACACACGCCAGATAACCTTTCATTTTCCCCCTCTGCTTCTCTACCAGACAGACAGGTTGCATATTTGACTTGGCAGTGACGACTAAATGCAATCTTTCTATGCAACACAGATAAAACAGCATGTGTTTAACCCTTTTAGGAAAGAATGCAGGAAATCAATCAGAAAGTACTGACAAATCATGAGGGCTGGCAAAATAGGGAGTCATGGGAATGGCCTGTGTGGACATTTTTTTATATTATGCACTAAAAGTATATGCTTGGCTTGCGATGCAAAAGTCCATACTTATGAGTAAATACAGTAAAACATACTTAAAGTACTGGGACATACTTTCACATTATAAAAAATGTCTTGATACTACAGACCCCATTGCGGTGTACTTTTGCATTTTTTTACTTTAAAATGCATTGTTATTTAACATTTCAGTTTTAACATATAAAAACTCTGCTATTGTTCGACTGATAAAATAAAAAAATAAAAGTCACAAACTTATCTGTTGCACATTGGATTAGGAGATATAATACAATCTTTGTTGCATTAATTTCCTGTTGTCACTGTAAAGCTGCTTTGAAACAATCTGGATTGTAAAAAGCGCTACAGTATATAAATAAAGGTGACTTGACTTGACTGACTATATTAGCCTAGAAAGACTGCACATTTTCATACTGCTGGAAAAGGGGTATTTCTGGTGTACTTTTTTCTAAATACTATGAATTAGGACACACTAATTGCTATTTAGGATGGACAATATGCAAATTGAGATACCGTGCTATTGTGCAATTTAGGAGTCAGCAGAGATGGGAGAATGTGAGGAATATCAGTGGCTACTGACTCGAATAGAGTTAGTATTCCCCTCATCTCCTGATTGAGGGTTTATTGTCATGTTGATTTTGATAAATGTTGATAAAAAGATGAGAAGATGGAGAGAAAATCCCAGATCCATATTTTCTTCTCTTGCTGAACTCCCTGAATACCTCAAACCCACCACTGCTGCTATGTGTGGGAGAAAACAAATCACTTCAAAAATCACAGCCAATGGACAGTTCTCTAAAATATAGTCACCATTCATTCTGATTGGATGAAGTAACCAAACTGTCTGAAGAAATTAATTTTGATCCCAAAACTTGGGCACTAAAAAAAGAACAACAAATGATTGAGCTATAAGGCTGTCATTGGAGAATGATGCTTTTTGCCTGCAGAAATTCAGTAAGACCCCTTTTCCAATTACAAGAAACTATGGCTTCACTAGAATAACCAGCAAGACCACAGAATCTTAATCAACCATGCTTTTTGTCCAGCTTCAACCGTTCACCAGGTCCTCACAACCTAGGTCAACATGGAAATTCAGTAGGGTTGAAGATGGATTCAAACTGCAGCCCCATGATGCCCACAGATGCTTCATAATTCTGGATCTGCCAGGAAAGAAACTATGAATAGTGACACTTGAGGAACGAAGAGGCTTTGGATGGAATCCAGTATACAGGAATAGATGCACTTCCTATTAAAACATGATTAACAAACCATTTGCACTCCCTCTTCTGTAGTAAACTCCTTTCCTGGCATATGGCACTGATTCCTGAGACAAAATGAGAATCTCTCTAGAGGAAGCAAAGCAACAAAGACAACACTTCTATGACCTGCACACATTCGCTACAGAGCCAATTGATTCTCCATTAGCACACACAAACACGGTCTAAATCAACCTAGACTGTGCTCTTCACATGTCTGACAGTGCAATCTTAATTAATTCTGATCCAAGGCCAGAGAACGAAATTCCTTACTGTGTTCAATGACCGACAGTTAATTTGTCCCGCGCAGCTTGGTTTTAATGACCATTCTGTTTTTCAACACCCTCATACTGATATCTGTCTCTCTCCACTCTTCTTTCTGTATTCCTTGATTCTTTATAAACATATTTCTAGTCTTAATACCATTAAAGTTCATTTAGAAAAAAATCTCAGCTCAAAGCTGGAAATATTTAGCGTAAAAATAATCCATCCTTTCTCTTTTCTAGAGTCAAGAGACCACCATAAAGGAGGTTCAGAGCATTGATCTGACAGACTAACGCATCCTGTCAGTTGTTGTAAACATTACCGCATCTTAACACACAATGTAAACAACCCGAAAGCTATTTAAATGACACTGTGTAAGGTCATATCAATGTGAATTACTTTAGAATGGTACAGTCACTGTGATTGGTCTTTAATATAAAGATGAATATAGCAAACAATCAAAGGTGTTTTAAAAAAAGATTCAAACATGACCTTATTGCATGACCTTAAAGAACTTTGTCACACAATAACCATTCTGATTGGCATTTTAACTAAGGGGGTGTGACCAGTGTGGAACTGATGCAGAGGGCAAATGCTGCATTCACATGCTACTGGAATTACTGTAATTTAGGGCTGCCAACAATAACGCGTTGATGCATGCAATTAATTCAAAATCCTTAACGTGTTAAAATAATTTAGCGCAAATAAATCACTGAATAACGTGTATTAACGTAATTTACATCACACAGTTAGAAGATCAAGTCGGATCAAGTTCATCACACTGAGCATCTACAAGTAGGAAGTAGGAAATTTCTGTGAATAGCCCGTGAAGACAGCATAAGCCCTGGTTGTCTAGGCTGCAAAAGGCAAGTCTTCACCCCATAGAGGAAAACAGCCAATGACGCACGTCCTGCATGTCCTTCCACGTCTTTATGGAACAGGCTGACTGCAATAGCAATCTGAATTTCACGCCCTAGTGCCCCGGCCAGGACGAATGAGCCTAAGAATGTGAGTAAATTTGCTGCCCTATGTCTGCTGATCGATGAGGCCTCCGGTTGAGCTCTATTGATCTGCCATTTGTGGGCTATAATCAGACCTTGTACCCCGGCGTCCCCTCCTGGCCTCTTCGCTTGCTGGCAGAGATGGGCAGAGAGAACCATAGCAGGCAGAGGTTTGCAGATAACATGGCCTTCTCACCTCTGTAAGTGGAGCTAAACTGAGAGATAAGGAACTCCCCGGGGCCTCCAGCCAGCACTTACGGAGCTATGCTCACCATGCAGAGCCGTTTTCGTCTCACTCTTACTCAGCCGGTGCAGCGGTATTGCCAGTGGGACAGGAATGCTCGATTGGTGAAGTTCCAACCCTCTCCTCCTACTTGCTATGAATAAATTAATCTCCTTGTTTGAATATGTTCCAACTGGCCTGTACTTATTCATAATTACCTATTAGGGCTTCTTAATGTAATAAGCAAAGCTAAATGTGAAATTTAATTGTAGCACAAAAGAGGATGCGGCTCCATGTTGCATTACGAAACCAAACGGTAAAAGAAAACGGTAGTTTACAGATCGCCAGGCACCATCTTGAGAAAATCAGATTAGCCAGTGGAAGTGAATAGGAGGTCTGGAAAAATCCCAGGGCTAAAGCAGCACAGCTGAATTCCAAAGGAGGCCAACAGCTGACCAATCGAACCACTAAATCAATAATCAAAGCCATGCAACCCTAAATGTCACGGCTGAAAGCAAAATTATTGTTTTATGAAATGTTACTATAAAAACTCCTCTAAGAAAGATAAGTATGTATGTATTATTGGGCAGATAGACGATGGCATCGTCCATCGCCGATGGATGACAGACGTCATGATGTTGAGCCGGAATTGTGATTCTTCGATTCACGATTCTTCCGCATCCGGACCCCGGCGTGTTTCCATCCGGACCGCGAGACAGAACGGTAGCACCATTATGCTGTTTCTAGTTGAAGTGAGCAGTGTGTCTAAAAAGTGGTGCAGATCACACTACAAGCACTCAGGATCATTTGTGGTAATGATATTTCAGCGCTTCATTCAAGCCCTTTCAGCTTTGCTCGCGTTCTCTCTTTCTCCAGACGAGCACCACATTAACGGAGCTTAACGCTCAGACGCAACCCCCTGATGTCATCGTCCATTGCAATTTTCTTTGCAAGTTTTTTTTTTGCAATAGACATATTACAACACATTTTGGAATTCATCTCAGCATTCTTCAGACCATATGAACAGTGTCTCACACTCATTTTCAGCTGCTGATAAAGTAGGTTTTGAAAAACTGTCTCAAAGCAGTCCCTTTCAGAGCTCACTTCAGAGTATTACAACACTAATGGCACAAAGCGATAAAGACATCTACAAACCTTCAGATCTATCAAACACTTGGCCTCCAGCTCAAGAGTTCTAGTGGAATGAGGCCATATTCGTGGATGTGAGGGAGTACGAGAGGAACAGGAGGAGACGCTGTATCGAGCGCCTCTGCTCCGGGTGCCTTGAGACTCTATTAACAGTAAAACAAGCGGTATGCACACACACACTAATTAACTAAGTTTCCCAAACGAACCACTGCGCAGAAATAAGTGCATCTGGGAGCCCCTTCAAAGCAGCAATGGCACAGTGGCATGCCAAGAGATTGTGCAATGCAAATGGGGCTGTAGAGAACTTACCAAGAGCCATCAGGCTAAAAACACAAAGACTATGTATCAGACAAAACACTGTAATAAATAGATCCGTGCAAACAGTACTAATTCAGTGTCTGGGGAACCGAGTGCTTTGTGACAACAACCGGAGTGGCTTTTGACCTTTAAGGTTGGCTCGTGACTCTTCCTTGAGCTTTGGGATTGGAGCAATGATAACTGAGATCGATGGCCGCCCTGGGTAAAAGTGGATCGATGAGTGTCATAAAACAGCCCTCATGATAGCGCATGCATAATCCAGATGAGCAGAAGTATGTGACACTGCCCAAGACGCATGACAGAATTACACTGGCTGTGGATTTAAGCCTAGTCTTATTGGATATCAGTCACTGTGAAAATACAGGAGAGAGAAAAAAAATGTTCATTTAAAAGGTCACTTTGTCTGCCGGTATACCATAAAAAGTTATGTTGCTATATCTCCATCTATGAAGACATTAAGGCGAGTGATCTTCAGTGAGGTGGAAAAATCATCTACCCACACTTCTTTGCCAAACTTTTACTTCCTCACACCTTCGATAATTTTTTGTAAGATGGGGTTTTACCGCCCACAGTGCTCTCTGTGTTTGCCCAGGGCAACGAAGATACCAATCTGACTCTTTTGTAACTGGCAGAGGTCTTCTCAACCTCCACATCCCCTGTGTGTCTCTACAGACTGATTCAGTTATAGCTGAACTTATATATACACTGTATTATGTGTGTGTGTCTCCAAAATAAGTAAAACAATAAATAAAAAAAAAACACACAAAACAGCATATTACAATGATTTCTAAAGGATCATGTGACACTAAAGTCTGGAGTAATGGCTGCTGAAAATTCAGCTTCGCCATTACAGGAATAAATTACATTTTAAATATATTATAAAAGTAAACATTTATTAGAAAATGTAATAATATTTTTCAATATTTTTTTTTTTTGCTGTTGTTGTGTTTTGATCCAATAAATACAGCCTTGATGAGCATAAGAGTCTTCTTTCAGAAACATTAAACAATTCTTTATTATAGTATATAATTACAATATATATAGTATACATATATATACACTACTTCTATCTCTACATGTTTATGTAATATAAATATAGAGAGAGAGAGAGAGAGAGAGAGAGAGAGAGAGAGAGAGAGAGAGAGAGAGAGAGAGAGAGAGAGAGAGAGAGAGAGAGAGAGAGAGAGAGAGAGAGAGAGAGAGAGAGAGAGAGAGAGAGAGAGAGAGAGAGAGAGAGAGAGAGAGAGAGAGAGAGAGAGAGAGAGAGAAATTTCCGGTTGATAAATTCCTAAAAAAACATTTAGGATTTATTTTTATTATAAGTGTGATACCATTGCTGTTATTCATAATTACTCACATCGTGCTATAACATTTTGGCAGTACAATGTAGAAACCAGAGAGAGTTATTACTAAATTCTATGCAACATATATACAATTTATAATATAAATAGTACATTCTGAAAAAGCAGAGAATGATGATTTAAAAAAAGTGTGACACCAAAGCACAGTGAGACAGTTTTAAGTTCTTGCATTCCTTCCAGACAGTTGGGTAATGATTACCCTACTGTAAAAAGCCTCCAGCAGTCACCGCATACATGCACGCACACGCACACACACGCACACACACACACACACACACACACACACACACACACACACACACACACACACACACGGGATCTCAATATCTTCCACCGACCAGTGTCTTATCCAGGGGATAAGTGGAACTTTCTGAATTTTAGGTGGTATTGAGTGCTGTGAGAACAGAGCGTAGATACACCCGCAGTCCTTGGCTCTATGTCTATGGCAAGACCTTGACCTGAACCAAACTCCATGAATAATTCACCCCGCATCAGAGTGTCCTTAAAGCCCTGCTTGAATCTATGGGATGGGGTCTCAATGTTACAGTCTTTGTGTTCAACTCAGACCTCATTAATCGAACAAAGTGTCAAAAGGGTCTGCACAGGGCCTTTTCTGGACAATTTGCAAGGTTTGCACACAATGTCTTGTTCTTCATGAGCAGGTGAGATACCCAACATATTGTTCCACAGCAATCTTCTTCCTGTTATAGTGCAAAAGCATCCTCTAAGTCAGTGGTTCTCAACTCCATTCCTCGGGACCCGCTGCTCTGCACATTTTGTTTGTCTCCCTTATTTAACACACCTGAACCAGATCATCAGCTCATTAGGAGAGACTCCATGAACTGAACTGAGTGTGTCAGATAAGAGAGACATAGAAATGTGCAGAGCAACGGGTCCCGAGGACTGGAGTTGAGAACCACTGCTCTAAGTATAGGACATACATGCAATAGAATGTAAACGCTGTAAGCTATGTTATGATTACACTATATGGTACTCTGTTGAAGTAATCAATCTTCTATTATAAGGCACTTTAAATGGGTCATGAGAAGAGTTCAAAATTAACTTTTGCCACTTCTGAGAATGGGAACAAAATTTACTATAGCTATATTTTGCATATATATATATATATATATATATATATATATATATATATATATATATATATATATATATATATAAATAAATGATAATATCAATAAAAAATAAATAAATAAACTTAAGCTACTGTAGATACATTTTGGAGTAAAAAAATGTACACTTCAGTAAAAGTTGATAGTAACTGACTGCACATCACTTACATCAGGGAGGGTTTGATTATAATTCTTACAATTATATATAAAGCATAATACAGCAGTTTCTAATAATGTTGCTGACCAACTGACAAGTGTATATTTTACTGATTGCAAAATCCTATTTAAACTCCAATTTGGTGCTTGGCAAGTGTTAGTTTTGGATCCTGGTCAAATGGCATTGACATTGTCTCCAACTCCTTACCTCATTACCTTTTTAATAACGTCTTTTGTGTCCCTTTTGTAAAACACTAGGAACGTGTGTTTTTTTTAACCCAAAACTTACTGAAAGGCTTTTTTAAACAAAGTACCCTAAAGGAGTTTCATAAGTGTTATTATACAGAATGCTCTCATTAACGTCCCTGTTCTTTCCTCTTTAAGACAAGGTGAAAACGACTGCTCCCCAAACTCTGCCATTAAACATGTCAATTTGCCCTAATAAATAGGCTGATGGATAAATGAATACATTAGCTCATTCATTAGATATTTAATCAGGTAATTATGCGTAGGCACAGCGCAGCTCTCTCTGGTTAGCACAGAAGCGTTAAACCCAGGCATAATATCGCTCTTTCTAAAATGGACGATTTTAAATGATCAGTTTGACTTGGAAGGTGAGGGAGTAGGGTTTAATTATAACTACACACAATGCTGCTAATAATAATAATAATCGCAAATTTGGTTTATTTTATTTATTTATAAGTTTATTTAAGTTGGCTTGATTAAAGGCTGAAACAATGATTAAAAATAAGCGGGCCACTACACTTACAATATACTGTAAACACAGAGACTAATGACTTGACAAGACACACCTGTGAACATGATTAAACAATAAACCAATGACAGAACAGAACTGAAAAACCACATGACTAAATCAACCAATGACAACATGACACATTCACAAGGGGAGCACATGGCAAGAACACATGAGGGAAAAGGGAATCACATGACAGGAACCTTGACTATAGGTCAATTACAAAATTAAAGACATGACAACAAAACTAGACGTGACAACACTCTAGAGGTGAAAGCAAAAGCAAGGTTTGCCGTAATCTAAAACATGTTTTCATTTTGAATACTTCAGATAGTAGGTCATTTTCAAAGTGAAGGAAAGATGAAGGTATATAAACAGCCAATAGGCCTGTATTGTGCATATCACGTCCTTGGAGCTAATCATTTTCAACTGCAGCAGGTTGACGTTGTTCTGCGCCAAATGTGAACAAATTAAATGAGGCAATTAAAGACTGAATAAGCCGGCGTTGATAATTGTGGCCTGATATGCCAGCGGCAATTATAATGAGCCCAGTTCTGCTTCACAGACTTAGCGCTGTTCAGAAACACAGCCAGGAGTTTTTCTGTGAGGGCACTTGGGCCAGGGTTTCCACAGCAGTCTCTTAGCCGTACCAAGCTATAAGATTTTCACAGCGGGACCAGCTATAAGATATCCCTCTCACGTCGAAAGGCCTGTTGGTTACAAGCGGACGGCTGTGGCGGGAAGCAGTCTGGTGGAAAATTGGGCCGCTCTGTTATATCCTGCGCTCTGTCATGTCCTGTGCTTCTAGCCTTTGGGTTTATTGTACACGAAAGCTCGGTTGCTGCCGAGCCACTGGAGTTAACTAGCCCTGTCACTTCCATTAGGAAAACAGGCATGGATCTCTTTTAAAAGGAAAAGGAAAATCATTCTCTGGTTTAAGTTGCACACAAGTTTTTGTAAGTGTGTCCTACGTCTTGCCTTTTCAGGTCAGACCTGTTTGTTAGCAGTGGAACTTATATAAGAGAGAACAGCAACACAGACTCGTTCGCGGCCGATCTACTTACTAAAATGAGGCAATGATAAGGAACAAGAGTGCACTGAGATAGTGTAATAGCAACACAAGCAAGTCTCTCTCATCTTTCTCCATTGACGGTCATTAGAAATTAACCTAGAAGTTTGTGAAGGAACTGCAGGGCGTTTCTAACAGAAATGCCAATGTAAAAAATAAAATAATAATAATAATAATAATATTGCAAAATCCTATTTAAACTCCAATTTGGTGCTTGGCAAGTGTTAGTTTTGGATCCTGGTCAAATGGCATTGACATTAGCAATAATTATAAATATAATTATTTATAATTATAAAATTAAACTGGGAAATATAAAAACATTCAAATTATGACTAAAAACTATAATAGTATCTCAATTACACTAAAATGACACTGATATCCATGGTTACCTCAATACAACCATTGGGTTTACTGATTTTACCCTGCTATCAACTGATATATTACGGTAATAAACACAATCTGAAAAAAAAAAAAAAAAAAAAAAAAACACTCTAAAGTAAATGTTCTTTAGATAGACATTAGATAGATAGACTTGATAGACTTGCTTTCAACTGCACATCCATTTGAAATAGATTTTTTAAAGCACAAAAAGCCTGACAATTAATTGAAAATCTGCAAATAAGCGATAGTCTGAGCCATTGTGTTTGCTTTGCCTTGGCCCAGTTCTGTTGTGTTTCTAAGTACTGCTGCTTTAAGTACTCTCTTCCTCTCAGTAATGATGGGATAAACAGCTCAGCCTTGGTTCTCCTTTCTCTGAGACCCAATGTCCTCAGCTCTCAAATAGCACATCAGCCCTGACCCACACTATCTGCAGCCTCTTCTAATAGTGTACACACAGCTTCATCTCTGAGGAGAGACAGTCAATGCTACTGCTCTCATTTTCAATGACTCTCGTATTGTTCATTTAGAGGGGGAAAATTGATCGGTAGTGAAAATGTCTAAATAAATAGATAAATATATATATATAGTTTAGGGTTTAAAGTTTAAAATGTTTTTGAAAGGAGTCTCTTATGCTGACCAAGGCTACATTTATTTGATACAAAAAAAAACAAAAAACAAAAACAAAAACAGTAAAATCAGTAACATTGTAAAATATTAATACAATTTAACCATCTACTGCACACATTTTAATGGTACATGATAAAAATGATTCCACATTATTTCTTGGTTAATTTGGGAACATTTTATTGATAAAAAAAAAAATTTTTGATTAGAAAATTCAAAAGAGCCGGTTATTTTTATTTTTTCAGTTTTTTTCTTAATTTTAGTTACAATTAAGTTTTAGTAATTCTGTTGTGTGTCTGTCTTTTTTAACAGTTTTAGTTATTTTAATACATAAAGTTTTTCATATTATATTTCATTTCAGATAATGTTTTTTCTATTTCATGTAACAAAACGGTTTAATTTAAGTTTTAGTTTTAATAAACTATAATATCCCTGAAAAGAGCAGCATTTATTTGAAATAAGTACCTGGAATCTTTTGTAATGTTATAAATATCTTTACTGTCACTAATGCGTCCTTTCTGAATAAACATATGAATTTCTTTAAAAACAAAAATCTTACTGATCCCAAACTTTGGAATGTATGTCACATTTATGATGCTCTTCAGTTCCCATTCCCAGGAATTACACGTAAAACAGCAGCCAACATAATTATTCAGAATTTCCCCTTCTGTGTTCCACAAAAGAAAGAAAGTCATACAGGTTTGGAACAACATGCGGGTGAGTAAATGATGACAGAATTTTCATTTTCTTTTCCTCACTAAGAGAAGGGGTGATGACATCCCCCATCTCTCCTGCCCATGCAGCGGACCTTTCTGTGGAGTGTGCAAGAAATCGCCCCCTCACACGGCTCTCTGGGATCTTACCCGAGCTGCACGAGTCCTTTTCATCAGCTCAGTAATTGAAAAATTTAAGGGAAAAACAAGACTCTGATTTCTTTGGGATGAGCCTTTGATAAGGCCTTCGCTCTGAGAGCTTTGAAGGGAAGCCTCCTCTCATCTTCTGAATGCTTTACTCTCATTCAACCCCCAGAAAAGAGAGAGAGAAAAATAAAGAATAGGAATGAAAAAAATGTAAAAGTCAAAAGCATCTCATTTTATCAATGGGGGCAGCAACTGATCTAGAGCAGAGAAATACTAAAATGTTGTTGAATTCAAATCCCAAAGACAATGCAGGGGCTGTTGGGGGAGCGAGTTGGAGCACGATAGGTTCAATGTGACCTCCATTAGTGGCACCAGAGTGTGAAATGACGTGCACACACGTGTACAGGTCTCCTGTTTCTGCTCTGAGGCAGTAACAGCGAGTCAGTGCAGTGGGGAGTCATACTCTGTAGCGGCCTAATGGAAAGTAATGAGGATTGACTCGCGGCATGCTGGGTTTCAAACCTAACCCCACCATGCCCCATCTGCCTGCCGCTAACCAGAGCGACAACTGGTGGATGCAGGAAATCAGACATCTCTCCCATGTCTGAAACCTCCCAGGGGGACATTCCTGAAGGGAAATGAGGAATGAGCTGTGGGAATTGTGTAGGCACTTTAGAGAATGGTTTTGATCAAATGCTGACGTCACCAGTGGCGCAATTTTTTTTTTTTTTTTTTTTTTTTTTTTAAGGTATTCATATCATTCATTTTATTGCATTTAATTCCATTTGAAAGAAATTCATAATTTGATTCAACAAGGATGCATTAAATTGTTCATTATAAATGTCACAAATGATGATTTGCACAAAAATATTAAGCAGCACAATTGTTTTCAGCATTGATAACATTAAGAAATGTTTTTGAGAACCAAATCAGCATGATGGCTGCTAAAAATCCAGCTTTTATCATAGTAATAAATGAATTTTTAATATAATAATATAGTTTTTTTTTTTTTTATAATAATGTCCCACAATTTTACTTTATTTTTGATTAAATTATACAGACTTGATGGGCATATGAGACATAAAAAAAAAAAAACATTTAAAAAAAAATCTAACCAGCCCCAAACTTTTGAACATTAGTGTATTTTCTCTTAAACAATGCTGGTCAGAAACAGTTTAAACTAGGGCTGTTCGATTCCGGATTTTTTGGAATCGATTCCGATTCCGATTCCTGTTTCTGGAATCGAAAAGAATCGATTCTTGGAATCGATTCCTCACTGTTATTTTCGATTCTTTTCTTTTTTAATACCAACAGCATGTCTAACATTGTCGCGTCTTACCGTGCCACACAGCGAGAAACTCTCTACACCGGGCGTGACAAAGCGACCGTTGCAAATCCATTTGTCCTTCCTATAGACGTATTGCGACTTGCGAGTGCTGGTCATAAATAGAACGAGGCATTTACTTCGGGGATTTGTCACGTCGTGCTTCCTGCATCAGGTGTAGACAGTACAGTGTAAAGACTAGGAATATGTTCACCATATAGGCCTACATATGTGGTAGATTTTATTTTACATACATACCTAACTAATAACACACACAAACACACACACACACACACACACACACACACACACACAGACACACACACATAATCGATCTATCCACATACTAAGTGTATACACTTATGTATGTGGATAGATCGATTTTTATTTATTTGTGGTATATATATTTCATCCAGTATCGTTAAACTATAGCTAAAATTCCTGTTAAATTCTAAAAGCATTTTGTTCAGGAACAGACTCATGCACACTTTACACATAGGCTACAAACTTTTTAGGCCTTTTAGTTTACACAACTTTTTTTTTTTTTAGGGCCTTTACACATATAAACTTTTTTTAGGGCCTTTACACATATTCACTTTTTTTTAGGCATTTACACATATAAACTATTTTACACGCACACCTGCGGCGACACAAATAAAGCACGAAAAGAGCTCTTTTCTGTCTGTGTCATACGTAGGTCACGTGCACACTATAATGTTCGCACCGTCTATGTTTCGCACGCACCCCTACACACAAGCACTGTTCCCACAGTAACCATTCCTCCAGCTCACGCGGCGAATGCAATAAATGTAGCCTACTGTAGGTCGCGTGGCCACTATAGTATATTAGTAGTCTGAACTTTATTTCTTTACAGGTGACGTGATTGTGTTGACAGATGAATTCAGCAACTGGCCGCGGTTTGTGTTAAAAAAAAAATCTTAAAGAGGAGTCGATTCCCCTAATGGAATCGATTCCAACCTTTGGAATCGACTCTCAATTCCCAACGCCTCGGAATCGAGGAATCGATTCTTTTTGGAATCGAGTCCCAGCCCTAGTTTAAACATGTTTGATTCTGTTCAGATACAGACCTCCACTAAGTTTTTGAACTTATTCGTGAGTTTTTTCTCTGATGTATCAGACACTGCAACGATTTCATCATAATCAATTGAAGGGCGCATAAAATGATCAATGGTCCGGATTTTGCCTGCAGGCCTCTTGGTGGGGGTAATTAAGATACTCACAGATTTGCACAGAGAATGATGGCTATGTCCGAAACATAGACATCAGCCTCACAGCCCAGCAGATCAATTTATTCACAGAAGACAGAATTTTTATATGAAAGTACATCAGGAAACAGGTTGCAGACAGGCTTCTAAGGCACCATAATGTCATGTCTAATGGTCTAGAACAAATTCAAATGAGCTTTAGAGGTAACCAAGCAAATATTGAAGGACTGCAACGCTCGTTTCTTGCTAAAAATGAGATCTTAAGTAAAAAAATAAAAAAATAAAAATACTTTGCAAAATGAATGAATGAAACTGTGTGCGGAGAATTGTGGGATATCAGTGGAAGATGCTGCCATCAAAATCCAACAAGATCGACTGGATGTTAAGCAATCAAACCTCTATATACAGTTGTAATCTGAATTATTCAACCCCCATTGCAAATTGGGTTTATTGGCAAAATTTAGACTTTCAGCAGTTTGCAATGAACAAATCAAACAAAAGTAATTGAAATAGCTCAACACAACAAATGTTTCAAGTGGTTTCCCCAAATTCAACTTAAAATGCAACTTTTAATGACTGCAGTCTCAGTCGAAATTATTCAACCCCCTGAATACAATCCCTCCCAACAGCACAAATCTGCAAAACAGGTGTTGTCTCAAGCACACCTGATACAACGAATCAAGGGCTTCATTAGTTGCACCCGGTGTGCTTGAGCTAGAACACATGAAATGTCTGAACTGGCTAGGTTTGTTGAGACCTACTGTCAGTGAGGAAGCTGATATTTGGGCTTCACTGGATCTTACAACAGGACAGTGATCCCAAGCATACCTCAAATTCCACCAAGACTTGGTTGCAGAAGAAGTCCTGGAGGATTCTACAGTGGCCATCACAGTCACTTGACTTGAACCTCATAGAAAATATCTGGTAGGATTTGATGAAGGTAGTTGCAGCACGCAAACCCAAGAATATTACTCAACTGGAGGCCATTGCTCATGAAGAATGGGCTCAGATTCCTCAGAAATGCTGCCAGAAGCCGGTGTCTGGTTATACGTCTTGTTTGCAGCAGGTCATAACAGCAAAAGGGTGTTCTACTAAGTACAAAAGATGATTGCCATGATAGGGTTGAATCATTTTGAGACTGCAGAAGTCATTAAAAGTTGCATTTTCCACTTGAAACTTTTGTTGTGTTGTTTTGATTTGTTCATTGCAAACAGCTGAAAGTCTGCAAATTTTGCTAAGAAACCTGATTTGCAATGGGGGTTGAATAGTTTTAATTACAACTGTATTACCTATTGTACTATACTACTAAATGCACTATACTATGTATCAGTCAGTGTAGCAATTTCACTGAAGGACCATCTTGGTGTCTATGGCCAGCTATTCTGAATAATATGGAGATACAATCACAAATCAAGTAAGACTGAACACATCACATTCAGAGATGATCCATCAGAAAATTCTTTCATCATTTACTCCAAATTGTACTCCAAATGTTGTTCCAAACCTGCATGACTTTTATTTGGAAAATCAATGGGGTCCAAAACAACACTTTCATTTAACCAAACCCCCCATACATGTTTGGAACAACATGCGAGTGAGTGAATAAATGATGAAAGATTTTTCATTTTGGGGTGAATTATCACTTTAATTTTCAAAATAATCAGTGCTATTATCATCTCTATCGCATGTTTCACGTACATACCTGCTAACATTTTGAAAAAATTGTTTAAGCATTTCATGACTCTTCAGGCACATCATATTTTGTTTGTAATTCTGTTTGTCGAGTACAACTTGAGAGAACTGGTTTGATCTCACTGGTTCAAGAGCCAATTTCTAAGGGTCAAACCAGGATGGAGTTTTCAGTTTTGAGTGAACTAACCCTCCAGGCACATTTTCAACACACTAACATACACAACGGGGTGACACAGCAGCTGCTAGCGGTTCAGAGAGTTGCACAGTGAGCGATGAAAACAATTAAGGGCTCTAATTACCACAGTACATCAGCTTTCAATATGCTGGCCATTGATTTGATAGAGTGCACATGACTTTGGATGAGCAGTAATCAAACAACTTCACACAGGAGGGAAAATATTAAAGAATGGCCTGCTGTTATATCTGGCACACACTCGGGGTACTTGAATCTTTAGTTCTCTCGTTTCCTCCATCTTTTAGTCTCCGTCTCACACAAAACTCCTACAAACAATCCAACAACATCTGCGAAGAGTGCATAATATCAATTAACACCAATTCCTCTGGGAAACCTGCCACTAGTGATTAGCAGAGATGAAAAATGTATTGTCACACTTGGTCAATATACATGTACAGTACGTCATCAGAAAAGAACAGGTATTTATCAAATTCAGATTCTCAAAGTATTTATTTTCACACTAACTTCCTGTTTACTACACCGAGACACATGATTTTACAGATTTCTCCCAGACTGAAACCAACTGACAGCACAATGCAGCTCCTATCAGATAGGTCGGTTGTTTAGAAATAAGAGATGGTTTTATATTACACAGATAAGCGGAGGAACAAGATAAAGTGATGGACCATGTCAGTTTGCTCTCTTATCACATTCTGCTTGGGGAAAGGAAGTGAGAGAGGGAGAGAGAAAGGTGATTGGGTAGTTTGCTGAGCCACAGATGCATTCCTCATCCTCTGAGAAGTCACCGTTCAGGACTAGTGAAGTGTGACACCAGAAATGCTGAAACGCCCATATGGCAGAGAACGAACTGAAGAATACATAAACATTCAAGAACACCTCAGGCGCAAACAGACACACCTGCAGTCTCCAAGAACATGACAGTGTATTATACAACATAACTCCGTTCTTGCTAACTGCCTGTGTCGCCGAAATAACAACATAATGTTGGTCAAACAAAGGGTGCCATTCACTAACTAGGCATGTGTGTGTGTATTATAAACCTGTGAGCAAGCAATAAGTCGGGACTTTTTAGACCTGAAATTAATTAGGAGTGGAAAAATGCATAAAAAAACAAAATAGTATTTAATAATCGGTTATGATGACTGCAATAATTTCCAGATGCTGTTTCAGATTACATGCACATTTTCACAACAGTAAGTTTGAAGAAACAAATACAGACCTTAAATGAAGAAAGTTCATGCTGCTGATTTCAGATTTCAGCATCATTATTCATAATTGCGTGCATCCATTTGACGAAAGTTAGTTTATTTTTCTTGTTTTCTTCACCAACTGCAATTCAGGAATATTTGGAGATTTTAGTTTAAAAATGCTTTCCCATGCCTTGACTAAGAATGATTTATTTGTTATTTACATTTTATTTGGAAAATTCACATACATTTCTTATCCAAAATACATTTTTTGAGAATATATGACCTGATGTATTTTTTTTGTTTTGTTTTTTTGTTAATATTCAACTATAGTGCAAATTTTCTCTCATAGTCTGCTACATTCAGTGCTGGGTAGTAACTGATTAAATGTAATCTGGATTACGTAATAAGATTCCAAAAATCTTGTAATTGTGTAATCAGATTACAGTTACTTTTTTATTACATATTCACACAATGGCAGTCATTTTTTGATTCTCCCTAATTCTTATTTTTACTCAAATACTTAAATTTTCCTTTCTAAAAAAAATGATATTGTGTCATACCATTTAGCTTTGACTATATTCACAATAAAGAATGTCATGTAAATAAATCTGTGGCGCTTCTAAATTTAGGGGCAAAAGCGCCTCTCTGTTGCACCATGCATGAGATTAATAATTATGCAAGTCACTAAACACTGCTGATATACAGCTGTGAAACACTGTCAAATCCAGGTAATCAAAAAGTAGTACAAATACATTACCTAAAATGAGCAATCTAGACTATGCTACTAACTAACATTTTTGTCATGTAATTCATGTTATAAAATTTTTACAACAAAAATATTAAGCAACACAACTGTTTTCAACACCTATAATACTAATAAATCTTTATTGAACATCAAATTCTGCTTTGCAATCAGAGGAATAAATTACACGATAAAATGTATTAAAATAGAAAACAGTTATTTTAAATTGTAATTTTTTTAATCAAATAAATGCAGTGTTGGAGAGCAAAACACTTTTTTCAAAAATGTTTTTTAAAAATCACACTGCCTTCAAACTTTTCAACAGAAGTGTATGCTTTTACCACATTTTAGGAGATAATTATAATTCCAAAAATAATTTAAACAAGACAGAACTGAATCAAATCATTACAGTTTCACATTTCACAATGCAATGATAAAGCAAAGATTTGTAATCAAACTAAAACATCTTAGAACAAATAATTACAGCCCTACTTATAATAACCTGCCGACAGGTCCATGCATCCTGTATCATCCTCTCACCTGAAGCCCTGGATTTCCAGTCACCCATGAAAGTCCACAGTCATGGGTTGCACCACAGACAACAGCAGTAACAGATAGCATCAGCTCCCGCCGCACTACCACAGACATGAGAAATATACCACCAGCAGTCTATTTGGCGAACCTTGTGCCGAACAAAGATCTTATCTGGTTGGGCTAAGTTTCTCATGGAAAATGAGCAAATCAGGGCATTGATGGAGAGAAGATAATGTGTAATGGTGTTAGTTGTGGTCTGTTCTAGGTAAGAGTGCAGTATGTTATTTAAAGGGATAGTTCACTTTGAAATTAAATGTTGGTATGTTTTATCTTACCTCAAGGGCATCCAAGATGTAGGTGTCTTTGTTTCCGCAGTAGTTTCAATTTTGATATTTTTAGGTCAAACCGTTCTTGTCTGTCAGTCATATAATGCAGGTCTATGGTCACCACCTCAAAGAGCATGCACAGAGAAGTCCAAATTAAACAATTCCCTATCGTAATTACACACTGATGGCCTAAGACACGAAACGAGCGGTTTGTGTGAGAAAACGAACATTATTTATATCGTTTTTACCTCTTGTACACAACCACGTCCAAGTGATCTGAGGGCGCACGCGCATCCTGGTGTGTGCGCGTGTTCTGGCTTAGTCTGCGCAAGCGGCGGAAAGCGCCGGAAGTGATCTCTCGTGCGTGTACGTCACTCATTGTTTACACAGAACAGAGATTGTAGGTAAGACGGTTAATAGAAATGCAGACTAAGCCAGAACGCGCGCACACGTAACACACCAGGAAGCGCCCACGCCCTCAGGTCACTTGGACGTGGTTGTGTACAAGACAAGTACAAGCTAAAACATACCAAAATTTAATTTCAAAGTGAACTATCCCTTTAAGACCTCAATCATTCCTGCTAGACAACACTGAGATTAAACAGAAAACAAATGGTGACTGTTACTGAAGTGTCTAGCTCAAGAGTTTTCCCCCAAGCAAAAGATCCAAGTAATCCCACATGTGCCTCGAGTTACAGAAATGATCTAATCAATATCACAGACACAGATTTGCACAGATTCCAAAGTTTGCATTAAAAATAAATGTAAACATTACTCATAAAATAGGCTACTTGGAAGACCAAATGATTTGAGCAATGGTATCCAAATTCATTTTATAGCTACCAGCTCTTACTGTATGTCAGAATTGTCTCCTTTTAAGTCAATTTTACTTTTCCTAATGAATTTTAGGAGAACTGTCTGTGGCAAAAAAATAAAAAAAATAAATCTGAGATGTCAATACAATCTCGTATCATCACCAGAATACCTTTCTACTTCTCTCACACATGCTCTCTTTTTTTGTCCTGCATATGATTAACTAAGACAAGATGTAATCGTTGGACTGATTTTATCCATAAAATGAACTGTGTGGAAAAAAGCAGCTTGGGCATTGTTCTAAATATCATATTAAAGTCATACAGGTTTGAAGTGACATGAATGTGAGTACATGGCAACAGAAATTTCATTTTTGTGAACAAGCCATGCTCATTTTGAAGAGCAACACAAAAATCAATTTCTAGTATGTAGTATGTACCTGACCAAAATACATAATTACTTCTGAATTCCTCTATGAGAGAAATATTTTATCAAAAATATTTGAGCCGCTACTTCCTGAACATATTCCCTCCTTACAAATTCCCATATGACTGAACAGTTTGTTAAGGCCCCTGCAATGTTTCTTTGAATCCAACTTGAGAGAGCATGTTCATGAGGGTAGCATCCCCGACGGCAGAAGGCCGATCCAAGCGTTCCAGCTTGATCGTATCACAAAAGAAGAAAAAAATACCAACACGAGAAGCCCGAGAATGAGCTCTACCTCTGAGGCGATTCAGAGCACGAAGCAGAAGCCTCAAAGCGCCTGATATGGCATATTCTTACATTACGAAAACAAGATAAAAACAATGTAAGGCCTTATAATAAAAAAGAAGAAAGCAAAGGCGAGGAGGGGTGAGGGAGCTTTGAAGTGTCTGTGTTTGCATACGACTGAGTTTCCTCACAGGGTGCATCCTAAAAATAAAGAGGGTACATCAGGGTTTTCAGGGCTGTGGAGATAAAGTAGGCCGTTGGTTCTCTTATTTGGGCCTGTTATTCCTCTGAGTGCCTTTGAGAAAGGACAGGCCCGGCTGCTCTGTAGCATGACTGTGCTGTGATTGAATTCCTGTGGGTCAAAGCCTCTGAAGAGACCACGAGAGAATACTGCAAACTTCTCTGTACACTGTAGATCTGTGCAATGATGGGGCATTTATTGTTTCATTATATTAATGGAGGGGAATCGTAAGGAATTTAACCATTCCAGTTGCTGATTGATGGTACGATTAATCGTTCTTTTATACTGAACAAAAACATGCCATATGAACAACCAGTCAGTAATTACATTGATCACATTGATCTCGCAAGCCTGAAGTACATCACTCATGAGTTTGAGACTGATTTATACATTAATTAATTAATTAATTAATTAATTAATAAAACCAATTATAAAAAAGAATCTGGCAGTTTGTATTAGGGCTGCCAATCTATTAAAAAAAAAAATTCTATTAAATGTAAAATAAAAAAAAAAAATAATAATAATAAAATAAATGTAAAAGCAAAAAAAGTACCAAAAAAAGTAAAATAATAATGATTTATTCAATCAAGCTGCATGATTGATTACAAATTTGTAATTAGAAATTATTCTTTTAAATATTACATTGCATTATTATTTTTGTTTTTATGTATTAAATGGTCCACATTAGTCACAGAATTTATCGCACTGATCGTCCCAGCCTTACTATGTTGCACCTATTTTTTCTCACCAAACACACATACAATTTAGACTGCAAGATCACATTTGAGCTAAAATATTCATTTGTTTGCAAAACATCAAATGTAGGTTCCAGTATTTTTTAATAGAACCAATTCTGAATAAGAACTGTTTTTCAATACCCATCCCTCATAATAAATAGAATAAGATTAATGATTTCTTCTCAAAATCTGCTTTTCCCAAAGAGTTTGAGTTATTTTACAGCCAGCTTTTCATATGTTCTTGAGTAAACATTTGTCTAGACTGCAAAAGAACATGTATAAGACACAACCAAACAACCATTCCTATTCTAATCACCAAAGCAGACACTGCAAGCACGCAACACCGCTTGTCAGACCGAGGGCCAAGATACGCTGGCACTCCCCGTCAGCAGCATTCAGCGCCGAAGGCTTGGCACGGACGAGAAGGCTGTTGAATCTCGGCAATGGCGCCCACTCCTGCCACCCAGCCCTCTGTTTATTTATACCCACCCCCGACCAGGTCTGGCACTTCAGACCTTCTCGTCCTCCCCCATGTGCCCTTCCCCTCAGCCTCCAACACACAAGCTATATTTAGCCATGACCACGTTTGGCAGGGCTGCCCGTGGAGGGAGACAGGTGGGGATGAATTCCCCAGCTGCACATTCCCACAGCTTGATGATGGGGGATGATGGGGACCAAGGCGGAACGAAGCACAACTGTCCCTTCTTAGCAGCTGGTGCGGCCCATTAGATGGGATTAGAGAATGCAAACAGGCCCCGTCGTCCCTCTCTCGAGGGGACTGGGCTCGGAGGAAAGACACCTTGACCTTGACCCAGACTGAGTCACATTTGTTCGTCTTTCGTCGCCCATAAAGCGCTGCCACGAGACTGCTACCATTTTCCTCTGGCAATCTAACACCCCTGCAAAAAGAATAGAACAGGACTCGACAATAAGGACTGTCCAATGGCCCGGGGCCAGCATGAAGACGCTTGGGAGAATCATCACTGGCCAATTAGTCACAAAAGTTTATCATTTGCATGTGTTTTTAGGTCTTGCCAGTTTCAACATGCAAGCGATTTTAAACCATTGAAGCACAAGAAGACACGGAAGAGAACTCAATTCTGTACTGGCTTTCTGTGCATTCACACCCAAAGAGCGCATACAGAGAGAGCCGCGTCTCAGACAGTGTGTGAATACCGAACAGAGTTCTCTTTTTCATATTCTTGCACTTGAATTTACAAATAAACTAAAAATCATGTCAAAATACCCGTCTTGGGGAGCATCTTCGTGAATACAGCCGGTTATGTATTAAGTGAACGTAAACAGTTGAGCAGATTTGTATTAGTATATTGGATCCATGCTTAGGGCTTGAGCTAATAACATTAAGCAGTGTTATTTTACATTTGATTATTCAAATTCTTTTTCTGAATACTACTGTTATACCTACCTGAAAAACTTAAAGCACTGTTCATTTCATTTTTTATCTTTATTCTGCTGTATTTATTTGTGCTATTACTTGTAATTTGTTTATTTGTTTTTATTTTATTACTGACAACCATTTTATTATTGACTTTTTAATAATGTTTGCCCTTTATATAGTCTTTTTGTGGTAATGAAATTTGAATCGAATATGGTGAAATTTCACAGATATCTATATGTTGGTTACACTCTTTTTTTTTTTTTTTTTTTAAATACAAGGTTAGTTAGTTAGTTAGTTAGTTAGTTAGTTAGTTAGTTAGTTAGTTAGTTAGTTGCAGGGCCAGTGAAAATTTCGGCAGAGCAAGTAAAAATTTGACCCAGTAAGAAAAAAAATCCTTAGCATTGAACACTGAAGAAATAAACCTTTCAAATTGAAAATGAAAGTCTATGTTACCATTCAAAGAGAAGGATAATTTGTCCAATGCAGTCCATAGGAATCCCATTATCCACTAGGGATTGCATGTGGCAACAAAAGGCCTTGATAATAGAACTGGAGAAGAGATTAACTGGGGTTTGAGTTTTTAATGAGTTTTGCTCTTTTACTCTGGAGAATAAGCGACCAGATGTTAAGTTAATGTGATAGAAAAATGCCTTAGAAATGGACCCATCATTGCTAACTCTACTAATTAAATCAATAATCAAAATCATTAAAGTGCTTTAACAAAGGTGTCTCATTCATCTCTGCTTGTATGATATTTTATCTGCTTGAAAAGAACATGAATAATGTGTGTCCTCTGCCAATAACCATGGGTACCGTATGGGAGAAGAGCATCATTCATGTAGGAAAAAGCCAAACTTGCCGAAGACGAACAGTGACAGCAATTGTTAAGATATACCTCATGGTCCAGAACAATCTGCTACAGCCCATTTGGCACTTAATAACAGTTGACATTTAACATGAAACAAATAAAAGAACAGCGGTATAGGTGTCTGCCTCCTCTGTCTTGAGAAATATGCTTTGCACGGCACTATAAACATATCTGACACAATATACCCTCTAGTTCTCTCATTTTTCAAATGAGGCCGGCACAAAAGAGATTTTGATAGAAATACGAACAGAAGAACCTTGAGCAGTAAAAGGACTAGCACACTTATTTCAATCATTAAAACAGCTTCCTGTAGAGAAAGGCATTTTGTATTTTGTGGAAATATATAGAAAACAAAATAACATCACCGTCTGATGTCACTACTTGTGGACAGGGCCATTTCGTGGAACGCCACTAGTTGGAAATTTGGTTTCCAACTAGTGGAGTTCCACGAACTGGCCCTGTCCACAAGTAGTGACATCAAACGGTGATGCTATTTTGGGCAATTTAGCCCTCTCTTGGAAATGTTTCATAATGTTATTTTACCGTTTTCGTGCTAAAATATTTTCAGTTCATGAAATGTAGTTTACTGGGCGAATAGTGTAAAAACAGTTCTAGATGTTCTAATGTAACATTAAAAGGAGTCAATCAAATTTTCCTTGATCTTTTGAAATATACAAAGAGTTTGTTTGTACCATTAAAACATCCTGCAAGTTTCATAGCTTAAATGTCATTTAAAAAAAAAAAAAAACTTATATTGTAGGATCTGTGATGTCACATGGGCAAAAACATTTGCATATGACTACCTCTAGAGCAAGACATCGACGAATAGATTTACATCATCTCACCATAGGCCCACCCACTGGCATTCAGTCGCTTGTCTGTATCTGTAAATTACGATTTTCTATGGATAATGTTGTCAAAAAACTAACTCGCATGCATTAGAGCATGGGCGTTGATGTTTTGTTGAAACAATTTAAGTCGTCATGAAACGGAAACTGCAATCGTCTTTTCTTCCTTACTGTGACGATCTCAAAACAAAACAAAATGTAGTTTGGGACTTGATTTTGTCCATTGGGAATTGATTGGATTGTTGGATCGCTGTTGTTTGCTAAGTGAGTGACAGGTTGGTGGAGGGAAAAGATTATTTATAGGCTAATGAATAAATTAAAAAAACTATTATATTAGTTATTAGATTAATGTTATTTACAATAGAATATTTACAAATTAACATTAATCTAGATTAATAAATGCTGTAAAAAAAGTATTAAATGCTGTATAAATTGTTAGTTCATGATACCGAATGCACTAACTAATGATAACATACTATAGAAACTTATTTTAAAGTGTATTACCCACTTCCCTTCAGCTAACCTTTAGTTTAGTTAGTGGGTATCTGTGAACGCTCAAAGAGAGGTGTTGCAATTTCAACAAGCAGGTGTCCGATTCCCAGCTGTACGTGGATAATTAGTGGAGTTTTACACAGTAGTCTATGAAGGATCCATAGCATATACAGTACAGTATGACCACTGCTATAAACACAACCCTGAAGCGGGCGCAAGAAAACATTAACCCAGCAACCGTTTAGAGCAAACGAATATTGAGCAAGATCAAGTAGATACAGTATATCACATTCATTTCCTGATGGCTCTGACATCATGACATAATTACAGGTAGGTTATCTATGGTAGTATGTGGTGATAGCGACATGGAGCAGTAAAAAAAAAAAAAAAAAAAAGTCAGAGTCAGAGAATCAGACGTCAGTTTTTAGAAACTTAGGCCTACATTTCTAGACATCTAACTTTACTCAGGGATCAAGAAACAAAACAAGTGCACATGCCTCTGTCGTGCAATGATCTCTTGTAACTCAGTAACTCAATGCTTTTTAGGGCCATATCACCCACCTGTCTGAGTCTGAAAATTTCTGCCTATGGTTCTCCCATCTGGCACCTCTTCAGGAGCAAGCGCTGGCATTCAAAGTCAGCGACACAGCATCGCTCCACATATATTTGCTGCTTTGCTGTTGAGTCCCATTTGTGCTCTTAGAGACCATGCTGTTTATTGTATCAATCTCTTCGGCCTAAGTCAATATTTTGAGTTTATAATAGTTATATTCAGAACAAGATACTAGTTTACTACTCCACGAAATTCTGCACAGTACACACTACATACTGTACTACATACATACCTACTATGTGAAGCAATGCACTATGCTATAAATGAAGCTACCAATGTACAGGAGTTGTCACAATGCCATCACAATGCATGTTAAATTCAGAAATTATCTTTTACTATACTCCTTTCAATACAGTGCCAAAAGCTGTTTGACACTCCAAAATATTGCATCACAATAAGTGTAATTGTGATTGTCAAAACATTTGGTAACTAAATTTAATTTTATGAAGTTTAGTGACAACATGTTAGCCTACACTGTAAAAAAATTCTAACCTCTCCAAGTCAAAAATTTCTAGTGACTGGTCACATCTAAATTTTTAAATTGGCCCAAGTGCAATTCTTGTTGCAATATTCTGTTAACATTGGCTCAATGAGAAATAATACGTCAGACTAATTGAAAAATTTAGATGTGATCAGTCACTAGAAATTTTTGAATTGGGGATGTAATTTTTTTTTATATATTGTACAATGACTGGTAGGATACAGTTTCAATTCCATTTTTGTGGTTTGATTCTGATTTTGATTCAATATTGACTAATTTGGATACATGTTTCTTTTAAATTTTATCTAAAAAAATAATCTCACCTAATGCTGTAAACATAGAGGGCCTAATCTGCTGGTATTATTAAAGGTTAAAAATAACAAATTAAATAAAATAGAATGTAGTTTTTGTTATAATAACAATTATTTAATGACATAAGTAAAAAATATAATAAATATGTAATATAGTGTTCAGAAAAATCTCCTCTAGCTATTTTTTCTATTCAGTTAACATGCTATGGTCATTAAATGGCTTTCCTGAGGTAAATGTAACGTTATGTGACATAATTGTTCTCCTGCTGTTATGTATTGACCTCTTTCTGTGGTTGAAAAACACTAATTGGTCGATATTATGTATACTTTCGGTAAGTTGTACTGCATCTTTAAATAAAAAAGTAACAGATGATCGGTTCACGTGCACTTGAACTGAGGCGCTCAGCGATCTGTCACGTCACATTTACAAGCGCCAAACGTATTTTTGTCTGAATTTCGTAATAAAATTGACGGAATCTAAGAGCTGAGAATTAGTTTAATATTAAAAGTACCTCTTTGCTCCGCAATTTTTCTGTGCGTGAGAAAATGGATGTGTGGCGTGAGAGCGTGTGAAAAGTGTCAATTGCGTGAGTCTCACGCTCAATGCGTGAGAGTTGACAGCCCTGTATCAAGTATGATTTACTTTGAAACAATTTTCGCTGTAAATTTCACAAATAATTACAAGGACACACAAGTAACACATTTAATTAAATGTGAAACACTGAAATAGCATTTTCTTGTAAAATATACTCCAATAGTCATTGTTTTATTTATAACTTTGAAAAATCTTTTTTTTTTACTGTACAAATTGTCCAAAATGTGCACCAAGCTGTCCCATAAATCGCGTGTTCAATGGAATTGAACGTATTACAAAACCATATTCAGGAGCATCTAAACAAACTGAACAACAAGGTGTGGTTTAGACTCAACACACACTGAATGATTTCTGTCAGCCACAACCCTGACAAATTTCTTTGGCTGAGACTATGGAGTAAAACAAACGGACTGAGACAGCTGTGAAGGTGAGGAAAAAAAACAACAACAAAAAAACCCCCACTAAATATCCCTGAGAAAGCTGCCCGTGTATGTGTGTATGTGTGTGGGTCTAGCTCTGCTCCAAAACCTAGTAAGTTCCAATTGAATTCATCGTAGGCACGATACATCACGAAGAAGGCAATCGCAGAATGCATTACAATGAGCACAGAATGCATTGCAATGAATTAAATTGTTAAGGTAAAGGAAAGGAACAGAAAAAAAAAAAAAGGATATTAAATTCAGCATGAAATAACAATCCACCATCTAATTTCTAAATGCATTTTTTATCTTATTGTGAATGACTCTCATGCATACACTTCTTTTTTTAGCTTATTTTCAAAACTCATAGACTTCTCTCTAGTGATGTATGTTGGACTTCTCCAATCGTTAAGTCCACTTAAAACCTGCCCCTTTCTTAAAATCAACCACTAGCTTTCATTCCGATCTGCCTCCAGCCAATATACAACCAAATGATAGAATGTTTTTCTCTTCCCTATATTTTAGATAATTGATTTCATTTAAATGAACAACTACAATACAAAAGAAAAGATCTGTTGCTATACTTCCGTTTCATTGTGGAGAATCCAAAATGTCATACAATGCAAGATAGATGAATTACAGTTAGTATAAATACACATACTGTAGCTAGATACAATTCATTAATTGCTAAAACCTAGCAATATAAAATCGAAATAAAAATTATATTTAAACAAATATGTGTGTGCTATGTATTCTATGCTTAGTAGGGCATTGCTGGCTTAGCAAGATGCTAATGCTAAATTATATTGGAATTAACTGTGAGGTAAGTTTCCATGTGGAGAGCGTTCCAAATTAGTCACTTATGAGGTTCCATTTCTCTTAAGATACTGCTTATCTTAACAGAAGAGGATAAGATAAGAGCTTAGCAGGCTGCAGCCTATATAGGAAGTAGGCAGCTCACTGTGTGTGTGTGTGTGTGTGTGTGTGTGTACCGATGGAGGCCCTTTGCTGACAGAAACTAGCAGGTGACACATGGTAGATTGGCTTAATTCTGAAGGCCACTCTAAAAATATTGTATCTCAAGCCTTACACCAGATATAGTTCTACCACCATCACTCACACTAACCAACATCCACACACCAACAGGGTGCACATTCCTGCCAACTGGCTGGCGTAAGTTTAAAATGCTGAGTGTTTAGCAGCACTGAATTCCTCCCCATGTGTGCTGGGCTCCACCCTGAACCCGAGGGCCCTCGACATCTGTCTCCAGGGGATCCCGAGGCACAGGCTGTGGTGGCCGGTTGTCGGAACCCAAAGGAGACAGACTGGATCCTGGCTCTGTGTTGGGGAGAGCCCAACGACACCATCTGTCTCTCATCTGCTCTACTTCAGTGCGACGAGTCATGCCGCAGCACTCGAGGGGATTTATGAGAGCGTTTCCAAGCATGAGTGTGAACATACCGTATGTATGTTTGTACACACACACACACACACACACACACACACACACACACACACACACACACACACACACACACACAGAGAGAGAAAACCCAGAATGATGCTTTCTCCGGTGACAGCAAAAGCCTACAGTGACTGAGGTATGTCCTGACAGGCAGCTGTGTAACACACCTGAGGTCTGCCGTGAGATTGTCAGCAGGCATCTGGAAGGCTTGACTGTGTGCATGCTGAAACGCTTCTCAGGCTCTGTGTTGTTGTGGTGTGGAGCGGTTATTTTACTCCCCTCCTCCTTTTAGCCTTACTGTTTGCTCTGAGCTGGAGGCAGACAGCCAGAGTGATGTGGACTGTCTGAGGCATGCCTGTCAGGTTACAAAAAGCAATACGTCCACCTGTCACCTCCTCTAGTCAGACTCTCATCACCCTGCCATCATACTGCCACTGGCCCCCTGCACAGAAACCAGCTTCAAATACCCTGACACAGCAACAGCAAATCACACATGTGTATGCACACGAACATGCTCAAACACATTAGACACATTAGACACATACACACATCTAAGCACATCAAATGAAAAGAGATGAAAAGCAGAGAAGGGGAAAGGTGAGTGAAGGAAACGAAATGAAAGCAAAAGGCAAGGATAGAGGGAAGGGTAAATAGGATAAGAAAAGAAAAAAGAACAAGGAAAATGGAATGGAAAGAGGAACAAGAAATGAAAAAAAAAAATGAAAAGCAACAGGAAGATGAAAAAGAACAGGGAAAATTAACAAGGAACAGAAAAAAATAACAGAGAAAGAAAACAAGGAAAAGAAAAAATAACAGAGAAAGAAATCAAGGAAAGGAAAAGAAGGGGAAAAGAGGAAGGGGATGAAAAAAAGAAAGGAAAAGGTAAGGATAGAGGGAAGGGTAAAGAGGACAAGAAAAGGAAAAAAAGGAACAAGGAAAATAGAATGATAAGAGGAACAAGAAATGGCAAAAATGAAAAGGAACAGGAAGATGAAAAAGAACAGGGAAAATTAACAAAGAAAAGGAAAAATAACAAAGAAAACTAGGAAAAGAACAAATAACAGAGAAAGAAAGGAAAGGAAAGGAAAGGAAAGGAAAGGAAAGGAAAGGAAAGGAAAGGAAAGGAAAGGAAAGGAAAGGAAAGGAAAGGAAAGGAAAGGAAAGGAATGAGGAAACAGTAAAAAAGAAAGAAAAAGGTAAGGAAAGATGGAATGGTAAAGGGAACAGGAATGGGTATATGGAACAGGAGAAATTAAAATGAACACGGAAAAAGAAAAGAAAAAATGGAGATGGATAATAAGGAAAGATAGATGGGGAAAGGGAACAAAGAAAAATGGAAAGGAAAGGGAAAATGAACAAGTAAATGAAATTCTTAGGGGGAAAAAAAGTACAAAATATGTACATTTCTTTATGGGAGTGTAAAGGGAATCTAATAAAGCTGCAGGATCATTAACAACTTTTGTTTTTTTCTGGTTTGGACCGCAACCAAGTCTAAACAAACAGGTGGAGGAACTGTGGAAGTTTTGGCCTCAGCCAGCGCTCTGCTCACTGCCATCACAAAAGCACAGCAACGAATCTCATTCATCAAACTTGTTCTACTCTCAGACAGATGGAGTCTGTGGATACCTCCCAGAAACATCTCTGTGAGCATCCATTCACAACATGCTTCATTTCGATGAGAGCTGGCATGAAGGCAGAAGATCAGAAGCAATATTGTGTTTAGACAGAGATGGTGAAGAAATGTGCTAGATGTCCAGGACTTGTCACGCTTATCTGGACTGGACAGTTGCTGTATGTGGGCTGCTGTGTCTATATTTAGGTTAGCGTTAACAGTTGTTGAATGTCTGCACATAGATCTCCACTAAAAACGTAATTGGACAGACAGAAGGGCTTTTCACACAGCGCTTAACCCTGGAATATCATTGTTCTAAACCACACTTTTAAACGTTTCACATTTGGAGTGAAGATTGGAGTCAATTATTAACTTTATAGTGCAGTAATATCAAGTTTATCCATTCAGCTGGCAGGATGTGCAATGCTAGATCCTTTATATTAACAGAGGTCGGGTCCTATGGTCGCCCAATCAGCAACACTGACTAGAGTATTTAGGAATGTACAGTGTGAAATGTCATTTTACGAATCCCCAGGATTAATTGTTAACCCTACAGTAGGTAAATTATAAGCAGTGAGAAACGTGAAGCAAGATAACCCAATATTTCATTTAGACTGACCAGGGTTAAACATTTCAAGTGTGAAAAGCCCTAAAGAGGGTTTTAGACATGGGTGTGCTCTTGGAAACTCTTCAAGAACACGGTGAGCGTGTACCTATCAAAACTATTAACAGACTGAACTTCCCCTAAATTTCCTAGCAATGAGTGAGAGCTGAAATAGCCTCTCCTGAGATTCATGATTAAATGTTCTTTTAATAGAGTGTTCACTGTTGAGCCAGTGCTTCAGTCCTTTAAAGGGATTTAGTTTAATTACATCATATCTAAAACTAATGACTTTGATATGGTCTTTAGTCATACATGTCTCTAAAACACTGTTCAGCAAGACTCCACATGGGATGACAGCACAGATTAAACCAGGATGTGTTGCCTAGATTAAAAACATAAGTCTGCCCTCAAACTATACAGCATTATTTGATTCTTTGTTTCAGAAAACACACTTTCCACCTCTTTAAAGGGAGAGGTTTTTTTCTACTAAACACCTCTATAAAAACCATCAAAACACGTGTTCCAGCCAAACACTTGACACGATAATTGAGGGCTATCAAATCCTGCTGGCAAATGTGATGGACGCTGATCTGGAAACAGTGCTAGCAAGCAATATTTTGCCTCAAGTGTAGCATCCATGTGAATATAAGTGAATAAGAACAGGAAGAAAAGCGTCTTTCTGGCTGGTAAGTGGGTAAGAGGCTGATGCCAGCTCTTAATGGCATTCTCTAGTGCCCTCTGCTCCACTCTGATTGGCCCCAGGGATGTTGCTGGCATGCTGTAGTAGAATGGCAGGGCTGGATAACCCGGTTATGAACAGCTATAAACAATATAGTAATGCTCAGTGTGCCTGCTTTGATGGCATGACACAGTTAAGTAAGCAAATAAAAACTTTTTTCTCCATCTCTTTATCAAAGATTTATACAGCTTATACAAAGTACTGAATATTAGATATATTTTTAAAAAGTACGAATTTTTATAATAAAAGCGATAATGTGCATATTTTAATCATATGTATAAAAAATGATAACAATGCTGCAGCTCAAAAAGATTATCAAAATCATATAAAATGTGTGTATGCTTTATATATCTTAAATAAATGTAAATGTTTAATTAGGCTATACATATGCATTTTTTAGTAAACACGTATTTTTATATTGTAAAACAATTTATAATATTATATATACAATTATAACAGTTTTGCTGCAGCTCACATGGATTCCTTCAACGTACACTCCTGCGGATTTAAGAGTTGGACAAGCTAAAAATATCTCTTTTTAGGAAGACGACCTGTTCTGGGATGATAATCAGCTCTTAGAAGTAACTCTCAAAAGTATGCATAATCAGCCTAATCATTAAAAAAAGAGATTGAAGGCCAAATTTAAGTACATTATATTCTCTGAACAGACCTTAAACAGAAGTGGAAGAGACAGAAGTCAAAATACTGTCCAACGGCACAGCCATTCTGACTGCGTTCATAAAACTGTGAACGATACTCATGCAAAAAACATGATTTAAACAAGAGTGCATGCAGGAGATCAACGGCGCAACTCATAAATGAGCTCTCGTCTGCCTGAGCAGAGATGAAAGAGCGTAAAGGAGAGGAAGGTCATGCGTTTACCTCAGATCTCTGTTCTCTGGTTAAAGTTATTCTACAGAAAACTTACAGATGAATCTGCTCTCTGCATAACGAACACAGGTTATGATTTATGTGCTAAGACAGCGCCAAACAACTTCACGGGGAAAAAATCCTGTGCTACCTGCATCACTGCAGGCTTCAATGCCATTTAAAGTCTCGTCAAATTCTCATTCTTAGAGAAAGGGGGAGTAATCTGTAGGAAGCCATGCTGATTTCATTCATAAACTGTTTCATTATGGATAATGTCTCTTTCGCTCTCTCTCACACTCTCTCTCTCTCATTTCTTCTGACTGTTTACGATAGAAAACCATATATTTTCATGATAATCTACAGATAAATTGCTTCAGTGGTTTATTGTTATTGCCTCCCTGCTGTGGGAGAGGGCAGTTATCAGTTATAAAACGCACAGGGTAGTACTCAAGAGAGCTAGGCCAGGTATGAGGAACTGTATAGAGTGAAACAGTTAGTCAAAACTGCTGAAGGAAACAGATCTAGATGTAAAAAGGGAGTTTAGCCCAAAGGACAGAAGCCTTTAAATGGATGAAAGTCACAGGTCTAAAAACCTAGAAATATTCTATCCATATTTGTCAATTTGACTTAGTTTACATAAAATGCATTAGTCAGTAATGACTGGTGACAAATGTGTCACTAGGGAACATCGGTCAGCCAGCTCAATGTCCTTGCAAACTTTTAAAACATCATCTGAGCTAAACTTCATATGTAAATTGTGATGTTGCAACCATAAACAAGACTCACATCATCTATATTCTGGATGAGGTGTTAAAAAAAAAAATCCATCAACAAGCCATAAACTCCCCTTTTTTTTTCATCTATCTCAGAGTGGATGCAGATTTCACAGGTAAAAATCTCATCGCTTTTAATTATTTATTTCCCCTAGTATTGACCTATGCTGCACACTGGTTCTCAGTTCA
This sequence comes from Scardinius erythrophthalmus, assembly GCF_964197995.2. NCBI lineage: Eukaryota > Metazoa > Chordata > Actinopteri > Cypriniformes > Leuciscidae > Scardinius > Scardinius erythrophthalmus. The sequence continues at coordinate 10,345,819 of NC_138226.1, read as the reverse complement.
TTAAGAACCAGCAGCGTTTGAAATTGGTCAATATATTTAACAAACGACCTCTTCAGAAGAGTTGCTTGCCATCTCAGCAACTTCTGCAAGGCCGACTCCACAGTTGTGCGAATGTTATTTCTCCCTGACATGACATAATGGGAAGGGAAAATAGATAATAATGAGGCCTGAGGGAAAATACACAGAAGGTATATCAGTACTATTTAGAAGCAAAAAAGGAAAATAACAAAACAAACAAAAAAATATTTTTTAGTCAATGGTAAAGGGACTGTTGGCAGATCATTTCACATACACAAAAGTCTCACACTTTGAAATTTCCTTTTGAAGTTTGGGATTTCCTTTCAAATGTAGGGAGAGACATATTTGCACAGGTTTAGAGTTGCTCAATTATGGTGAATTCAGAATCACTGCTGTCACTTCTAAGTACTCAAGCCCATCCCCGCCCCTGACTCCTCACTAAAAATCATTGTGGTTCTATGGTGTACAGCGCCATAGTATATCATGCTGTCTTCAGTGTTCGAATGAAGTGTGACCATGCCACCATTAAAGAAATAGATGACTGCAAGAGCCTTTGTCTTCCTCCTCTCACCGCTGGGTGGCTAATGAAAATGGCAGGCCCTCATGTTGGTGAATAGAATATTGACTGGGGCTGAAGATTTACACCTAGACTCCTGAACACGGACATAACAAATATAGCGCGTAATTGAGTTTGGTCAGTGAGTCGTGTTTGAAAAGAAGAAGAGGAGAGAGAAGAAATGAGTGTTTGTTGGTTTGAGCCCAAGTTCCTGCCACCAAATAGATGAAGAGGAAAAACAGAAGGTGTTTACCAGACATGAAAACAAGGAAAATGGCAGAAGAAACTGTGATGTGCTGGGTGGATCCTCTCCATCTGTTAGCAGAGGAGCAGTTCACCTGATCTGGTGTGTGAAGCTCTTAGTGTGGGGTGAGCATGACGGCCACCATCGATCTGTGACAGCCAGCATAAAATGCCACGTCCCTGTTGGTGGGCTGTAAGGTGACGGATGCTCAGCTGGTGACAGCCACCACCCTCTGAGACTACAGTGTCCAGGTGAAAGATCTACCAATGAAACCTAGAGACTACTTTCCCTTCAAAATTAACAATGCACCAATATATGCGTTTTGGATGTTGATGTTCTTAATTTACTTAACCTGTAATTTTGCAGTCTACCAGCTTCACCTTCTAAATTTTGCTTGCTATGACCGTCCTGCCCTTTTCCTCTGTGGAACATTTCCCCTGCCACGCTCCAAAGAATAGCAGCATCCAAGATCATGCAAACCCAGTCTGTAGCAGCTCTGTGCCAGGAATATGATGTCATACATGGAGCAGAGTTTTAGTCCAGGCAGGATTCTTCCAGATGGACAGAGCTCCATCAGGGCCATATAGATCTGCACTCATTCTGCTGCCGAGACTTTCAGAGCCTTTGCCAGGTAGAATCCTCTGAAAGCAAAAGGCGATATATTGTGCTTCTGCCTTGAAGCCTGAGCAAATTTGTCCTCCCACTTTTACACTCTCTTTTCCCCCTTTTCCCAATTCCTAGATTTATTTATAGATTGAAATCTATCTATCTATCTATCTATCTATCTATCTATCTATCTATCTATCTATCTATCTATCTATCTATCTATCTATCTATCAATCATGACAACTCTCGGAGTGTTTGGCATGGTAATGGGTATGACAATGTTGATATGTTTGGTCTTGGCGGAATAAATCTGCTACACTGCTGCTGCTTTTATTGCTGCCACTGCTGCTGCTGCAGAGCAAGTACAGAACTTGCTACTGCCAATACATACACAACATGCTAAGACATGCTGCTGCTGTACAATATAGCGTACATGAATTACCTGTGGCAGCTCTATACAGGTGGAGCTGGGGAAGATGGAGGGTTTCTGAAAGTGCGCTGCACTGCTAAGGCAAATGCTACCCAAGTATTTGAAGGTTAAGCAGCGAGCTCATTGGCTACTGATATGGCAGGAACCAATCAGCTGTGCCCTATAGATAACAATGTGATTACGAGCAGGTTGAGTTAAATGACCTATTAGCCTGCGCCATCTAGAGTTTCACGACAGAACTTTGTATGTATATATATATATATATATATATATATATATATATATATATATATATGTATGTATGCATGTATGTACAGTATATATATATATATATATATATATATATGTGTATATGTGTATTATATATATATATATATATATATATATATATATATGTGTGTATATGTGTATATATATATATATATATATATATATATATATATATATATGTATATGTATATGTATATGTATGTATGTATTAGGGGTGGTGAAAAAAATCGATTATTGATTAATCGCGAGTATGTTATGGACGAGTATGAATCGATTATCAAATTTTCAAAAATCGATTTTTTATAAAAAAAAAAAAAAAAAAAATCCACTCTGCGTGCATTTAGAGCATGTTATGTTATGAGAGGCGAATCACAGCTACTTCAGAAAACCCAGCACAGTATAGGAACTACCAGGCAGTGACGTATGTGTACGCTGAAATAAAAAGTATTTCACCTCAGAAAAACGGACGTTCCTGTCCTGTCAGCCGTTATACTGTACTCGTAGCGCACACTCTTCAATTGCACGCGCAAATGCGGAGGGGCGCGCCGTGTATCGCTTCACTGTATAGTGCAAAGTGCAAAGGAAACTACGAGCATGCAACGTTGTTCGTTGTAAATTAGTAAGTCATGAAATAAAAGTAAAATACCAATAAATCACGTTACTGGTAGGCTACGTCGTGTGTTAGCTGAGAAGGATTTGCATGCAGGCATGATTTTCATTCTATTCACCAGGAGCAGTTTCCATGTTTCATTAACAGTTCTTGTTAGTATTGTGTATTCACCATGGTAACTGTCGTTTCAATATTAACGCCAAAATGCCACTTTATTTTCACTTTGTGTTATTTTTTATATTTGTAAAATACTGTGGTGGCTCATACCAACATTGTATTAAAAGCTAGTTTGGTTCAACTTGATGAGTCACAACACAATGTGATGTATTCATTTCTGTGTTCTACAGAACATAAGCTACATACAAATAATTCTGAAGTTATAACTACACGACACAGAAAGTGCTTTGAGTTGTTACTCAATAAAAGAGTTAAGTAATTCAGCAGCTGACTTTTTTTAATACTGCAATCACTTAGTGTATTTTTGTTTACTGTTGTGAACTGGAAAATCAATAATCGCTAATCGAAAATCGTTAATAATCGAAAATCGACTGTAATCGAATCGGGACTTCAATAATCGTAATCGAATCGAATCGGGAAATCAGACAGATTAACCACCCCTAGTATGTATGTATGTATGTATGTATGTATGTATATATATATATATATATATATATATATATATATATATATATATATATATACAGTATATATCCATCCATCCATCCATCCATCCAAACAAACTGTTTCTAGTTAAAGAGGTGGTATAATGCCCTTTTTACAAGATGTAAAATAAAGCTCTGATGTCCCCAGAGTGTGTGTGTGTGAAGTATTAGCTCAAAATACCCCACAGATTTTTTTATATAGCATGTTAAATGGGGGGTGAAATGCTATTTCATGCATACTGAGTTTTTTACACTGTTAAAGATTTGGATTCCCATGCTAAACATGGACAAAGTTTCAAAAATAAAGTTGTACGTTTGATGGAGTATTTCTGTGGCAAAAATACTCCTTCCGGTTTGTCACAAGTTTCGGAAAGATTTTATCGAGTATGGGCCTGTGTGACGTCAGATGGGGCGAAATTTACTAAGGGCACTTCTCCCGGAAGGGCGCGCGCGCACCCGTAGACCAGAGCGAGAGAGCGAAAGCAGTACGCCCATCAAAGCGCTGTGCTCGGCTTTAGGGAAGTATTTGCCGGATTTGCAGATCGTCTAATGCTTAAGGATGGAGCAGTCCCAACGATAAAGGTTCACGGTCGTGCGTTGGAACCGCAGGCAGTGAGTAAAACTGCTTCAAATGTCTGTGTGTTGTTAGCTATCGGCGCGTAAGCACAGCAAGTAAACAGAGAACAGCGCTCGTGATTCTTTAGCTCCGCCCACACAGCACGCCTCTAGCCGCTCGTTTTTTTCCGGAAAGACTCGGTACAGCCTATCTTTCTTTTATAAATATAATAAAACTAAAGACTTTTTGGAGATATGAAGGATGTAATACTACTCTATAGATACTCAAGATTAACATGAGATTGACTGAAACTGAGTGTTTCACCCCCCCTTTAAAGTTGTCACTTTTTGAGGGTTAGCAAAAACGCACCGTTTTGTGACTGCCCCTTTAAATGCAAACACGCTGCTGCTACCGACACAGAGGGCGGGTTTCAAGAGCTTGTGTGTGTGTAAGCAGCTCAGATTACCTCGCAGACACACACTAAAATGACAGAAACTGTTCTGCCTTTTATGTTTAAACCATGTCAGACAAAGATGGAGAGACTCAAGAAGAAGTGACAACACGTAGAATGCAACAGGACGTCTCTGAATGGTTAGTTGATGAATTTATGTTGCTGATGTGGAGTTAACTATCTTCAATTAGCATATTCTGTCACGATAATCTATAAATCGCTCGTATAGGAACTGTTGTGAGATGCACACAGAGTGACTTTCTATTGCATGTGAAAAGACGGATGCTACAGTTTGAGCTGACTCACAAATGTTCTCGACTACAGCAACTCTTCCTCTTCTCAACACATACTGTGTGTTCCCGGGGGTGGGGTTTATGTAAATTTTAAGGTTGGTGATGTCACTAACTCTGGAGGAATGTTGTGTAGTCCCTAACAGCCGTTTGTTGTAGTCCTTAAAAAACGATTTCTTTAAAAGCAAATGTCTCCCTTTGCTTTGAACTTTGAGCGTTGTAACTTTGCAGATGTTGTTTATGCTCAAACAGCAACATTACACACTAACTAAAGTTAGAAAAGTGAAATCATACTCAACCATCCCTTTAAAAAAAAAGTTTACTGTATATGAATTTCTTTCACTACAATTTCTTACATTCAAATTCTGCATTCTGTTTACTACCTCAATTTCAAAACCAGAAATCGAATTCAAAATCAAAATTCTGAACTCAAATCTGAATGGCGTACAAACCAGGGCTTCACATGGATAGTCAAAGGTTTGGCCACGCAAGACTAGGTGGGTCACAGAAAACTGTCACACGGATAGGCAGCTCTCGCCACGGTACTCTCGCTACTGTTGGAGATGAGCTCAAACTCAAAGAGGTTGGGCTGAATTCCAACCCAAAGAGTCCAGCATCATATTTGGGATAATTATGCTGAAGAGCTCCATCGGTGTGGATTTTGTTTCCAACAAATGGCTGGCAAAGTGAGCTAATTAAATGCGGAGCAGGCAGAGAGGGGAGCTGAGATGGAGGGCTGGAGAGAATAATGACACTCGTGAAGAGCAGAAGGAACAAGATAATGAGAGTGACTCGGATATACAACACACACCCTCTACATCAAGACTGAGACAAGACAACATACAAGATGGACCAGTGAGCTGTGCGGCGCACACAAAAAATAACAGAGATGGATTTGACGCCAAACACACACACACACACACACACACACACACACACACACACACACACACACACACACACCCAGGGCTGGACTGGGACAGAAAATCGGCCCTGGCATTTTGGCCCAGACTGGCCCACTACATATGATCATAAACACCACCCATCTTTGCACGCCTTTGAATATGTTTTTGTTTAACTCCTATTCATTAAAACCGCTAATGCCATGTAATGAGTGAGTATAAACGAGTGAGAGTTAACAGATGAAATAAGTACAAAATTGTAATTTATTAATACAGTCGAACTATACTCCACAGTGATGAATCCAAAAAACAAGCTATAAGCTGCATTGACAGTGTTTCTCAAAGGAATTTTGGTAAAACTGTGGTGGGTGGACCTCTAGGGGGGTTTGGGGGCATGGTCCCCCTAAGAATTTTTTTTGCATTTTAATGTTAAATTCATCAATCTGGTGCAGTTTGAGGGTTCAAAATTAAAAGCTCCAACCCATATTCAGTGTGCAAGTATAACAAAGAAAACAAATCAAACCGCTTTTAGTAACAGTGTCTGTCTATATTACACTACTACATAATAATAGTTATAATATTAATCTCATGATAGTAGCCTATATATTGTAAAAAATAATGCACCGAAAAATAAAGAAAACTTTCATAATTAGTTTTGTACTAATTTCTAAACTTGAAAGAGATAAGCACATGATCTTTTATTTTGACGGAAACTGCATCGAGCTTTTATTTTGGCGGAAAACATGGATACAAACGTGTCTCATTAAACTTCTAGTAAATTGCTGTAATTGTCAACTATGCAGATGTGGAAATAATCTGTAACCGGGTTATGGGTTCCTACACTCATAGCCAAAGTGTTTTGAAAGTAGTTCTGCTTACCGCGGAGTCGACTCTACACTTTCTCATCTCTCTCTCCTGATCCTCCTCACTATCCTCCTCATCAGCCACTGGAGCTGATGAAGGTCCTGCTGCTGCAGAAAACATATCTTGACACATTTTACAGCGTCAGCTTGAAGGGCCTGTATCTATTTTTCACGCTATTTCTCTGCACATTCCTTGCGTTTCCTCTCCATCTCTCAGACTATTTTGACAGATACACACTTGACACTGCACGCTCGCTCAGAGCCCAGAGGGGGAGGTGTTTAATGATGTGATTGGGCCAGCCCAGTGTCAATCAAGATAACAACCAATGGGCCGCTGATCTACGTGTTTCATGGGCCGGTCTGTCAGTGGAAAAAAAAACTAACGCTTACTTTTTTTTTGACCAATGCATTACACCGGCACTAACCCAGCGCTGTCAAAACAAAACGAATGGGCCGCCGATGTACGAGTTTTATGGGCCGTCAAAAAAAAAAAAAAAAAAAGTATGAGATGTATCGGCCCAAAAGCACGTCGGCCCACCGGGCATTTGCCCGGTATGCCAGATTACCAGTCCAGCCCTGCACACACCCCTCAGCACCAAAGCAAATCTGTGAGGCAAATGAACTACAAGAATGAACGATATCAAGTAGAGATTACTGTAGTTGAGTATCGAGGATGAAAATTATGCATACTGTGGCATGCTGCCACAGTCATTATGTGTGTATGTGTATGAAATGTTTATGTTAATGAACAGTGCTGTGGCAAAAACAAACACTTACTTTTTCTCCCCATATATCTCATTCTTTATGGCTGTCAGGTGGAGGACACGGGGAACCCTCTCATAGACCACTTTTTAAATGCTTTGAAACAAAGCTGATGTTTTCAAGAATTTATTATGAAAGCTACTTGCTTGTCGTCGCCAAAATCCACTCTGATACCATTAACTGATTTTAGATGCTTAGCAAAGATTGCATCCCGCATGCCAATAACATTTAGGAGAAAATGGAAAGAGAAGCAAATGGAGTAATTCCTTTATGAGGAAATTATGTACAGACATCTAGAATCAACAACATACTGACAAGGTCCCACTTTGTGCGAGTGCATGCAGACAAGTCTGCTTCATGATAGGACATTAAAAAGCTATCTATGTGGTCAAACGTGTCACCCTCACCTTGTGGTAGCTTGGAATTCCAAGGGGAATCGGATTTACATGTTTAGACGTAGGTCAGATGCCCAGATATCGGATCTGATTCAAAACCTCATTTGGAAGTGGCTCAGAACGGATGTGATAGAATTTAGATTTTTGTGTTGCAACAAATTCCAATCTGTGTCAGATGTGAGTAAAAAAATGCTGATTTTTGCGACAAAGTGACACAATCCCATTCATTTCAATGGAGCGCTGGCGACGTCCGGTGACACGAGCGGCAGTGACCATTGGCGAAAGAATGTGGGCGTGTCAAGCGACGCGAGACACGCAGCAAAAGTTCAGAAATGTCAACTTTATGCAAATGAGAAGCGATTTTCACGAGCGACAACCAATAGGAAAGAATACTTTCAGTGGAGCTCACACCGTCTCAAGTGTAGGCAAGACAGAAGAGTTCAAGGGCGATTTCACTGTTTTATATGATTTGACTGTAACCACATACATGGATATAATAAAATGGTCTCAGTGAGTTTAATTCATACATTCATAATTTTATGATGCTAGTTTAGCACTGCTGCAGTTCATTTTACAGTTTCCCCTGCATTATGTTGACTATTAGGGACAAGAAAATGTATTATTTGTCAAATTCGAATGATGTTTTAGTAATTTATGACAGTATGAGTGAGTTTAATTTGTTGATTGATCGATCGTTAATCTAGTAAATTATTTAATCCACTGGACACTGCTGTGGTAATATAAAAACACTCTCCCAACAGCATACTGTTTCTTTTGAGCCTAATTCCAAGTCAAATTAAAATTATATAGTTGTATACATCACTTGTAATGGTATTTTGTATAGATATGGCCAGATGTGCAGTCTACCAATAACATTAGAGCGTAAGACTAAGTACAAAGTACAAAACATCACAGTAAAGAGACTAGCGACATACAGCGACAAAGTCGGTGGTGGTGTGAACGAGGCTTAGAGTTCTTGACTACAGGACATAATGGGGGACACAACCCCATAAAACATTAGAGGGACACAGGTGGTGGTGCCAATACAAGCAATTGTCTGCCTGCAGGAGCGTCCAAGCAATCAGAATGAATGAACTGCCTGAAACAGTAAACAGTAAGCTACTTTTTCTCCATTTAGTGTTGGTATCTGTCTTTTCAAAACAACTTCCTGTACTTCCTGTTTCTCATTTGCTACACAACACTTCACCTTTATTGAGTCCTTGCTGAACAGACATGTTGAATATATGCAAAGTGTATAAACACTTACTTTACAGTTAAATTGAATTGTTAGATAATGTGAAAATGGCAAAATATGTATTTTTAGTAGACATTTTAATGTCTTTTATTTAAATTATTTTTAAATCGTTTGTACAGTTTGGGCGATATAATGTTCCTAATATAGTTACAAAACTATTGTTAAGATTTATTTAATTGCCTATACCAATTTTTACTGTTTGGCATTTGGTGTTAATTTTGGATCTTTGTCACTTGCTTGTGTCAAGTTAAACATGCTGGCATCTACATATGAGACTAAAATTAATCAGAGGAGGAAGTGCAAGACCCGGTGAAAACAACACAAATTTCCTTAATCGAGTCACTCGTCTTAACATAATAGACTCTTTCACTCAAATGCCAGTGCATTGATTAGGAAAATCCCTGTATGAAAACGAACATGCATCACCACTTGGCAGAACAAGAGGCCGCTGCTAATTCTGCTGTTAGCTCGACCGAATGCACCGAACAGCAGACTTGCGAGCATTGACATATTAAGATGAGCATCTCATTCAGTGCTTGTCGCGCATTTGAAAGAGCACTTTATTTCTGCTTGACCCCTACATCCCAGGTTTTGCTCATCAATCCGCCAACTTCATTAGTCCCACAGCCCCTGCTGTCTCTGTGTCTATGCTCTGCGCTCAATGTCTCCCGCCTGAGGTGATAGCTGAATAGGAGCTAAAGCACTCCTGAAGTCTGAGTCTTTAACGTTATACACTAAGCACCAGACACATTTACTGTCCCCTGGGGTCTTTGTTATATTGCTGTCGAATGTAAAGTGTTTTTTCGCCTTCTCACCACCAATCCACTTGACCTTTCCTGCAGATTTCTGTGGGTATCGAACTCGCCCAATCAATTTGGAAACTAAACAGTGAGAGTGACCGGGGCTGAAGGAACCATGACCTGGGTGCAGTCCAGGGATAGTGGCCCCATTGCAGAGAGAAAAGAGAAGAAAAAAAAGAAGAGTATGAAACACGATCGATAGGCCCCTGTTTGTCAGGGAAAAGGAAATAGAAGGATGTATGGGCTGAGGAATGACGGCAAATACAGAAACACAAGGGACTTCACTACAAAAATTCTTGAGAAGTTCCCAAATGTTTTAAGAACATCTAGATTCTAAAAATAATAATGACAATTAAATTGACATTGTATACTAGTCTACTTATGAAATTCCTGCAGAAATAGTTCTTAAAAAGCATCAGGAAACTTTTAAATTAATTTGAATTCTTCTTTTATTCATGATAAAGTTCCCTTGGCCTTTGGAATTTAAATAGCCCCACATGATCACATAGCCTTCACCATACAGAGATTGGCATGGTTTTATTTCAGTTAGCCTAATAGCTGGTTTGATTTGCATTGAGAGATGATCTTATGGAAAATACTCCATGCCAATCTCTAGGTATGGTGAAGGCTATGTGATGATGTGGGGCTATTTTAATTCCAAAGGCCAAGGGAACTTTATCAGGATGCATAGTATCCTGGATCCATGAAGTAACTGGCCTTTTAAAATAAAAATCTGCCTGCCTCTATGGGAATTTAACATAGGGGTGTCCAAACTTATGCACCCTGTATTTCAAGGAAGAACATTTATTTATTTATGATACATTATTCATTCACAAAGAAAATTGGTGTCCTTAAAGGTTGGATTTTTCCTATTTTTTTTAAATTAAGGCATTAAGTTCAATTTCCAAAAGATGATTTTTTATTCCTCTTTTTAGTCAACTTTAGCATGGGTGTCTAAACTTATGCATAGCACTGTATATGTATATATTCTCACTATATATATATATATATATTCTCACTAACAACAATGCAAGCTTTTGCTTCAAAGAATACTGGAAATGCTGAAGCTCATAACTTTGTATTATGTATTTGTATGTGTGATGGAGTTTGGGTTAGCGGCCCAAAGAAAGTGAAAGTCCATCTAATTATCTGTGTTGTAACGTCAATATCTTTAGTGTCGTTGTTTTTATTGTGTGTGTTGTTGACTCAACTTGGCCATATGTCATAGCAGGCATGATTTCACTGCAATTATGATATTGATTGAAGTCATATGCAGCAGAATGCAGATCTTGGACACATTCACTGTGCTGACCTCATCGCTTATCAGCTTCAGCAAACAGTGAAAAACAGAACAGAGCTAAACATTAACCTTCCCAGACAAACACACACACACACACACACTCTCTCTCTCTCTCTCTCTCTCTCTCTCTCTCTCTCTCTCTCTCTCTCTCTCTCTCTCTCTCTCTCTCTCTCTCTCTCTCTCTCTCTCTCTCTCTCTCTCTCTCTCTCTCTCTCTCTCTCTCTCTCTCTCTCTCTCTCTCTCTCTCTCTCTCTCTCTCTCTCTCTCTCTCTCTCTCTCTCTCTCTCTCTCTCTCTCTCTCTCTCTCTCGAATCATGATAGCTAAATCCACCACAACCAAAGCTTGACACAGATGTACTACATATAAAAAAACAAAAAAAACAAATCATCACAGAACTGTATTCTGACAGCAAAACGGGTATATAGTTTCAAATTTGTAATTCAATAAGTGGTCTGGCTTGGTTTTGTTTCCCAAACACAAAAGCAAAGACAGTTTTTTGGCATATTATGTAAATCTATAGAGAGTGGTGTAATCAGGACCTGGAAGAAACTGTACACAGTTCGGACCTGAAAAAAGAAAAGTATCAGTTTCCACAAAAATATAAAGCTGCACAACTGTTTTCAAATATTGAAATCAATAAGAAATATTTATTGAGAACCAAATGACCATATTAGATTGATATGTGACAGTGACACCAAAGACTTTGCTAAGCTTTGCTATAAAAAAAAAAAAAAAGTTTTAAACTATATTAAAATAGATTGTTTTTTAAATTGTAATACTATTTCACAATATTACTGTTTTTACTGCATTTGTGATCAAATAAATGCAGCCTTGGTAAAAAAAATTAGAGACTTCTATAAAAAACATACATTTTAACATCTAACCGACCCCATACTTTTGAATGGTGGTTTATACTAACATTATTTTTATTATACAGTAAGGCATAATGGGGTTAAAGTTTCCCCATAAAAAAGAACACTTGGATGTAATTTTCTCTTAAAACACTACAGCACTTTCCTAAACACCTGGAGTACAGCACCAAATTGTTATACATTAGTGAGGAGGATGGATTTTGGACGATTGCTTTGTTACGATGGATTCGCAAAATGGAGATTCATTTGTGAAATACGCTGGTACTAAAATTACAGCTTTAAGATGTATACAGCTCATTTACTAAAAGCAGAATAATACAGAATTTTTTCAAAATACTAGATAGACCATGCAATCTGGTGTGCAGCTGAAAAGAGACCTGTGTAGAGAGAGAACGAGTTCGTGTTGGGAGGCATTTAGAGGCATTACTGCCAATGTAGTGACAGGAAAATGAGCCACATTAGCAAGCTACCTTTCCCTTAGGGGCTTAAGCTTGCTAACTGTGGGGTCCATGTTCATTTAACACATGCATAAGCATGTTAGGAAGACTCAAGAGGGTTTTAATGGAGCCTGAGCAGAGGGACAAGAAAGCAACCCCTCAATTTATTCTTTTACAAGACTGCTTTTTTCACCTTTTGCTAGCACTGCAACTGCAGACAGTGAGGTACATCCTCCAGCACAGGGATCAAGATGTTATTAGTTACGCTACTACAAAAACAACAGGTGCCCGCTGTTTTAAAACAGTGGCACGCAAGTGCTCTGCCTGCTAAACAGCCGCTCGTGACTCAGATGAGTGCTAGAAACCATTCCACTAGTGTCAGATTTAATATAAAAGCAACATTTTACGATGTGGTGCTGCAGCCATTATCATAAAGGTATGGTTTACTCAAAAATGCAAATGATGTCATCATTTACTCATCAACAGGGGTAAGTGTAAAATCCAAGGTATGATGTGTGACACAGAAAGAACGATTACAAAACTTTTAATGAACACAAAGATCAAAAACTACACATGAACATAACATTAACACGAGACTTAAATACACGATTAACGAGACAAGGAACAGGAATGTAACTAATAAGAAACCATGACAACTAATAAAGAACTAGAACACAGGCTAGAGACAATGAAAACCATGGCTAGAACCTAAACAAGACAACAAATCTAAACATGACTGTGACATTGCATGGCAGACCAGGGCGGAGATGGTGGGAGTGAGGACAAAGGTGGAACCAGAGTTAAGGAGGAGCCCGGCGAAGCCAGAGGGGTGTCGAGGTGCAGCTGCTGACTCGGAATTCAGAGGTGGAGCCAGAGCTACGATGAACCAGAGGGACAAGGGAGCCCAGCAGAGCCTGAGGGATAACAGTCCATGGTGGAGCCAAGGGAACGTTGAGCCAAGGTGGAGCCGATGGGTAGGAGGGCCGAGTTGGGGCCTGGGGCTTAAAGACTGATTGGGAACTAAGGGATCCACAGGCCAAGGTGGAGCAGATGACTGAGAAGCCCCAGTAGGATCTATGTAGCTGATCTGAACTGTTGGAAGATCCGAGTGGCTGAAGTAAGACAATGGAGATGAAGCTGAAGTACTGTATTGCTGTAGGAGGAGGAAGAGAGCCATCTGCGATGACGACGACGACGAGGTGCTGGGCTTAACCAGAGACGACTTGGAGCTAGTCTTAACCAGCGACGAAGAATTACTATATTTATTTTTAAAAAAGACCAATAACTTTACACACTTGAAAAATAACATTAATGGGAGACAATTAACAAAGGAAAACTGAGGGCTTAAATACACAGAGATAGAAATTAACGAGACAAGGAACAGGTGCATAACCATGAAGAAACCATGTCAAGAAACCATGACAACTAACAACACTTGTTGTTAAAAACCTGTATTTATTTTTTTGGGTAAACTATCCCATTAATAAGAGTTCTTCAATACAGAGGAGTTGTTTAAATTAGTTCTGAGTCTGTCTCTCACACATGAATTATGAGATTGTTGTTTGGGACAGTACTGTTAAATGAGCCATACACGAGTGATTCACAGAGTTGTGTTAGCAGTTGTTATTACAGGTCATTCGAGGGTCAGTTTTAGACAGGCCCTGCTACTCATGGCCATGAGTCATAATGGTAAAAGCATCCAAGGAACTGAGAATCTGTGCCACTTATGAGTGCATCAGTGAGTAAATAATTTCCGAAACACAACAACATTTCTTAGCACTGCTATAAATTGATAGACCGAAGCTATTCAGTGTGTCTATAGTAGAGATGTACAAAACAACATGTATATATTTGGTCCAAAAACATTCTCTTAGACGTCACCGTCAGCACGCAAAATGAACCACTGCACATTATATACCTGTATATATACATAATCACCAAGGATCTGGCCACTTGAGCGAATCTAGAATATAGTAGCACAGCATGGCATCTAGGCAAATGCAAAAAGAGAGAGAGTGAATCCATACTTTATGAGAGAAAACAATGTCAATGTCCTGAGATGCTCTCATTAAAATCCATCAACTTTAATGTGGAAACAAATGTACTGATACTGCTCTTAAGGAAGAGTGTATAGAGACACAGTGTCTAATCTAATGTGTCTAGATTGGTACAGTGTAGCGCCGTGTAGAAACACTATTCAGAGACTACAGTCTACTCTCGTTTTGCTGTGCTCACTGAGATAAAAAAATAATAAAAAAATAATAAATAATATTTTTTAATGACTCCAAAAGTACTGTAACTATCAGGCAAAAGGTAAAATTTAGGTAATAATATATTTTAGTTATTTCCCTTTACATGTTTCAAATATCATACTTTTTTCATTTTACAAATATTATTTATTATTATTTGAAAACCTGAAATTGAAAATTAATATTTCTATGTATATATGGTGTTTTTAATATGCTTTAAGACAAACCATGTGCAAATTCATTAGTCAGCACCATTGCTGAGTTTTTTTGTCCATAAAACTGCAGTGAAAAAAAGACGGCACAAACTTGTAACTAATCCTGTCAACATGTAGGCGGGCTTTAGCATATCATTAATTGCTGAGCAGGGAAGTCTCAAGAGAAGCCAGGACAGGGTATCCCGATATATTTTTCTGTTGATGTGGAAAATCGGGTATAATTAGCAATATAGCGAGTGATTTATGTATATGATGTATATTATGATGTTATGATGAACTATAAGCCTTTCTCCACTGACGTTCTAAGTTGTTCAAAACATTTCTAAGGATGCTGATTTTTATAAGGCAGACTGAAATGGCGAACAGGAACATGGTTTGTGTAAAATTAACAACACATTATTAACTGTTTTATAATGTAGTCAAGCAAAAGGCTAATCATATTAATTACTGTTATGTGTCCGACATCGTAAAGAGCGATACCATTGTGCAGCGTTTACCACAGTAAAGTTGACTGAGTGGATCTCTGAGCTGGTTTGAGTGAGTGGAGGCATGCAAGGCTAATTTGCATATTCATGGTTCCACATGAATATGCAACATCTACACAGAGTGTAGAGTTAAATTCAAGCTGTTTTAAGGCATGAAGATTTTTTTTCAGACAGTTACACTACCAATACATTGTTTTTAACTTTTAGCCCCATTAAAAAGAATTATGTAAATGTATGTCATACACTTATTCTTTAATGTTTTGTTGAATAACTAGATCCAGACAGTAAAAAAAAAAAAAAAAACATTATGTCATTGACCCTAACACGAAACACACAGACACACGTCTATCTGAGTCAAGCCCTGAATGTGTGTGACACAACATAGTGAATGAGTTATGTCCTTCCACTCACACCTCGTCATCCTTTCTCTAAATGGATTATCATAAGGACCATTACCCCCATTTTAGGAGCTGTCTGGGGCTAATCAATGGGCCTCTTGTCTGGGCTCCCCCATTTTCCTCATGAGAATCTGGGGTGGTATTAGAGGAGGTGCGTGGTGTCAGAGGGTAAGGCCTCCAACACTCTTCCCAGAAGTCTCAAGCATCGCAAGAGAAAAATGATAAGCATGGCCCCTCGCATGAGCTCAAGAGGATGAAAAAACAATGTCTCCACTTGAAGAAACACTGGGGGCTGCAGGCTAAGCTGTATTTATATGTAAAGTGGTTAGTATCCTCAGCTGGGGGTTTACCAGTCTCTTTAAAACTCATCTAAATTTTTCAATGTTAAAATATAACTATAAGGCATCTCTAGGCTGACTTCTCGAAGACACCGTGCCTCTTTAGTACTTTCAACATTGCCTGTTTGTCAGCTGACTCAACCTACGGTTTGAGTTCTTCACAATGTACAAAAATATCTTATCATATACCAGTGACACCTGGCTCAAAATTGCATTATAGAACGGCATCACACAACAAAATAAACTTCTACTCGCTGTAGGGACTACGCTGTAGTCTTAACCAGTGACGACTTGGAGCTAGTCTTAACCAGCAACAACCCATTCTCTACTCTAACAGTAGAGAATGGGTTCAATTCTCAGAGAATGCATGAACAGATAAAATGTCTACATTGAATGCTTGAAGTCACTATGAATTAAAACATATGCCAAATGCATAAATTTAAATGTTTTACTTAAGTATCAACTTTATCTCAGATGGTTTTCCTAAAAATCTGTTTACACAGGGATGGACCGATATGAAAAGCTAATATCGCTTTAACATTTAGCTAAGTTCCAGGCAGGTCTTGAACGCATTACAGTTCCATATCACTTCGCCAAAAGATTTTAGTTATTTCAAAAGGTCTTTACAGCCTACAACAGCAAAAGAACCACACCCCACAGCGACACTGACTAAGCAAATATAAATATAGTAAACAATAGGATAAAATTACAAATTATTTCCACGTTTTTGCCACAAAATTACGTATTATTATGTATGGAAGGCACTCTCTTTTTCCAGCTGTCTCTCCACATCAAAGCACACACATACAGTAGCCTACTGACACATGCTCGCACTGTTGTTAGCGCTGCTCTGATGATTTCATCAGTAAAATAGTTTAGCAACTTAAAAGCTATATGACTTTTTTCACTAATGGCTCGGTTCATGGAGCAGATCAACTTACAGTTCTGCTATTACGCTGCTGCCGAACACTGTTGAGAAACGCACAGATTCAGGTAATTCACATATGCTTAATCTCTCTCTCTCTCTCTCTCTCTCTCTCTCTCTCTCTCTCTCTCTCTCTCTCTCTCTCTCTCTCTCTCTCATAACTGCATTAGGCTAATTACTGCATTAGTCTGGCAGAAGCCTCTGCTACTAGCTCTAAAATTACATTTTGGAATTAGCAATAGAGGCTTGGGATGAGATGCGTAATAAAATAGTCCTACACACAAGAGCGTTTTAAGGACGAAAACCTGACAAATTGAAATACATCATCATGTTTTGAGACGTAGTATTTTTTAGCATTATTTTTCTAATAATTCAATGGCCTGTCGTCAATTATTCCTTTTATATGTATGTATGTATGTATGTATGTGTGTATGTATGTATATGCACACACAGAGATCACATTTACAGTAAGTGTTAAGTGATGACAGTGGTTATCTAAATGTAAAAAATTGAGGAAATAAGCATAATTGAATAAGCTAAATTCAATATTGACATAAAAAAAAATACAAATCATGTGTAAAAAAAATAGTAATTTATTGACATGCATTAGGAGAATAAGTCTACGAACTTCTGGTATCTTGACAAATATTTCCGGTTCACATCTGAAACTCAACAGGAGAAACTAGGAAAGATTACTAGGGTCTTTTTCTCAGGAGAAAAATCTGAGAGCCAGTGAATAAAGTCGCCATTTAAAATCATCTAGGTAAACCAATTAAAATATTAGGGATCTTTTGTGATTTTCTTTCCTGTAGGCGGTAACAATCAAAGGCTTATTTTCAAAAGCAGTATAGGAGGAATCCTGCTGTGTCTGTTTTGGAGAGGGACCTGGTCAATTTGGCCTAGTCTGAAGGCTGTGAGTGAATGCTGTCAGCATATACATTCTAATGACCGTCCACATCCTGACAGAATGAGGCTGCCCGAGTCCCCAGACGCACGTTTCTCTGTCCTGAGCCCTTGAAACCCTCCAGGAGACACACATTCTCTCAACTACCTCAGAGCCTAAACACCTTCTGCAAGCAGACAGAACTATTTTCAATTTTTGTCACGCCTATACAATGAATACATCTGCTATTAAGTAATGTCTTTGAAAAAATATTCATGTGGGGGCTTTTCTTAGCAAATTATTGATGTACCGACTTATTTGTGACTAATTTGATTAATGAAATCAGCAAATCATGTAGTACATTTGATTACCTTTGTCATTCGATTGACAGCACTAAATAAAACAACAGTAAAAAAAAAAATTATTTCATGCAGATACATTTCTGTTGCCATGTTAAATTCTATTCAGAAAACAAAGGATGTATTTTGTGTGCAAGCAGTGCGTCTACAACAACATCAACGGTTCTAGTCGGAGTAAGACAGATGCTAATGGAAGGCAAACAGAAGCCTGATTAAAAGGACACTTCCTCCTTGGAGACCAGGAGACACTAACTTCCCTTTCCCTTGGAGCGACGGAAACCTTCGCACAGCAGCAGAGGGTCCTGATAATGGGCGACTAATTAAATTAAGCCTCCTTTAATAAAAGAGGAAGCAAACCTAACATGTTAATTCTCCCTTTGCCATCAAAGGCACCAGCAGAGAAATAAAAAAAATATAACATAACCGCCAGTTATGAATATCTGTGCTCTTCATCACACATTTGGAGCTGAAAGCAACCAAAAAAAAAAAAAAAAAAAACGTATAAATTGAGTTGGGTCTTGTTTTAGAAGACTGGTTTTGAAACTTCTTCTCTGTACTGCACAACTGAACATAAAAAATTCTGTATTCTGCAATTAACTTTTTCATTTTATTTTAACAAGTCAGGGCCCAACAGCACCCTCAAAGCTGACGGTCCAACTGAGTTGAGTGAAACAGGAATGCATGCATATCAAGAAAAAAAAAAGAAAAAAAAAATTCTCAGAGTTCTCCTGCGGTAAACCAAAGACAGAAGACAGAAGGATTATCATAAATTTCCATCTATAAACTTTTTGCCAACTTAAAAATAGCAAATACATTGGCTTTTGAATTATGCTTAAATTGTGTAATCTTTTAACCCACAATGACATACTGTAGAGTGGTGGGTCCAAAAACATAAGACCACTAAAGCAAATGAATACAAATCTGCAAATAATTTAAGTTAAAAACAGAATTTTGTATATGCTATTTTTTTTTTTTTACTGTCACTGTGTACTCAACAACATGATTTGAAAATGATTCTTTTCACATGATCAATGCCACAAAGTTGCTTATTAAATTAGTGACCTAGAAATAGTGCAGAATATTTCTTATTCATTTTACATCATGTTTTCTCTTTTACATTTTTCAAAACTTTGTTTATTAACAGATTTAAATGAGATTTTCTACGTGGTCTCAGATATATCTGACCTCACTGTCCTGTAGTAACTGTCAGGAAACTGCAGCGTACGAAGTTCTTCTTTGGGCTCTATACAGGCACGTCCTGTCTGACCAAACAGGGAGAGAGGCGGAAGAAAACCTTTCCTCCTTGTTATGTAAACCATATGCAGAACTATTCATTAGGGTCCCCTGAGAGATAATTAACAGTGGCTTCCCACCC
Organism: Scardinius erythrophthalmus; assembly: GCF_964197995.2. Classification (NCBI taxonomy): domain Eukaryota; kingdom Metazoa; phylum Chordata; class Actinopteri; order Cypriniformes; family Leuciscidae; genus Scardinius; species Scardinius erythrophthalmus. Next base: position 10,326,312 of record NC_138226.1, on the reverse strand, counting down.
TAATTGGCTAAATCTAATTTCTTTCTTCTGTGTTCTTTTCACTCACTTACTCACACACTTTCTCCCTCTCTGTTTTCAGTTTCCTTCATATTTTTGTTTTTAAACAGGAAGCATATCTTACTTCCGCACGGTTCTTCTCCTCTTTCCCACCGTCTTTTCTCTCTTCTTTTGAGCTTTGGACTATCTTTCAGATTTGTCTGAGCATCTGCTCCAGCTGGCAAACAACACACACCAGATTTTACAAACCGCTAATTCCTGCTATTTGGCTGGACTAATTACTATTGGACCAGGAAGATATAAAATTCATCAGAGAGTGAGGTTCCTGTAAAATACATATTTTGCGATAATGATTATTTCAGTGCAGTTGTGAGGGGAGACATACTGCATTTTTTCTGACAGAATAACTACACATTTCAGCAATTTTCTACTATAAGCAGTTTATGTTTTCCTAAAAGTGAAAAAGTGAGGTTCCTGTAAAATACATATTTTGCGATAATGATTATTTCAGTGCAGTTGTGAGGGGAGACATACTGCATTTTTTCTGACAGAATAACTACATATTTCAGCAATTTTCTACTATAAGCAGTTTATGTTTTCCTAAAAGTGAAAAACGTAAAACTAAGTGGAGTGCATGCCAAAAGCCATTAAAAACACGCACTCATTCTCATTCTGTACATTACTCACAACAAAACTTCTTGACTCCAAAATGACAAATTAAATTCAGCAAAAACAGAATATGTTTGGGAATCTGGCATAACAAAAGTCATTAGTTTTATGCCTTAGCAGCTAGCAATAAATAAATGTTCTATAAACTAAAAGCTTTTTACAGCTTGATGCCATTGAAGAAATTTCTTAACTTCAAACTATAATATTTTAATCTTTAGAAAACAATATGTAATAGTTCATGGGTCTTCAAAGTTTTCCCATGCCTACCTTGGTAGAGATATGGAGATAAAATAGTGTTGCATTGTAAGTCTGGCTTATAATAACATGCATATATTACCATATTAATTTATGTGCATTCTTTGTTATGATGCTTGCAATGCAAAGTCATTAAAACAATCATTATTGATGTGAAAAGTCATTAAATTTAAATCCTACTCAATACATTTTAATGTGGGAAGAACAATCAAACTTTAGCTTCTTAATTTCAGCTTTGGTTGAAATTATTCTTGCAGTACCATCCCTTTTTGAAGACTCTTATATTAGTGCTTTAAAACCAATACTGATGAACATTATATGGCATTGCAAAAATAACAATCAAACAGATTCTCCAAATAATGCTTGGGCTAGCAGAAAGTCAATTTATTTAGTTATTTACTAAGCTAATGTAAAGTCCATCAGTCAATATCGTTAACAACCTGCTTCAGGGTGGTATAAGACCCCTTTGTTTTTTGTCAGGTTCAACTTCGCTGTACTGTACATTATTCCTTACTTAATATAATTCTGGGTGTGCTATTTAATTTCTACCACTGCAAAACTATCAGAGATTTGAATCAGACGCAACTCATGGACATCGCCAGTGAGAGAACAGCCTCAGCATTGCTGCATTTGCATTCATGGGAGGAGGAGAAGGTGGAGGAGGTGACACTGGAGCATAATGAAACTTCATTTATCTATTCATCTTTCAGGGCTGGCCGGACGGAGGGAGAACCCTTCACACGGCCGCAGATTGATGGCCTGCCAAATCACAGCGTACCACTCCACCAGCCGGGGCGTGGGCCGCACACAAGGAAAAGCCGTTAGGCATTTAATTAAATGACAGTCAAGAGATATGGATTATGACCCAGGGAGTAAAACCTGGGCCATTGTACCGTGACAACATTGCTGTAAAAGCCAGCAGAGCGTTGTGGCTGAAAAGCTGAGACAGGCTTTTCCTTAAGTGTGTTTTTGAACAATGCAGTCAGCTAAACAAGGAAGGAAATGTCTTTTGTTTCCAGAAATAAAATCAAAGCCCATGCTCTTAAAAAATAAGTCTCAGTTTTCTGTAAATACATATAAAATTATATTCATTACTCACACATTCTCCCACCAAAATTGAATCAACTCTTAATCGTGTGTTCTCATCGGCACTACGATACATCTTTATATATAAACTGTGCAGTGATATTGCAAAATATATATTTAAATAAGTGGAATTTTAGAGAGAACAATGTGTGGTTTTAAAAAAAAAAATATTCAACTTTATATATCTTATCTTAATCGTGCAATTTTGAGTGGGATATAGACTTACATATTATATCTACAGTGTTATCCCATTAAGGGAATAGTTCATCCAAAACGTTGTTCCAAACCTATATGAATTTCTTTCTTCTGCTAAAAAATAAACAAAGATATTTTGAAGAACGTCAGTGACCAAACAGTTGATGGACCGCACTGGGTCAATGGGGTCCATCAACCCTTTGGTTACCAACATTCTTCAAAATATCTTCTTAAATAAAAAAAGCACCTGTCATTATGTCAGATGGGTCTATTGTCTTTGAGGATGAAACTTGTCTAAATATGATTCATAACCTACCAACAGCCGACAGTAGTTTATGAATCATGATTTTTTATTTTTTTATTTAGGCCACAGAATTAACTAAATAGAGTTAGACCTAAGAAAAATTTGCTAACACCCCTTTTTAATGTTCTAATAAATCCCAGAAGGATTAAATCAAGTCTTGGCCTACATTTTCTTCTCATAATATGTCGTTTCACTCAGAAATGTCAAATTATAAAAAGTAAAATGCAACAATTCAAATCAACATTAACATTTGGCTGTTAAATTTAGCATATATTTAATTTACTGTACAAATAGATAAATGTGTCCTCTGTTGTTGAAATGTAACGTTACTGCTGCTGATGTAAGAAATAGTTGCACAAAACACAAATCTACCAAAAGTCAATCTTGTCATTCCAACACAAAGTCAAAATGCTTGCTCATTTAAACATGTTTTTTTTTTTTTAGAGTAATACTGATTATTTGTATTGTAAATGTGTGATTTAATTTTGTGTTCCACAGAAACAAGAAAGTCATGAGTTTGGAATGACACAAGGCTGAATAAATGATGACAGATAATATTTTTGGGTGAACCATCCCTTCAAAATCAATATATCTCACTATCCAGTCGCATATAACAGCATAGTTTATGTACACCAAACTTTGAGTCATTTTAATTTTAGTATAATAAATACAATTTGAAAGTGTTTTCATTTACTCTGCTATCCGCAGAAGTCTTTTGCAGGTACCAAAGCTGCTGGCTGTTCTGCATGCGCCACTATCAGTTCAGCTACAGCTGCTCTCTTATAGATAACTACAACATTTAACAATTCCATTCCGTGAGTGCTATTTACCGACAATAATGAAGAGATAGCGTGGAAAATGAAAACAGAGGATGAAGGGAAAAAAAGAGCTGATAGAAAATGAGGAAATTATGTTAAATAAACATGGAAAATTAAAGCATTGCGAGGACAGAAATACGAGGATAACACCAAAGACTAAGGAGAAGCTTTAAAAAGGAAAAAGCATGGAACACTGTTGCTTCCGTTTAGTGATTGCTTTCTGAAAACTTGCTGCCAACTTGGAAATGTTAAATAGCTGAACATGAGCACCAATACACGCGTCTCTAAATCCCACACAAAGGAGAGGAGGTAGTAACATGCCCTCAGTGTAATCTCTAAACGCTCAGATTTGACCTGCACGCTCTCTGTAACAGCATCTGTCACTCCCAGACCAACGCTGAACATCTGATGATTACATTAAGAAGAGAAGGCATTCATTTGTCTCTCCCAGCTCCTCTATGATCCAGGTTCACACTGTCTTTCCTTCCTCTCATCGCCTGATGGGAACAGAAGAAGGCCGCCCATACTCCAGGGGCTTTTCTCAGAACCAGTGCGTGGAGAAATGCTGTTGGCAGAATCACGCTCCACTAGCTATTATAGTGATTAGGAGCAACATCAATCAAAGATGGCCCCAGAAGCTAAAGGGGACATGCTGACGAACAATTAAAACACTCAGAAAATACAAAGTCTCAACATTCTGCCCTCCTTGAAGAAGATAAAAAGCGCTGCATTGTTCAATTAATATTTCATGTGGACTCTCTGACCAGAGACTAGTCCATCAGCATACATAAAACCGCAAAATGCATCAAGTAATGCTAAATTTACAAAATTACAGCTTTATGTTTGAGCAGACACAGAGCAGCTTAGCATAAGCATGCACAAAAGCAATTATTTATATATTAATTAACCCATCATAATCATTACTTAGTGATTCCCTACTGGTGTAATGTATGAAGTGATAGATATTCTTGGCAGGCCTTTAGCAGTTGCAGAGAGGATGTTGATAAAAACATCACGGAACATTAACAAATGTAACAATTCAATTAAATTCAGTAAAATTATAAAACTATAATGAAGTAAGGGTCATGCCATACTTTAAATATGTTTTCCCTATTAGGTCCGCTTACAGTATAGAATTTTTATTTAATAATTCATAATTATATATTTTTAATTATAACATAGTTTTAGTTTTTGTGTCAAAATTGCGCCGGTTATGTAAATGAGTGTTGACATGAAAAAAAGAAAGTTTTGCACTCCAATAAGTTGAGTTCAATATAGTTTTCTCATTTTAAAACTGTTAAAAATCAGACTACACTCTTAAAAACAAAAGGGTTCTTCATGGAACAATCAATGGCAATACAAATATAAAACAATACAAACTATTTTTACTATTTTTAAGAGTGTAAAATGATCAGGAATACGGTTTGAAAATAAATCTCTCAGAAGAACTAAGACACATTTTACTCTTACTAGCTCATCTGCTGTTTGGGAAAATAGTTCCTATCCTATCCTCTGCGTTACCTCACCTATTGTTTTGGGTTTCTGATTTCCAGAGATTTCTGAACTGGTTTTCAATAAATGGACTTTTTCGGAAAAGGATGGAAGTTGTGAGTTCGTAAATTCACCTATTAATATAGTTTCATAGCACATTGAACTCTTTGCTCTTAAGATGTCATGTTTCCTCGGGACTCCTTTGAGTCTTAAGCACACATCATTCATGCAGAGTGGTTCATACAACACGTTTATATTATATTTCCCAAAGCCGGAGCGGTCAGTGTAAGAGTTGTGTAATGAACAGCATTTACACTCCTAGCCTCCACTCCATCGTAAGTGTGGATGGGTCTCCTGAGCACTAAAGAATGACACTTCAGCAGAAACAAGAGGTCAACTCAGTTACAGACCTGCCATTTATCAAACACTTCAGTTGAAGCTCACAGCAATACACTGAAACTGAGTGACAGCACAGAGAAACCAGCAGACATAAATCCCATGATGCTCTCTGATGCGATGCATCCCTCCTGTATGACATGAGATCAATGGTGTCTGGTCATCATGAATGCTGCACAATAAAAACAACTGCTTGATTATTTAAGGTGCACAAACATAAAAGCATGTCACACATAAATAAAACATATAAAGATGGCTTTCTTCGGCTGTAATCTTGACCATATGACTGCTGAGTGCGTGTCTTATATAATATTTATTATAAACAAGTGGAATGATAAGCTACTTGGATTAATTACTTTCCCAAATTGGCTTGTTCCGCACGACAGCGCTCTGCTCTGGCTGATTTTATTGTAACAATTCTCTTTCCACCTTTGATTCCACTTAACATTTTCAGTTCTTCAATGATCACAACAACCATTCTTTTAGTATTTTTGGAGAATGTTGCCCTCCATAATTGGTCCAAACTTTATACAAAACAAAACCTACAACACATTATCGTAAGAACTAGTCAGCAATTTAGTCTCAGGGAGGAAAATTAACAGAAACTAATGGCCAAAAGATGGACAATCAAAGGTAGAGCAAAAAGATACAAACCCATTTTTAAAACAAGGGACAAAGAAAATACATAAATTATGTTATATAATATGCTATTAATATAGAATTTGTATAAAATATTAAATTCAATAATTCTCACACACGCATAGAGCACACACACACACACACGCACACATATACATATTGACAGTACAAACAGTATAAAGTGACAGTAAAGACATTTTAAAGTATATTAAAATAGAAAAGACTTTTAAAAAATGCCACCTTGGTGAGCATAAGAGACTTCTTTTAATAAAAAAAAAAACCTTTCTAAACTTTTGAACGGTAGTGTAGTGTAGGACTATGTCTCTCTCTCTGAGTGTGTGTGTGTGTGTGTGTGTGTGTGTGTGTGTGCTTGTGAGAAATAGAGAGAGCAGTTCATGCATCTGAAGCAGACTCGTCTGACGTGCAAACCGGTCGATCAGCCATATTGTTTGGGCTGGCAGTAATGAGGAGCACTGGCTTGCCGAGTCCGACCACGGCTGCGGTGTTGTGATGCAAATGTCGGCATCATGCCCGCCCTGTGCCAGTACCACCTTTAATTGTCTTCTTTGATCTGCAGCTAATTCCACTAATTAGGCGCCTATTCTGGAAGTTTTGCTTTGCTTCAGTTACAGAAACTCAACTGGGTAAACCACGGGGAAATGGGAAATTGGACACCTAGATGAGCAAACAAACATAAACAAGCTCATTCAGCTCCAACAAGAACAGACCCCTAAATACAAGAGACAGATGAGCAGTCACATGCAATCACGCTGCATGGTTGAGCACAGATGCTGACTGCTGCCTTCACTCGCAGAGATGCAAATGCAGAGAACATGAGCAAATCTGGTAAGGCACACATATTAAACACATTCCCCCATGCCATTTGCACCTGATGCCACATTCACTGTATTTGTGCACACTGGCATTGGAACTGAGTGACTGTCCCAGCAATGATGATCTGGTCCGATCAATATATGTCAGTGTTAAATGTACAGTGCACACTAAGGGGCCGTTTACACCTGGCCACTTCATGCGTTTTCTCAGATCGGATACATATCCGATCGTGAAAAGACCAGGTGTAAACGCCCTCCGAAACGCATTCGAGACAGATTTGAATCCGATCGCTCAAACCACTTCAGGAGGTGGTCTGAGACGCATTACAGACAAAACTGGACAAGTGTAAATGCATCTGGTTGTTGAAACCACATATGTAAATTGTACTCCTCCCAAAAATGCTAAAAAATAAACGTGTGAGAGCGTGTTATAGGCTATATCTAATGTTATAGCCAGATAAGACGACGCTACTGGAACACGCATCGCCGCAGATGAGAAGCTGAGAATCTATTCATTAGGCCAACGTGCAAACTATCGCAAATCAAAGTGAAAGTAAGTCGCAGACGCTTAATACACAATCATCATTATTAAAGTAGAGAAACCAATGATCTTACCAGGGCTGTTGCCGCTCTCTCTTATTGCGGTCTTTGATTTTGAAATTTTTGCTGATGATCAATAAAATGCAGCTCATATCTGTTGCTTTCGGTTACGTGCATAATTAAATCTCCATTAAATCTGCATATAGCGCGGGAATTGAAGTTTGGCAAAAACACATTTATGTGACCAGGTGTAAATGGATTCGTTTTGATAAATCAGATAGCTATCCGATCTGAGAAAACGCATGAAGTGGCCAGGTGTAAACAGCCCCTAAGACTTTAGTGAATAGCCACTTTTTTCTGTGGCTTTTCATATCTGGCGGGCAACAAACGCGGTTAGTGCATCCAATCGCACAACAACTATCTGGCATGTCGTGTACACCTCAAAACACCAACTTTTGTATATTAAAACTGGCAACGTCCTAGCAAGATCCTTGATTAGTTTACTGGTTTTCGTTGCTAGAGAATGACGTTCTTGCCCGCCAGCCAGTACAACTGACGCCACGTGCAAAGTATCAATTAGTATTATTATTAGTATTATTATTATATTTTACAGTATGCAATATTACAATATGAATTTATTTTAAAATGCCCTCACTTTTACACATCAAACCTTTGAACTTGTACGTTTTGGAAAAAAAAAAGAAGTTTTTAATACATTTCTCATTACAAAATTGGTGAAATGCTGTACATAACATCATTTCCAAACTGCAATTATGTAAAAACAAAGTGAATGTATATGGACACCTGCTGATCCATGATTTAAAGAAATGAATACTACTATCCAGCGAGAAAAAAAACAAAACATTAAACTGATAAAAAGTGACAGTAAAGATATTTATAATGTAAAAAAAATATTTCTACATAACTGCTATTTCTTATGAACTTTCTATACATCAAAGATTCCTGAAAAAATATGCATCACAGTTTCCACAAAAATATCATTGATTATAATAAGAAATGTTTCTTGAGCACCAAATCAGCATATTAGAATGATTTCTGAAGGGTCAGGTGATACTGAAGACTGGAGTAATGATGCTGAAAATTCAGCTTAGCCTTGCAAGAATAAATTACAATTTAAGATGTTAAACATGGTGATAAGCATAAACAACTTTCAAAAACATAAAAGTAAATCTAACCAACCCCAAACATTTTGAACGGTATTTCATACTTGGCAATATAATTTCTTATTTTTCTAGCTGAGTAATGAGTGAGATTTTGATGAGTGATGACCTTGATGGTATGCATGTGGACAAACCTTTTACACAATACTAGAGGTCCCACCCCCCACTACATGCATACAAATACAGCACATAAAAACTGGGTCAGAGGCAAAAAAAGAGAAGGAAAGAGCTAAGGAGCTAGTGCGCTAAAGTGAGGAGAAGACCCAACGTCAATCGGTGCATGGCCTTTTAGCCTCACACTCAGCCTGAGATGCCAGTTTGATGGACGATATGAGTCCGGGTGACAGTTGTGTGCGTGTGTGTATGAGTACAACTGGGAAGAGGCATCGAAACGCACTATAGCGCAGAACATCGCTGCCAATTTGCAGCTGCCTGTCGTTAGAGCTTCTGCTAGCACGACTGCACATTTCCTCACCTCACCTGCAGCTCTCATAAACAATCCCTCCTCTTCTTAGTTATTCATTCATGCCTTCATTAGCATCCCTGCCATTAGTGCTAAATCCTCTCTACCCTTCACAGCCCGTCAGGCAGACATCCCGTCTGTCAGCGAGAGAGAGAGCCGTCCTGCAATCCTAATGCTCCGAGTCCAGCGGTCTCACTAAACAATGATATTTTGTAGAGTTATTGTTTAAAATGACTTTTTTAGTTATTTATTGATATACATCTCATATATGTAATTATATATTGTATATTTAAAAATATATATTTATCAGTTGTCATGTTGTTTATACTGTGCCACCTTTTAAAAAACTGGGCAACCACCACTTTATTACTTTTATGAAGAAATAATCAGTTAATATCAAGAAAAAAAAAACAAGTTTTGGGGTTAAGCGGTTTAAACCTGCCTTTTGTATTAAAATATTCAAAACGTGTTTCTGCACATACCAAACACTGTGAATTTAGTGAATTAAAAAACTTATTAATCAGTTGAAGCGATTGACTGAACCGCAAGTCATTCATTTTGACAAGTCTGACTCAATCACATGTATTTGTATAAAATGTTTTACAAAATCATTTTAAAGCAGCTTTACTGAAAAAAATCAAAGAGGTGACTGTCAAGGAGAAAAAAAAATGAGTGATGGTATTGGTGAAAAACCTTGAGAGGCTCTAAACAGCCTCAACAAACTACTACTCAAATGTTGAACAAACAGACACAATATAGAACAAAACACACATGAAAAACATTACATATTCGATTAATTGTGCGCTCAAGTTGGGGCGGAGCCATCACCTGTCCTCTTCACCCCTCCTACTTAACTGTGACTCGCAACAATCTGGAGTATGGCTCTAACGAGCATTTTGCCAGGTTTGTTGCTCTAATTAATTCAATTAGGGAAATGCAGGGGCAGATGGCTACAAAGCAGGGAAATGTTCCCACTTTCTCCCTCTCTGATGCCCCCAAAACTTTCCGCAGGGAACTGGTACAGATGTGGTGGCCGGAGGACCGGTGAGTACACACTGCAGCCAGGAAACTAATCATGCTTGATTAGATGCTGCTGACAGAAAACTATGGTGACATGTTACAATATATATATATATATATATATATATATATATATATATATATATATATATATATATATATATATATATACTGTATATATATGAGATGTTTCAACTTGCTGAAATAAAATAATAATATATATATATATATATTCATTTTATTTCAGTTAATATTTATTTTAGTTCAAGTAACGACCTTTCTGTATGCTTTTTTTTTATCTGTCTTTCCCCAAGTCTCTTTCTACTTTTTACATTGACTTTCTTAGGGGCCGTTTACATGACACCGTTTTCAATTAAAACTTAAAAAAACTTTATGTGTTGTGGATGTTCATTTACATGACAACGGCGTTTTGGTGGCCTTCAAAGTGCAAGTTATTGAAAATGATGATTACTGTCTCCGTGTAAACTACAAAAACACGAATTTGTGAAAACGGTGGTGTCATGCGCACGCATATTACATGTTCAGTCTATAAGCGTGTTACTTTACAAAGTAACATCGCCAACTACTGGCATGACATGCATAATACAGCATTTTCTTATTGTTTTGGGGGATCCATGATAGGGGATTGTTTTGACAACATTGTCATCTGTGTGCAAAAAACGCAAAAGAAAGAAAAATCTGTTTACATCGTCGTTTAAATGTACCCTTAGAGTCTAGCCAGTGGTTCCTCACTTATAAATCACATGTGATCAGTTGATGTCATCATCCCATTGTCTTGGCAGGACACTTGAAATATATGCGTGTATATGTATGTTCTCTCTGACTGTAAATGTTTCACCCTACACTTCCTTGACTTTACATTTGGGCTTTGTGGGGTTAGTTACCCAGCACACCTCAACTCCTGAAACTCCTGAACTCATACGGTTTAAGCGTGTGTGTGGAATCAGTGTGTCGTATCTGTGAGTTATTATAAATTCTTGCTGGCAGCTGAGCAGAGGATTTAAAAGGTTGCTGTGCTCTACAGTTGAAGATGGCACAGAAACTGTTGGAAAAACTGGCCAGTGAAATGGCAGTGCTCTGTTTAGACCAGAGCGTTCTGGGTTCCCTCAGCCTTGCTTTGGGCTTCTCCCTTCATAACATGACAGATGGTTACAGAGAAGCAACAGAGCGATCAATAACATGAAGTGCTAAATCTGCTGAATCAGAAGCTTCTGCGTAGAGCTTTGCATGGCTCCCAAAAAAAAATATTTTTAACTTTAATGACATTTAATAAATTGCACAGCTGAGATTCATAACACTGTGTAAACTGTGTATAACAATTCAAGTATGGCATTTAGAATATGGTAAAATTGTATCTCACTCGCATATATGCACAAACGTGCAGTGGGGTCCAAAAGTAAAAATAAAATAAAAATAAATAAATAAATGAAGAAAGAAAAAAAGAACAGCTTCAGGGGAAAATGAAATAAGAAATATTCAAGATTCTGTAATAAATTGTGTTACTAATTAAATAAGCACATTTCAAGCATATAGTTTTTGTACAAAAGTTAATATTTTCATGCTTACATCGAAGCACAAGAAGTTATTTTGTTAATCTGCAAATCATGCTGGAGAACATGATCGGCAGACCAAATACTAAGAAAATTCTAAAATTCATTTATAATTCTCAATTAAACTTTTAATCATTAAATAAAAAAAAAAAAATATATATATATATATATATATTCACTTGTATACTTTTTGGATTTTCAGCAGAGAAAATGATACTCTCTCTTTGCTGACCTGGCTCATAAAGGAGTGCTAGTGGGGAGAGCAGCAGAACCTGCCAGCTCCCCCAGGGGCACAGAGTATGAGTGCCCATTAGAATGATAAGACCTGGCAGCTGGGTGCTCTTATACCCTTCTAATTAAACCCATGCCACACTGACACTGGCAACATTGCTCATTGTAGCCCGTTGAAGATGGGAAGGGTGTGAGGGGATGGACTCTGGGCATTGTGCGATGATGTTGGGCATACAGGGAGGTCAAAGTGTGATTACAGGGTTCGCAAGGCAGCACAGTACTGTCAATGGTCAATAGCCCCTTTCACACATCAAACTGGGTAAATCACCGAAAAATGACCAGATTGACTTTTCTGGCAAATACACAAATGTGAAACAGCAACAGATATTTTTTTTACAGATAAGATAAGATTTACATGAATTAGAGATGCCAAAATCTCTAGTACCAAAATAGTACTATTCATTAGTACCATAATACTGGTAAATTCAGTGATGTCAATCTTTAGAAATTACCTTAAAACATGCACTGTTTTCTTCAGCCACCTGGATGAGAAGTGCTTTAGTTTCACTATTTGTCCAAAAATTGTCAGAACTGATTTACTGGTATTTTTGAAAAGGTCCTGTTCACACATGATCTCCAAATGGTAATTTACCAGTAAAGACCGTGGGCCCTATCATACACCCCGCGCAATGCGGTGCCAGGCGTGAAGCAAGTGTTTTAGCTTTCAGCCCAATGCAGTTATCATTTTCACATCCTGCGCCACATTGTTTAAATAGCAAATGCATTTTCGCCCATTTGTGCGCCCATGGGTGTGCTGGTCTGAAAACGAGGTGTGTTCACGCGCATTGTTGGCACGTTGCTATTTCGAGGCAACTGAAATAGATTGTTTAAATAACAAAAAAATAATAATTGTGCCATTGACTTTAGACCAGGTTTCAGTTGCCAATATTTTTTTGGTTATTTAGAGAGCGCGTTAGTAATATGCGCCTACAGGCGGGTCCACAACGCGCGTACACTTTGTCCCATAGATGGTCTGCTTGAGTGCTTTAACCTCACGCACGAGCAGATCCGTTTCCTCACGAGAGAAGCGTTCAGTCTTTCCACTCACAAATTCCGCCATGTAAATAGTAATCCGCCATGGCGCGAGCACAACTGGCTTTTAAAGGGAATGGGAGATGAGGCTCAGATTGTTTTATAACACGTTACGCCCAAAACACACCATTACTCATTAAGAGAATATAGGGACAACCCTTTTAGACCATGCGCCGAGCGCACAAACCATTTTTCCCATCGTTAAACAAGCAAAAGTGGTTACAGACACGCCCTAACTGCACTTGCGCCATGCGATTATATCGTTAAAATAGGGCCCTGTATGTGTGAAAGGGGTTAATATTTAGGCCTATTCCATTTTACACTGAAAAAAATATGTGTTATTATTTAGAATTTCCATTAAAGAAAGTTTATACTGAAAGTATTACAGCCATAAAACCATGAGCACTCCCAAACTCATCTGATTTTGGAAGCCAAGCAAGGTTTAGCTAGTTTAGTACTTGAATGGGAAACTGCCTGGAAAAAATCGAATGTGTTGATAAAGAGATGTAGTGTAAACTGCAAGGATGGCAAAGAGTTACCATACCATATCTGGGTTTACTCGGGCAGAGACGAAGGGCACTGAAACCATGTATTAAGTGAGTCAAACAAGTACTCTAATTAGAAGCGAGCTTGAACGAGTCATGAACTCCAGGAAAAGAGAGCATGAAGTGGAAAAAGGCCCAGCTGGATGCTTGCAAAGCCAGTTTGCATAAAAAAAAAAAAAAAAAAAAAAAAACACGAATACATTTAAAAAAAAGCCCAGCTGAATGTGTGCAGTCATTTCACATGAGACAGAAACAAGAATACATGGGTGTTTCTTCAACTGGGCATTTAATCAATCAATCAATCAATCAATCAATCAATCAATCAATCAATCAATCAATCAACCCACCCTTGGCCCATTAAAGTAACCATAGCTGAACAAACAACAAATGCAAAACTATTTTATGCTTTATAAAGCATAGCAATGTATAATTTTACCATCAACTTCTGGGTAAAATAAAAGGAAGTGTTACAACTAATGACAAGTTTTCTCTTTCCCAATGAGAAAATCTGTGCAATGCCTTGTACAATGTTTTATTCATCCTGTGCCTGTCAGCGGGTGAGTGGGAAATATAAAGAAAGAGACAGCACTTTTACTCCCACACTACCAGCTTCCAGTATTTACACTGAATAAATGCAAACCTGAATCCACAAAACTGCTTTCAAGTTGAATTACCTGAGACTACCCGTGTCTGAGAGGAGACAAAAATGCAGGATATGTTCCACAGTTTAATCACGTGATTAGAGAAATCCCTCAGAGATGGCTCCTCCATCACAGGGGCCGTTTAACTCAAAGAAAGCATTTGTTGTTCGGGGCTTTGGCCCATCTCCGAGTGCGGTGTTCTTTTACAGGCTCAGCCCCAGGAGAGAACACAAAACTCAGGTAATGGGAGAGGAGTCTGGGAAACACCAAGCTGGCTATTATCACTCCGCAGGGCACAGCGCAGACACCTAAACACATGCGAAGAAGAGCACAGGAGATGGTGGGAGTACCTGAGGGTCACACGAGGGGGATTGAGATGCTCAGGATTCACAAGGGATACAATTATAGGGCATTCACATATACAGTTCAGCAAATGGCTGTACTGTTGGTTATAGTAGGCGTTATCACTGCTGGATGCCCGTAAAGCTATTAGTTAGTTGCACAATTGGCCATAGCAAATTATCTTAATTGACCCATTAGGGAGCAGAACAAGTAGAGCATGGTTCTTGAATCCAAGGTCATGAGTTTGTGTGAGAAATCACAAAATGATTAAAATGCATATTTTAGATGTACCGTGAGTCGCTTTAGAAAAAAAAAAGTATTTTTGTATTTCTGATCAAATAAACACAGCCTTGGTGAGCGTAAGAGACTTCTTTCAAAAACATAAAATTATATATAGCCTATACCACCCCAACATATGCACCCCGACCCCAAACTTTTGAACAACAGCATACATTTCATCAATTTGTAAAAAATGTATGCAGTAGCCGGTGATCGTGTTTCCGTCTCTTTGTGTCAAGAACTTCCTTTGAACTTCCTCTTCTCCCTTAAATAGATTTCTGCTTACCCATAGTGTTTGCAGCAAATCAATTATGGTGTGTTGGTCAAGAAAATAAAAATAAATCTTTTTGGCTTCAAGACCTTAAGAAAAGAGTTTGGAGAGAAAGATGCAGAGAGAAGAGAGCAGCGGGTTCCCTCCAAAAAGTTTAGTCAGGCTATAAAATCAACAAAAATAAAGAGTTTGTTCACTCAAAACAGAAAGAGAGCTGAGAAAGAAAAAAAAAATGACTGTAAATTTACCAAAAGATGTCGACAGATTTACTCGACCCTTCACACAAACGCACAATCACAAATAAAATCACTCTCAAATCAAATCAGAAGCTATGACTTAAACGAGAAAAGTTTGGAAAGTTTGAGAAAAGGAGAAAATTGGAAAATGTCAAACAAGGGAAAGCGGATGAGTGAAAGAGACAACAAGAGAAAACTCTCTATAAAGTAATTTAAGCTAAATTTGCATCGTGGCCAAATATATATACATATTCATATTCATAAGGAAACGTTCACATAGGATGTGAGAAATCCATGGGCACGTTGTGTGTATATGCTTATTTGCAAATGCTAGTGATCTGGGGTGGAATTCTCTCATTCAGTCCACTGCCGACTGCTTCTGATTAGAGAATAAAGTTATTACTGTAACTGCTGCTCTACAATCAGTTTCTCCAACTTCTGGAAAAAGCTATCCACTAGCATTTCCAATCATCTAAAATGCTATGCACAGTCTCAAGTCTTTCACTAACGACTACCCTTATTATTATTTTTTTATTTTTTTTTAAATAGCATTCATATATTCAAAAGTTTAGAGCTGGTACATTATATATATATATATATATATATATATATATATATATATATATATATAATTATACATATTATACAATTCTACAAATATATGTGTGTGTGTATATATATGTATGTGTGTGTGTGTGTGTGTGTGTGTGTGTGTGTGTGTGTATATATATATATATATATACGGTAAAAAAATTATAATATTGCAGAACATTATTAACATTTAAGGTAGCTATTTCATATTTTAAAATATTAGTTATTCCTGTGATGGCAAAGCTGAATTTTCAGCATCATTACTCAAGTCTTCAGTGTCACATGATCCTTCAAAAATCATTCTAATATGCTGATTTGGTGCTCAAGAAACATTTCTCATTATCATCAATGTTTAAAACAGCTTACTACTTTTGTGGAAACCATGATAGATTTTTTTTTATTATTATTATTAATAGACTGCATTTATTTAAAAATATAAATCTGTTGTAAACATATAAGTCTTTACTGTAACTTTTGAGCAATTTAATGCATCTAATTTCATTAAAATAGTGTGTTGTTTATCAACACAAAAATCACCAAACAAATCCCTTTTAAACTTATGTTATGTAAAATCTTGGCCCGCTAGATTTCATCCCAACTTCTAAAAATGTTTACATTGATATTGACGCTACTGATGAGGTCCATATGATGGCATTTGGTAACAGGTTCAAATGTAGGATTTTGCGGATTGAGTAAAGTAATTAGTATGATAAGGTTAGGCATACTAGGTATATATTTTACCTGTCTAAATAACAATAATAATAAATAATTCATCTCAAGTGTTTTGCATAGGAAGTGAACGCATAAAGTAGGTGGCATGACTGCGTACCACACACATGGCAATCCCTTTGGGCATCCCTGAGGTCTGCTAGCAGTGAGTTTGAGGGAGAAAAGCTGGAGCGGCAGTATGAGATAGAGACACACCGCCGAGCAGCATGCAGTGGTTGTGTAGATGGCAGACTTTGGGTGTCCGGTGGCCGGCCATAATAAAACGTCCCTGTCAGAGGCTTGTGGCTCCCCAGAGTGAGGTCTGATTAATTGGGCTGTCCAGTCTCTCTGATAGCAGCTGCTTTACCCACTGCTCCTGGGAACCGTACCCATGCCCCTTTCATTCAACCCCATGCCAAAAAAGGGAACGAAAAAAGAAAGAAGCGAATATCTGGCCTTCGAGCCTTTGCGGCTAAAATTAGAGACTCTCTTCCCTCCATATTCCAAAATGATCCTGCATCAGCATTCTGTTCACCTTGCTGGGGGGTTTAGTGTGTATTTATGCATGTGTATCGGGAAGCAGGGGACATTCAAACAGCAGACGCCTCAGCTTGAAGCATTTACAAGTTTCAGTCTCAGTCATGTGTGCGTGTGTACAAGTGTGTAACAATCTGTTAAATCTATAGCCAGGTCACCATAAGACCTCCTAGATTAAGCACAGCTGTCCACAGTAAATAGCCACAGAAGGCAAAACTCAACAAAGATGACATTGCAACAAAATTGCTATGCAAAGCCCAAAGTCCTACTAAACAATGATGTGCTGCCCGTGATTCTCTGCTCTACTGAATCACCAAATACTAGGGATGGGAAATGTAAGAAATCGTGAAGTTGTAATTGTAAATAGAAACTGTAAGGTATTGTAAGAAATTAAATTGTGTTTTCTTTATTGCGTTGCCACTAACCGTTCTTTCATTACTTTTGAGGAAAAACTATTTGGAAAAACAGACATGCAATTCCATTCCCAAATGATAAAATTATAGATAAACATTAAAATTCTTTCAAAACGTCTGTTTACACAAATATTTCGATGACTTTTCAGTAATTTTAGAGATGGCATAATTGCAGTCCAGTAATTTCCACTGAGCTTAAACAGAAACTAGACAAAAAAAAAGAATAATTTGACTCATTTATTCATTCATTTGAACTCTTTCCCCGCCATTGATGGAAATTTCCATAATTTATGAGACAACACCTCCCTGACATTGATGGAAATTTCCGGCTTTCTGTGTTTTCACTGTTATACGCGATGACACATCTTCTGAAAGAGTACTGAATCTCTGAATCAAAACAGGCAAAAAAAAATGAAGCAGAAACAAGCGACAGCATGTAAGCAGATACATATGTAAAATAACACGATCATCAACATTAAACAGCATATACATCAAAACTGCCTAATGTTATCCAATGAAATGTCGACCCAGGACGAGCTATAGGACTGGGAAGCTTTAGGGGTGTTGATGGACTCGATCTCCATCTATGTTTTGATCATCGTTCTGAATCCGATCTGGATGTAGTCTTTGACAAAAACACTATTTTCTCAGCTCAAAATGTTGCTTTTTTTATGAAACTCACCCACATTCAAGGGTTGATAAAAAAAGAATGCCTTCAGCTATAATAAAATGTTGTTTGTTTTTGTTTTGTTTTTGTTTAAAAGCAGAGGCTCTGTTCTTTCTTTTGCATGTTCAGATATTCATACAACAAAATATTCTGTGAGCCATGAAAGTTTTGTGAAAATGATCAAAAATGTTGGTGGGGAAAGAGTACTAACAAAAAATATTTGGTTAATACGATTAATTTGTTCAGGAATTCAGTTGGACTTCACTGGTTGTGATGTACTGTTTTGATTCACTAAGATATATAGGGGCTCATAAGATTCATTCACTTGAGAATCAGTTGGAAAAAAATAACACTAGTGTTGTGAATCAAAACCATACAGCATGACTGTGATTCAATAAAAAGAACCGGCTCATGAGAGTAATTCACTCAGGAATCAATTGGACTACAATGGCTGCACTGTATGGTTGATTCACTGAAAAGTACCAGCTCATAAGAGCCATCAGAACACCATTCAGTCTCTGGTATTAAAAAAAACGTTAAGTAAGGCTCCAACACCATCTACATAAGAAAGAGCTTGCTTCGAAGTCAATTCATTGGGGAAATTGTTCACCACTTCCAGGTAAAACGGAGCTAAAAAAAAAAAAACAGACTTTCACAGAGAAAAATAACTCAGCAGACAGACACAAAGACAGCAACTCTCCCTTTCTCTGAGCTTCTACAGGTTGAACGACAGTCCTTGCTCAGCACATGGCTCATCTCTCCTGCAGTCAGTCAGCCAGTCAAGGTCAATTGCCTTTTCCCCTTTCCTCTCATTCAGTGCTTTATGTGCCTTTACGGCCGACGTTTTTTCTCCTCTGCACCAAGGTGACCGCTGGCCCACAGAGACTGGCACAGACTGCTGGGCAGCGTTAAAGGAGTAGTTCACTTTAGAATGAAAATTAGCCCATGATTTACTCACCCTCAAGCCATCCTAGGTGTTTATGACATTCTTTTTTCAGACGAATACAATCGAGAGTTATATTAATAAATGTTGTGGCTCTTCCAAGCTTGATTATGGCAGTGGATTGCAACCAACAGATTGAAGCTCAAAAAAAGTGCATCCATCCATCATAAACAAACTCCAAATGTCTCTTTATGCCGGAATCATGGTGTATTGTAAATGTCAGCAGTACGTCGCATTACTCGCTTAAGTTGTGCTTTACACTTAAGTGGAATCCGTAAGTCCGTTTGCCCGGAAGCTAGTTATTTTACTTTTAGTTAAGTTTTAAATATGAATCTTTTTCTAACACAAACTCATCGTTTTGCTTCAGAAAGCCTTTATTAACCCACCGGAGCCGTTTGGAGCTCGTTTATGACGGATGGATATACTTTTTTGAACTTCAATCTGTTGTTTGCAATCCACTGCCATTATAAAACTTGGAAGAGCCAGAACTCTGATTGCATTCGTCTGAAAGAAGAATGTCATTTACACCTAGGATGGCTTGAGAGTGAATAAATCATGGGGTAATTTTCATTTTAAAGTGAACTACTCCTTTAAAATATCAACAAATGCAGCACAGGCCTGACCCTCTGGTTCAGTCTGATCGCTTTCCCTTTCCACCTCTGGTCATTTTATATTCCCTCAATCCTTTAATCACATTATTGCTTCTTTCTAAACTTCACCATTAACTTGTATTTGGCATTTCTCCATTTCACTCTCATAAATGGCATAAGCATTCACATTTCTCTTAAGTACTCGCTTTTATTCTTCAATGTCTTTTTCCTCCTTTCTAAATCTCTCATTTTCTGTCTCTTCCATTTCCTCTCTCCCTGATGTCTCCTTACGGGCTGTAAAATCACCTATAAACCGCTCACATCCATAAGAGCTTCATTAGCGGGGACAGAATGTGTCTGTTGCACACAGCACAATACAAATGTGTCCCTGAGAGGGAATACAAACATTTAATTATACAGCAATGACATAAAAATACAGAAAAAGGAAGACTGAAAGAGAGAGAAAATGGCTTGAAGGTGAAATGTGCAATCTATACACCACTACTGGAAGCAAACGGAACTGCAATCCATTTAAGCGAATGTTTAAAAAAAGAGAGAGAGAGTGGTTTTAAAGCAAATGCTAGGTTGGGACAACATGTTTTTGGCAGACGGGAAAGTGTTTGAAGTGTGTAAATTGGTGCTATTAGTGATGCTGAAATTACACGCTTCACCTTTAACTCATCAAGTATTTACAACATTAATTTTGACTGTCCATTCTAGAGATGGGCAGAATATTGAATATTTAAACTTACAAAATAGTGTTACTAAATGATGACAGTTTAAAATTGTCCCATGAAGTTGAATCAATGATTCAGCGGTGATGCAATGTCCAGACTGTTTCTTACAATGAATTGATTCAGCAGATGACTTTATCCAGGTATATCCTCTTAAATAAATAATGGAACATTTTTACATTTCTGTGCTTCTCAAATGCATAGGCCTAAGTCGTCATAGTTATGTACACTTCTAAAGTGTCATTCCATGTCAAATCAACCAAATTTCAGCTTCTTCGGCTCATTTATTTTTATTTTGTTAATATTTTTTTCTGATGAAAGCCAAAATATTAAATGGCATGGATGTATATTTACAGAGTAATACACTATTTTGTATTAGGAGGTCAAAATTACAAAATTCCCCAGAGATTTGGAGCCAAATTACAGGAGAGTACAGATGGCGCCATCATTTTTTATTATTTTTTTACACAGAGATTGGTAGGTCTGTTTGTTAAATAGATTGACTTTAGAAATCTTTGCAACATTATATGCCAACAGTGACAAAGGGATTATTTTTATTTTTTATTTTTTTATCAAAACAAATGCATAGAAGACATGTCTGAGTGCCATAAATATTGTTTTTCCAATGTTTGCATGCATGTAACCAAAAAAGTATTAAATATATGTTAATATCCTTCTAGATTCTCATTCGTTTCTGATGAAATACAATTGTTAAGATTGAAATTTGGTTTCTGTGGTAGCACCCCCCCCCCCCACACACACACACACACACACACACACACACACACACACACACACACACACACACACACACACACCTACACAATGGTTACATAGGTGCACTGGAACAATCCTTCCTAAAATGCATTCAACTTTCGTTTACAAAGACGTGAAACTCACCGAGTGGTGAGATATAGATATATAAATATATATAAAGAAAAAGAAAAATATAGGCTAAACAAACTTTTCTAGATTTAGGATGTTAATAACTATGGAAATGCACATATGGAAATCACAGTATGTGAAAAGGGTCCATATAAAATACATTAAAAAAGAAAATATTCAGCGCACATCCACATATTTGCCTGCTTTTCTGATATTTACTCAAACACATATTAGCAAATCAAGATTAAGTCCATTCGGGCAGCACAGTCATTTTTAAACAGTCAGTATCGCTCAAAGCCTGCCTGTAATTACATTGTAAATGCAGATTAGCACTGAATATTTTAAAAAAGGATTACAGAGAAAGAGTGCAAGGCATTCAGAGAAACTGCCCCTTCAGCAGCCCCTCACAAGAAAGAAAAACATGAAACGCTCATTAGAGGGAGGTGCATTTTGTTTATAGCCAAGAACACGAGTCTGTAATTATTCTTTTATTTGTTAAGTCCATTATTCAGGAGTTTGAAAAAGCAAAAGTGGAGGAGGGCGGGATTTAAATGAGGAGAAACAGCTCACTTAGTTGTCAGCGACCTTAGAGGGAACAAGGGGAAAAAAGACAAGAAATTGGGGATGCACAAATAACTTTAATTCCGTATAATTGCTTTTAATTCCATGCGCTGCGGTAATGAGCGCATTTTAGCAAAGATTAGGCCTATATCCATTGTCATACTAATTTCTTGCTTTTGTGGCATGCACAAGAAAGGGATGAAAGAAGTTGAAAGGAAGAATTGAAGCAGAAGGCAGGAGAAGCCTGGAGAGCAGGACGACTGTACTAAACGATTGGCAGTGTCAATCAGAGCCAATGTTTCGTTTTCTCCATCTCTGTCCTCACGCAGACGAAAATCCTCGGAATGGCACTTATTAACAGCCCCTCTGCTGTTCTTAATTGTAGGCTGACAAAGCCTGTCTTTGGCTTTGGGAGAGAGGGACAAAAGCAGCTCTCAAACATCATAGTCACAGACGTCTGAGCTGCTCATGTACATCTGAATAGCACTTTGTATAATGAGTCAGAACACTGAATGTTATGAATTTTGTCAGTGTGAAGAGGTGGAACTTGAGTTTGCATGAAACAATAGCTAGCGGCTGTTTGCCACTGATTGGCGTTGCACTGTTTATTGGCTGTCACTCTGTCACCCTTGTCACTTAAAAGGGAGAAGAACTGTCATTAAACTTGACTGTTCATCTGAACTTTGATTCAGGTGAAATGGCCAACATATACAGTCTGCACACTGTAAAACTTTACACTGTAAATTTACAGTAAAATACTGGCAGCTGGGTTGCCAGCCACATACTGTATTTTTACAGAACTAGTACTGTAAACAGCATTTACAAATCTGAAAATTGCAGCAAATGATTAGTTGGAATGTTCAAATTGTATCAATAGCAGTGTTTGCTTATAGGCTCATACTTAGGGTTAGAGGTTTGAAGAAACCCTTACGACACTGTGGCACAGACACAAATGCGAATGAGCTTTAAATTGTGTGGTTTGCCGAGGAGAAATTCCATAGACATTGCAACTTAATACAACCTCCCAAAATCTTGTTGGCTTTTTTACAAAAGTCAGACTTTCTCCAAACAATAAAACAAGTTAAAGGTTGAGTACAATTTACAAGAATTAGTTTCCGCTAATCTGGGTTACAGTGAGGCACTTACACGCAGTGTAAGACATTATGCATCTTAAAATGATTTTAGTGTGGAAAAATTCCCTTACTAACCTTTTCCATGTAAAGATACAATCTTACCCTAAAATGACTTTAAAATGATGGCTGAAATTTTTTTTACCCGTTTTACAGCTCAAATAATACACATTTTATCTGAGGAAGTATTATAAATCCTAAAATGAAAAGCTTTCTGCTTTTATATCCTCCCCCCCAAAAAAGGGCTCCATTTATTTGCACTTTAAGTGCCACACCATTCCCTCCATTATTTTTTTAAGAAAAGTAGGGACGAGTCTAAATAATATTTTGGTGGAAATCAAAATTACGCCACAAGTGCTGTTGATTGAGCTTCCTGGACTCTCACATATTTAGTAGATATGAAAGGACAAAAGATGCTTGGGGCACTCAGAAGAGACATTTTGTTAGGCACAGACGAAATCGAAAATGATAAAGAGTTGCCTGAAAAAAGACAGAAAAAGGTGTTGTCATGCTGTAATCGTTCTAATGCCTCGCTCAGCTCTTAAAACAATTTGATTTCAGCACATTCTCTTCAGGCCAAGATTGCTCTTGTTTCAATACATCACTGCTGAACTTGTAAAGATGGAAATCAAGAAAACAGCCACATGGGGGTCGATCTGGCAGTCACTGCTGTTCTAGATAAAGGGAAAGCATCCCCAACCAGCGGAGCTCTGCAGTCAGAGGTTAAATGATTTGAACCTCTGACTTACAGTGTATAGCTGACCTTCGACTTCTGTCTGATGCGATTCTCTAAGATACTATTGTAAAGCTATTGTCAGAATGAACATTTTCTCTGAAAACAATTTTGCGTAATGAATTACACATGGGTTGCCATGTCCTTTTACACTTGGTCAAACACTGCATGTATGAATACTGATAACAGTTCAGTAAAGTGTCAAACCAACAGAAGATTGTAAACACAGTATGAGCATATGAATGCATAAAAGGCCACATTATAAACGTTCTCTCTTTCTCTGTTCTCCCTTACAGACTCTGTAAGGTATCAAGTCTTATTAGACTTCAGGCTGTATAAAGGCATTTCACACTTGTTGTTGGCACCAACTGTACCACAACTCTGTTCAGTAACTACTGTTGAAAGGCAATGTAATTCGATTCGTTAGATGTGGGGAGAAAAAAAAAAGAGACATGTTTGGAGAGAAAACTGTAAGGTACAATTTACAGTATACAGATCCTCTAGTGTACTATTTTTGCTATTTTGTAATTGTTTGATCATTGGCCATAACATCAAATCTCACTGGGGTTCTTTCAGCGTCTCGCACCATGCATACAGCGTTTCAAGTTAATAAATAGTTCCAAATCATGAAATTCTGTTTTTTGTACATACAATGAATCTGAACTAGACCTTCAAGAAGACCTTAACATTCAGATATGATCTTTGAGCCTTAAAAAGAAAAAAAACAATCATTCAAAAGAGATTCAGCGGGCAGGTTTTGTTGGTTAAATCAGTGTAGAAATCAGTGTAGAAATTGAGAGAAGTGACAGAATGAATATGCAATGTGCTTTGAGCCAGTAGCAGGTCTACCATGATCAAATCCACAAACAAATCATCAAATTCCCATTAGCCTCTGGAAGGCTGAGGCAGCACATGTATCGCAGTCAGTGCAGGGAGACACTCAGAGCCGGAGCAGAGAGCAACACGCTGCGCAGGAACCCGCCTTCGCTTGGCAGGAGTTGGCGCTCCTAACAGAATCAAAGGCTGCTTTTCTTCCCATTGAGACACACGGGCTCAGAGGTCAGCCTGCCTTTCTTGGACCAAGATGGAGAAAAACTGAATAAATGGGCTTTGTGAGACAATGGGTTATTGCTGCGTGGGCAGGCGTTTGTAGCACTGTGCCCTCTCACTTTGACAAAATAAAAAGAGAGCGAGAGATGATGCGCTTCGACTGCCACGATAAAAGCAAACACTTTACCCTTCTTTGTTGATAGGGCTTTCTGTCTGTGCCACACTGTGTAAACATTTAGATACTGTGAACTTGAGATGTGTGTGCCTGGATGATATAAATAAACAACACCTCACGAATAAGCATATGCCATATCATAAGCCGCAGACGGAGTTACGTGTTATACAGGATAAAGAAAAAAAGATTTGCGTAAACAACAGCATTAAAAAAAGCAGACATTAAAAAGAAGGGAAGACAGCATGCTCAAAATGGATTCAATAGAGCAATGAAACTTCTACAGAAAGTGAGGAGGGGGAAAAGGAGAAAGGATTCCCGTGGGATACTTTGGCCTCATATGGGAGCTGTCAATCAAAAGCTTGTATGAAACCTCGAGAGGCCAGATCAGAATATGGACAGAGCTAAGGAAATGTACTTTCCCACAGTTAACAAAAATTTAATATTCACATAGATAGATAGATAGATAGATAGATAGATAGATAGATAGATAGATAGATAGATAGATAGATAGATAGATAGATAGATAGATCTACATTAAAAAAGGCATTTTAATCCTTAAAATGGTTCTGTAAATTCAGTTTGGAGCCATTTTAAGATTTTAGATATACAGACAAACTACCCTGTATTATTCACTTCTCATGCTTGTAACACAGCTCCATTGTAGCAGGGAATCTATCATAGATTCATAGAAAAAGATCAGATAGAGAAAAGGAGAGTTAAATTGCTGAACAATTAATTTTCATCAGCAGCCAGTCTCACTGACGGGACTTAATCCAAAGCTAAGCCGATTAACAAACTGATATTTGTGTTCCTACTATTCCCCACAAGTCTTGCTGCTGGCACGGCTCCTAAATGTCATGGAATAGACTGATTTAAATTCACGACCATCTTCAGACAGACTGAAACGATAACCGATACAGATCACAATAATGAGTAATACAGCCAACTAAACACAACAGCACACTGCAGTGGTCAGATCTCTCATCATCATAATCATTATCATCAACCCTTCCATAAACTCGGCATGCAGCAGAAGGACACGCTTCAAGATTTGCCCATATTATGACCTGTGACTGATGAGACAAATTGTGCAAAATAAACAGATTATTGACCAAAACAAATTTACATAATTTAATAATCATGTAAATATTTAACATTAATATTTTATTCACTATGTAGGCTATTCATGGAATCATGTACATGTTTAATGAACTTAGGTTCAATAATTATGTTTAGGCAGTTGATAAAACTTTCCTTCAACAAGGATTATAGGCTAAACCTGACATGCAAATGGAAAAGTGTACAAAACTTTCTTCACAGCTGTAAACGATTTTTACCTTCAAGTTCATTTAAAATGAGTGACAAATAGTTTTTAAAATGTTTCCACATCAATATGAGTTTATAAAACCTGCATGCATAACAAATAGGTATAGATGAACTGGGAACATTTAGCTTTTTGATGAAGTATAGCATGTCAAATCACTGGATAACAGCTTGAAAGTTTGCCATACCCATTACCCAATTATAGTTCAGAGTAAAACGATCGGTTAAAATGGTTCTATATAAAAAATAAATAAATAAATAAATAAATAAACAGTTCTTTATGAAACTTGCAAAGGCTGTTTAGCAGCAAAATTGATTCTTCTATTGCTGCAAGCCAAAGAAATATCCGGAGATATGTACCATTTCTTACAAATCATGTTCGTAATAAGCATGTTATTTAGCCTACTTTTACCGACTGTAACTTTGCAGAATATCCTACAGTAGTGTTGTTGTTGTTATTGTTTTAGCTGTATACCCATTAAAATCGCTCTCCCCTAAGGCTTTTTAATTTATTTAATCTAAAATAACAATTGGATCAGGATCGTGTCTCCTCCGGGCAGCGCAGCGGAGCGCAGACGTGCGTCAGGAGCCCGTGCCTTTGCCAATGACACTGAGATCAGTGACGAACTATAAGAACTGATTCATTCGTGATTTTTACCTGCTTTCGACAACTGCTTTTGCTCTTTAGTCAATGGTCAGTGTGTCTAATCGCCACAAATGACGGATTAGCTTTGAAAACACACAACGCAAACTGCGCATATAGAGACAAACATTTGAAAGTTTCGAGCGATTCAAATTCATCAAATGGCGTAATGCTTTGCTATAAAGTTTTCTTGAATGTTTTAATGAGGTCAGTTCAGCTCGACTGTGATGGAGGATCGTGGCTACAGCATCATTTATACTACTGTAATAATCGATATCGAGGTTGATTAATTTATACCTATTCTGGATGGATCTGCGTTTGAAAATTAGTCACGATGACCATTCATCAATGCATGTGTGCGTGTGTGTGGGGGGAGGGGGAAAGGAAATGAGTATGCCAAGCTAAAATGATTTATTTGTATTTTACTTTATAAAATGTATTTCAGTTTGCCTATTATTTTAATATCATTGTTTTTTAACATTTATATTATATACTTGGAATAGACAACATATTATTTGTATGTAGCTACACATGAAAACTATAGGCTAGTGTCAATAAAGGAGAGAGAGAGAGAGAGAGAGAGAGAGAGAGAGAGAGAGAGAGAGAGAGAGAGAGAGAGAGAGAGAGAGAGAGAGATTCAGACTATCTCGGTTCATACTACCACCATGTGGAGATGTGGACGCAACATTGCTGTGTATGTATTCTTACGTCATAAAATCTGCCAGTCATATTGTTATAATTTCAAAAATGCTACTTACATTTTAAAAACATTTAGTCTGTTTAGTTAAGCAAACTTTTCAATGAAAAAACATTCGAAATAGACCATAAATTCCCAATAAATTGTACATTAAGACAGCTTACAAATAACTACATTTCTGCATGTTTACATCAAAAAATTTAAAGGACGCTCAAATCAGATATGGCGCATTTGATTGCACGATGACATTTCAAGTTTCCAGTTTCTTCTCAGCCAACGAAAAGTCAACTATAAGCAGTCACACGCACCAGAGGTACGACTCAAGGCAACAGAAGTGATTTTTCACATGCACGGAAAGCAATGACCACTCAAACTCTTTCTCAGACAGTGTACGGGCTGAGAATAACAAAACAAACGTCCAATGAGACTGAATGCCCCTTTCAGTGCCACTCTGCGCTATCAGTGCCATTGCTCCAACTGTATGCCAGCCTATTTCACACCAACACACATAGAGACTCTATGCATGAAATCTATGCATCATTGTGGTAGTGAATGAATGGCACTCATTTACCATTACAATAACGCATCTTATAGATTTCAGGGTTTTAATGTTAAGGGAGATTCAGGCACCAAAAAAAAAAAAAAAAAAAAAAAAAAAAAAAAAAAGGTTTCTCGCACCAGAGGATGGGTACTGCGAGAAGCATCCTCAAAAAAAGTAAGCAGAGCTCATAGGTGCGTGCACGAGACGCATAAACACCTTTGCGCACGAGACGATTGTCAGTCGTTTACTCACCTTGCTGCGAGTCGCTCAGACGGACCGCCACAGAAGTGAGAAGAAACCCGAGGCAACACAGAGAAGATGCCAGCTTCATGTTTGAAGTTGCCCGTGTGTTTCACATGTCCAACACCATATCCTTTTAATTTAAATGTCTTAAGACAGGAACGCAACTGCGGAGGAGTGACTTCTCAAGTGCTGCTGTTGCTTGTCAGAGTAAATAAGGAAATAAGACGTCCCGTTTAAATGGTAAAATAGTCCTCAGGAAAGAGTGTAAAAGTTCAGGAGCGAGAAATTTGCTGTTTAGTGCTTTGACAGGATCTCGACGCAAGGCTCATGCCATTACTCTCTTCAGACGCTCTTCAGCGCTACGACGGCACAAAGCCTAAGACACGCCCCCGAAGAACTACACACCGCCCTCCGCTCAACTGATTGGTCCAAAGTCCGTATAATTAGACAAGAGCCCGCCTTAGCACGCCCAGCGTAAGTTTTTGATTGGCTCAAGAGGCAAACGCTTCTAAATACACCTGTCTCGTTCTGCATACAGCGTCTTCTTTAACAGGGCGTTTGTTCAGATTTCAAGAGGTTTAAAAGCAAAGCTTTTCCCATCATGAATTGTC